>NC_083585.1:1068388-1424518 GCF_027579695.1 Neoarius graeffei
GGACAATAACTAATCATGGATGCTCCATGATCCTTGAGCCCTCAGGTGGCACTGCATTAAAAACAGACACGATTCTGTAGTGAAAATCACTACATGGGCTCAGGAACACTTCTGAAAACCACTGTCTGTGAACATAGTTCATCAATGCATCCATGAATGGAAGTTAAAACCATATACAGTGGGGCAAAAAAGTATTTAGTCAGTCACCAATTGTGCAAGTTCTCCCACTTAAAAAGATGAGAGAGGCCTGTAACTTTCATCATAGGTATACCTCAACTATGAGAGACAAAATGAAAAAAAAAAATCTAGAAAATCACATTGTCTGATTTTTAAAGAATTTATTTGCAAATTATGGCGGAAAATATGTATTTGGTCAATAACAAAAGTTCATCTCAATACTTTGTTATATACCCTTTGTTGGCAATGACAGAGGTCAAACGTTTTCTGTAAGTCTTCACAAGGTTTTCACACACTGTTGCTGGTATTTTGGCCCATTCCTCCATGCAGATCTCCTCTAGAGCAGTGATGTTTTGGGGCCGTTGCTAGGCAACACAGACATTCAACTCCCTCCAAAGATTTTCTATGGGGTTGAGAACTGGAGACTGGCTAGGCCACTCCAGGACCTTGAAATGCTTCTTACGAAGCCACTCCTTCGTTGCCCAGGCAGTGTGTTTGGGATCATTGTCATGCTGAAAGACCCAGCCACGTTTCATCTTCAATGCCCTTGCTGATGGAAGGAGGTTTTCACTCAAAACCTCACGATGCATGGCCCCATTCATTCTTTCCTTTACACGGATCAGTCGTCCTGGTCCCTTTGCAGAAAAACAGCCCCAAAGCATGATGTTTCCACCCCCATGCTTCACAGTAGGTATGGTGTTCTTTGGATGCAACTCAGCATTCTTTCTCCTCCAAACACGACAAGTTGAGTTTTTACCAAAATGTTCTATTTTGGTTTCATCTGACCATATGACATTCTCCCAATCCTCTTCTGGATCATCCAAATGCTCTCTAGCAAACTTCAGATGGGCCTGGACATGTACTGGCTTAAGCAGGGGGACACGTCTGGCACTGCAGGATTTGAGTCCCTGGCGGCGTAGTGTGTTACTGATGGTAGCCTTTGTTACTTTGGTCCCAGCTCTCTGCAGGTCATTCACTAGGTCCCCCCCGTGTGGTTCTGGGATTTTTGCTCACCGTTCTTGTGATCATTTTGACCCCACAGGGTGAGCTCTTGCGTGGAGCCCCAGATCGAGGGAGATTATCAGTGGTCTTGTATGTCTTCCATTTTCTAATAATTGCTCCCACAGTTGATTTCTTCACACCAAGCTGCTTACCTATTGCAGATTCAGTCTCCCCAGCCTGGTGCAGGTCTACCGTTTTGTTTCTGGTGTCCTTTGACAGCTCTTTGGTCTTGGCCATAGTGGAGTTTGGAGTGTGACTGTTTGAGGTTGTGGACAGGTGTCTTTTATACTGATAACCAGTTCAAACAGGTGTCATTAATACAGGTAACAAGTGAGGGACAGAGGAGCCTCTTAAAGAAGAAGTTACAGGTCTGTGAGAGCCAGAAATCTTGCTTGTTTGTAGGTGACCAAATACTTATTTTACCGAGGAATTTACCAATTAATTCATTAAAAATCCTACAATGTGATTTCCTGGATTCTTTCCCCCCATTCTGTCTCTCATAGTTGAAGTGTACCTACAGGTATGATGAAAATTACAAGCCTCTCTCATCTTTTTAAGTGGGAGAACTTGCACAATTGGTGGCTGACTAAATACTTTTTTGCCCCACTGTATAAACAATATTCAGACCCACCACCACCTTCTCTGTACCTGAGCTCATTTACAATGGACTGAGGCGAAGTGGAAAACTGTCCTGTGGTCTGATGAATCAAAATGCAAAATTATTTTTGCTGCATCCTCCAGGCTAAAGATGAGATGGACCATCTATCCAGTTTGTTAATAGCACAAAGTTCAATAGGCAGCATCTGTGATGGTGGGGGGGGGCACATTCATGCACATGGCATAGGTAGCTTGCACATCTGGGAAGGCAGCATTAACACTGAATGACACATACAGGTTTTAGGGCAACACACTACCAATGTCTTGTTCAGGGAAGGCCTTACTTATTTTAGCAAGACAATGTCAAACTGCATTCTGCACACATTACAACTATATGGCTCTGTAATAAAAGAGTCGTGGTGCTAAACTGGCCTGCCTGCAGTCCAGACCTGTCTCCCAATGAAAACAGTTGGTGCATTATGAAATGCAAAATATGATAAAGGAGACTCCAAACTCTTGAGCAACTGAAATCCTATAATCAGGCAAGAATGGGACAACATTTCTCTTTCAAAACTATAGCACTTGGTCTCCTCAGTTCTCAAACATTTACAGAGTGTTTTTAAAAGTAGAGGTGATGCAGCACAGTGGTAAACATGCCTGTCCCAACTTTTTGAAATGTGTTCCTGGCATTGAATTTAAAATTAGCATATATTTTTCAAACAACAATAAAATTTCTCAGTTTCAACATTTGATATGTTGTCTTTGGACTGTTTTCAATGAAAGAGAGGGTTTCCATGATTTAAAAACCAACACATTCTATTATTATTTATATTTTACACAGTGTCCTCACCAGAATTATTATAGATTTGAAATTTTCATTATTTTTTTGTTTTTTAGTTGTTAAGTTTTTTTTTAAATTTCAGCTGAGTTTCTCATTCATTTACAAGTGTATCAGTAGGTTTAGCTTCATTTTATGGAATTTTGGTTTAGTTTTTAAATTAGCTTTAGTTTTTCAGGTACAGTCACAGATATCCCATAATAACTAGATAAGCCACAAGCTATTTACTGTTTAGCTGCTACTTACATTGTGTTCTCGACTACATCAATGAAAATAGGAATGAAATGAAAGTAGGTGTTTTAACACTGAAATAATGCTTAGCAGTAATGAAAAATATGTGACAGAGAGTTTGTGATCACACTCAATATGTCAAACGGGAGTGTCGATGAGCATATACAGTATATATATCACTGGCGGCTCGTTAATAGGGGCGATTTGGGCAACACACTCCCAAACAGGGAGGGAGATTTTTTTTTTTATCTACTCCTACTACCACGGCAACAGTAATGTCATTGTCCAATCAGGCTAAGGTCGCGCCTGGTGTAGCCATGCCCTTTTGGGGCGATTTCTGTCAGGTTCAGATTTGCCCCAAAATCTCCCATTGACACCAAGGGTACGTACGTTTTTTTCGAAAATCATGCTCCCAATGCATTTTCTATTAGGTTTTATGTGCTTGCACAAGCAGCGTGCTTACATCATACGCCTGTTGCACCGCACAAGTGTTGCCAGATTGGGCAGTTTTAAGTGCTTTTTGGTGGGTTTTGAACATAATTTTGGGCTGGAAAACGCAACTTGTGCAGGAAATGTGTGAACATTCTATGAAGATGGCGAGTGTTGAGTGCAACAATACAATAGCGTCTCTGAAAGAAGTTCCCTTTAGTCGTCGTACCAATGAGGAGAAAACGGCAATCAAACAGCTAGGACCTCCTAGACCGAATTTAAACATCAAGCAAGTGTCTACGAAGGGGGAGAAGACCTACTCAAGAGGTTTTAACAAGAACTGGTACCACCAGAAAACTTGGCTAGCTGGCTGTGATGTAGTCAATGCTCTTTTTTGCTACCCTTGCGTTCTCTTCCACCCTGGAAGTAGCACAGCAGACGGTACAGTGATATCTGATATTTGAATTTACTAGGCAAAAGTTTGTGTGTGTGTGTATGTTACCAATGGCAGTTGTTTTACCAATGGCAGTTTAACATTGCCATGCTTAGAATATTTCAGTAGCCTCAAGTTCTCTCTGATTTGGTGTAAATTAAGCATATTTTCAGTTTTTATATATTGTACAGTATGTGTTCAGTGGAGCCAGCAGCACCTTACCTTTTTTCCAACTTGTTAAGCCAAGTTGCACTGACTACAAAACCTTGTGTAACAGTGTGTACCGGTATATAGCTAAATAACTAAAGCCTTTTGTGTTCATTGGCATGCTTGTAATACTTTAAATTTCCTTTTAAGGCATGGCTTTCTGGAGGAATTCTTGGGGAAAAAAACTGCAGAATTTATTTAGAATTATTATTTGTTGTTAAAATGGTGCAATTCCATATAAAAAAAAAACACATAATTAAGCTGCACGTTTGTTTGATGGTTATGCTTTTCTTCATCTTTTTCAAAACTTAAATAAACACTTGTTTTGGATTTATATCCTGCCACTTTAATTGCATTCTTTAGAATGAAGAAATTAGAATATGTTTATAATTAAGAATTTGTGTCTACTTATTATAGAATACTGGAAAAATATGAGAAAATAAATGAGTAATGTAATATTAATTGATTGTGATGCCAAATGTTTTGCTTTGAAGGCTTCACAATGAATCTTCCTTAGTTTTAGCCTGGCAAGCCAGACTAAATGTGAATATTTGCCACTCGTAGGCAAAAATATTTTTGGCCGCTAGGCGGGTGGGTCTAGTTTACTAGGCTACCTTAGTTTGCCACCTTTAACTTGTTTAGTGTTGCCACCTAGTGGAGAGAAGAGATATTGTCTATATTGATATCTGAATTTACCAGGCAAAAACAAGTTCGGCCAATTGATTTGCTACCTAGGTCAATTTACTTCAGTCCTGTGGACATTTATGGTCCGTGTAGACATAACGGGGGAAAATTGCCCCCCCCCCGAAAAAAAATTCAGGAGCCGCCACTGATTTTATATAAATTTTTTTTTTTTTAGAGACAACATGAAAGAAATCTGTGTTTGTCCAACTCAATGAAACTGGATATCATGACAGATCAGCCTGTCATGTGTTTTACTGTCGGTCTTTCTGATCCATAATTCTCCTTTGTTCCTCACAAATCTAAGCTTTATTTATATTTTTAAATGTCACTACGTATTGCTCAATTTAAAATAATTATAAATAAATGGTGTTTGCATTTCGCAGTAATAGACCCGAACTGGTCTTGGCCATCATGTGGGTGCCCACGAAAGAAAGAAATGATAAAGGTATAACTTGTTCAAAGATTCCACGTAAGACACATAGACGTAGAAAAGTTTGAGATCGGTATTGAAAGGATGACTAACAGTGAATTTGCGGACATTTTGCTGCAAAGAGAGCTAGCATGTAGTGATCATCTGCTTTCAAAATAAAACAATACAACAACAAATTGGATTTTGGGAAGAGTGAGCTGGCCCCTTTAATCATTTCCTTTAAACAGATCAATAAAATTAAGTAGAGTCTACTTCTTTCAGCTGCCCCCATTAGGGGTCACCCCAGTAGATCAGTTTAGGAGCCTCATATTTCATTCAGCATAGCTTCCCCCCCAACACCAGATGCAACCCTCCTCATTATACCCAGGGTTGGGACTAGCACTAAATATGCACTGGCTTATGCAACACCATCGGCTGATTATTATTACCTCATCTGCATGTCTTTGAACTGTGGAAGGAAACTGAAGCACCCAGAGGAATTCCACACAGACAACATGCAAACTTCACACAAAGTCCCCCGCTAGCCATGAAGTTCGAATCTGGAACCATTTTGCTGTGTGGCAACAGTGCTCACTACTACACCACCACACAACTCTCAAAGCTGCTTATATATCATAGTGCTGCTCAGAATGTAGTACTTCATTTTTGATAGTAACAGCTCTGACAGTATTTCCAGCTGCAAAGCCAAAAGTACTGGAACAGCAAGGCCAATTCTGTTGCTTTTTTGCCACACACTGAAGACATTTGTGTTTGAGGTCAAAAGATGAAGATATGATAGGTCAAAATTTCAGCTTTTGTTTCCTGATATTTATGGTACATCTAGATGTGTTAACAGAATGGTGTTGGGCTTTTTGCACAGTCAAATGCAGGGACTTTCAGGTGGATGATGACTATCCAGGATTTTGACAAGCTCCTGCAAAACATGAGATTGCTCTGCTAACAATTCTTTCACCGAATTCCCCTTTATAACTTAACAAGCTAGCATAATAGGGGATGTCATGGCCCAATGGTTAGAGAGGCAACTTTTGAATGAAAAGGTTGCTGGTTTGGGTCTCTGTATCAGCAGGAATGGCTGAAGTACCCTTAAGCAAGGCACCAAACCCCCAGCTGCTTTCCTGGATCTGTTATATGTCACCCTGGATAAAAGTGGCTCTTTCATGTAATATGTTTTCAAAATTTGTCCATTGGGATTGTTGAAAATAAAATGCCTCAAAATACTGCTGGAAAAGTTTTCAGAACACAGGTTTCAGTGGGCTGGCTGAATCATGTCCTAAATTGGGAATGTTTGAACCATAGACTATTTTGTTGAAGTATTGTAATTGCATTCTTTTCAAAGAAGAACACTTTTGACCATGCCATCAAAATCGAACCAATTTTCTAACCTTTCCTCAAAACAGACTCTCTGTACTTGAGCATGTCACAACGAAAGGATGAGTTGAAGCAGCGGCTGGATCAGAGAAGGTGAATGCCTTCTAATCGGGTTTTCATCCAAGTTTTTACATTTCCATCCAAGAAGGCAATGGATGAGAAGTCTAATGCTCTCCTGACTGAACTATTCAGACGCTAAACTTTACTTTAAAAAAAAGAAAAAACACTATTGAAGATAAATCAGTCACCATGAACCCTTTTTGGCTGTGTTGTTTCCAGTACAATATAGTAAATGGAATTATTGCAGTAGTATTGCAGTAATCATGGCCTGAGTATGACATTGCTGGCCTATATGTGTACAACTGCTTCTTCACCACACTGAACCTCATACAGTTTAGAATTTAAATTATTATTATTTTAATTTTGATCACAACACAAAGAAATGAAAACTCACTTGGGAATTTTCGGATCCAGCTGGATCCTTTTTCAGCTGTGATGAACTGGGCTAAGTAGTGATGTCAGTGCACACATGCGCTCTGACAAGCTTAGTGTAGATCTCCGGAAGTTGGTATCTCCTCCCCCTCTCTACTGAGGGTCAGCTGCAGGACATGGATGTAGAGTGCCTTCTTAACACCACGCTCAAACCACCTGGGGTCCGTGTCTAGCACTTTAACGTCCTCAATGTTGACGCTGTGGTCAGGACAAGCCTTGTGTATGTGGTATGACACCTCAGAGGAGTTGACTGAGCTAGGATGCCTATGCTCCCTGAACCCCTGTTTGAGGTGCCATACTACATACTCAAGGCCTGTACTGACCACAGTGTCAACATTGAGGACGTTAAAGTGCTAGACAGAGACCCCAGGTGGTTTGAGTGTGGTGTTAAGGAGGCAATCTACATCCGTGCCCTGCAGCCTACATTTTATATAAATCCTTTATGTCACTATTTGTGTCACATGATGGGCAATCAGTGGAAAAGTTGGTTTTTGAGGGTGCCCTGTTTTGAGGGTTCAAAGGAAAGGTATATTAAGACATTTTTGAATGTGACAAACACCAGACGGTATGAGCAGGGCATTAATTGAATCAAAGGAACCTGTTGAAAATGTGTGTCCAAAGTCCTGACATGCTTTGACTCTTAAAGAAACAGAAGAGTGGAGCCTGGAAAGCTCAGACAGGAGCACATCAGTGTTTTAATCTGATGGTCCAATGATGAATTCTGTCTTTGTCAGAGGAACAGACTTGTTTATTAGTCAATTGGTCTCCTTGTTCCAATACTGCCTCGCTTCGCCTCTTTGAGGCAGTGGCCACAAAAAACCCAAAAACAAACAGTGGATTATACGCTGAGCTGCAGAGCAGGACTGTGTATGAGCCAGATGTTGGTGTGTGTTTTTTATGCGTGTATGAGTATGAAACTCACGCGCCATCTGGACTTGTTCATCTACAGGACATGATTCCAACATGTAGATGGTCAGCCTTTTCCCAGCAGATGGTGATGTGGGTCCATCCTGGACACAGAGGAACTCATTCTTCTTCTTCTTTTATTATTATTATTACGACTCATTACTCGTGTTTTCTTCTTACTGTCGTGTCCTTGTCTGGCTGAACTTCACTCACAGGTGAGACAGCTGTAGGAGGCACTGCATCAGTTGTAGCTGGAAGTTCTTTTGCAGCTGAAACTGGAACCACAACTGGACTGCTGTCCCCAACTGCAGCTGTCTCAACAGCTGGGACGCTTTCCAGTGCTCGCTCAGCTGAAGGAACAAAAACACATCACAGCTCATTCATTTCAGTGAAAAAAACATTATCGGTATCAATTATACTATGTGCATGCAGTCAGATTCAGAAGTATTGGCATCCTTGGTAAAGATGGGTCAGAAAGGTTATGAAAATTTGAGATATATATATATATATATATATACACACACACACACACATATATATATACACACATATACAGCACACACAGTATATATCTGGCTTTACATTAACTTTTTTGCTCACCGGCCACTGTGGCTAGTGGTTTTCCTGAGTCACTAGCCATTCAGCCTTTTCACTAGCCACAATTTTGTTGCCAGGAAATCGAAGTTTTTTATTCACCATGATATGTTAAAGTTCAGAAGATCTAGATTTAATTATGAATGGCAGCGTATAATGTATCTCTACAGTAGCACTCAAGTATTCAGTGCTGTTAAGGTCGCTCCCTATATGAAAACATGCAACCAGTTCAGACAAAAATATAAACAGAGTATTCTGTTTATTGAACTCAAATTCAAGCCCCTTACAATATGAAATATCGTATGATATGAAAAATAACATTCAGTACAACTGAACTGATTCTAATATTAAAAGTCCAATTCAAAACATTTATCATTGAAAAACATTTGATGTTTTGATATGTATATTATGTACTATCTATTAATAGTGTGTGTGTGTGTGTGTGTGTGTGAGAGAACATGTGTAGAGAGAAACATTAAATGTCCTTATTACATTCATCATCAGATGAGTCTGAATGGTCCATGAAAAATGGTCTTCGTGACCTGAGGCTTCCAGCAGGCCATAAGTTGATAGCTAGGGTGTAGGGGTTGACCGATAATCAGCCTGGCCGATATATCGGGCCGATATTCTGCATTTTTAGGGTTATCGGTATCGGCCATAATTTCCACCGATATGCCGATAACATGCCTTTTTGCAGCCATTTCGTTCCTAACGTGACTGTCACTGCACGTCCTTTCCTGCACTCACCTCTCTGAGTTCAAGAACACGGTCCCGCCCACCACAACATCTGATTTGTTGTGAACTGTTTCAAGGCGGCCATACGGGCACTCGGGATACAGCCAATCAACACGCGTAGCTAACCGCTGTGAACCGTTTCAAGGCGGCCGTATGGGCACTCGGGCAGAAGCAGATCCCACTTCAAGGTAAGGACACTCTGCTTTTGCCGCAATAAGTCACAAACACACAAGTTGCAAAAGCACAACATCATTATATGTTTACATTCTTCATCTACTACTCGTTAAAATTGTCCATTTGCATCTGTGTAGCCAGGCAAACTTAGCTTACGGAAGGAAGCACTTGAATTAGCCTACAACCAACTAGTCTCGCTGAAACTACATGTAATGTCCATAGTAAGCAGTCCCCAGCATAACGTAGGCTGCAGTCATTTTTAAATCCCCGTCTGGAAACGTTGTGAATGTGTCAGTAGTTCTACTCGAACAGTAGAATGACAGCCATACAGAGAGGTGGTCAAGGGAAGACGAAATAAAACGTAGTGTTTGTGTTCTGTAGGCTAGCGCAAGCCTACTGGCTGTTTGTTATGGTGATGAGTAAACTTCATGACGTGACTCGTGCTCAGAAAGCGCATTGCACTTGTATATGTTGGGTAACTTTATAAAGCGCTATTTGAACATTTAAACAAGCCAGGTGTGATATGGTGCTAGTAGGCTATGTAATACTATAGGGAGTTTGTCAGGACGCTTGTTGTGGGCTCAGTAATTAATTGTGTCGTGGATGCACACTTGCTTGAAAAAACGGTAATGAACGAAATACATCAATTAAACTCGACTTAAATGTTCTTATGCTACTTCACATTGCGCTGTAATGTGAGTATTTATAATTCTTGCGCAAGTGATTCTCCTCGCTAGCGCTTCTGATTCGGAAAGTGATATACTCTTAAAGGAGCAGAGCCGTAGATGGTTACTTGTTAAGTTGTTACATAATAGGGAGTGATAGCCGACTTTATGTTTGATTTTACTTTTTAAAAAATGCTGCAGGCAGCTTCCTACACTTAATTTGTTATTTAAAAACTACTTGAAGTTGGTAAGTCTTACTTAGTTCTTAGTGTAAAAGAATCCAGAGTGTATTTTCATTTATTTTCCACTGAAAATGGTGAGCTGTAATATAGTAGGGAGTGATTTATTTTTTATTGGTGAATGTTTATTTTATTTCTCATTTTATTCTAACTAATGTTTGACTTTATTGTACAAATGCTGCTGGCATCTCCCTGCACAAAATTTCATGTTCAATTTTACAATAAAACATACATTTCATGGATATGAAGGTCTGTGTCAGTGTGTGCTATGTTTAATTTCATGTGAATTATAATGTTTACATTTATCGGTTGCACATATCGGTTATCAGCATCCCAATTCCATAATAATCGGTATTGGTATCGGCCCTGAAAAAAACATATCGGTCGATCCCTACTAGGGTGAGATCAACTTCTTTCCAATCGCGTGAACGTTTCTAAACAGCAGCTCCATCCTCTCCAGCTCAGCCGACTTCATGACAGCCAGGGACTGAAAGCAATGCTGTCCTGTAGTGACCAGCCGTCTTCGCTTGTTTTGATGTTATAGTACCGATGTGTGCATTTGACTTTTCGTGGTCCTTTATAGTTTCGAGTTTAAAATTACTGGTGCCTGTCTTTGCCAGACTTTCTACAGTCTTCGCAGTACATGGTATTTTCGGTTTTGCTATGAACTAGCCAATCTCACCCGAACTTCCATTTGTCATTGAACTGTCTTATCTTCCTATTAGCGTCTTGTTCATCTCCATGGCCGCAGCCAGCTCTGAGGCCCCCGCGGTCCAGACCTCGGTCATTTTTAAGAGATGAAAATACATTGGTACACTAAATATTCAACTGGATAAAAAATAAAGAATAACATTAAAACGTCTCCATAAAAAGTGCATTGTTAATGATGTCAAACGTTGATTCTGTCTCTGTTTGGTGCGCGCGGCTCTGAGACCAAGAACACAAAAGCGAATGAGCGCATGCGTGACTCAGGGGAGGAACACAGTGCAGGAGACACGGGGTTTCCATGGTAACCATCAACGCACTTTCATGAAGCTGTTACATTTACATTTCGAACTTCGTAGTCAGCTGGGATAGGCTCCAGCTTGCCTGCGACCCTGTAGAACAGGATAAAGCGGCAAGAGATAATGAGATGAAAAAATAAATATATTATTTCCCAGCTTAAGGTCGGTCCGTATCGTGAAATACTGTGACCTTGGCCCAGAGGCCTCGGTCAGTATTTTCAAGACCTCGGTCACGGTATTTCACAATATGGACCCCCCCAGCTGGTAAATAATACACACACACACACGACGGTACTGTTTCATCCCGGGTTATGAGAGATGTGTTACACTCAGTGCGTTTACATGCACATAGAGAGAATCGAATTTCTGCCGTTGCTCGACTGAAATCGAAGTTCAAAATGCCATGTATACACCTTAATTCGGCTGAAATTGAACCGAATTTGATTTCTCGGAATCGAGCTACACGACCTAGATTATGCGATTTCTGCCGAACTACTTAGTGCATGTATACCCTATTGAGCTACGTATTCGAGCTACTTACTTCAGCACTGCCCCTTCCGGAAGTGACGAGTGACGAGACCACAAGGGAAACACAACAGCCTCGGTCGGCATGACAACGAATCATGACAACGGCATGAATCTTTTCTTTTTGTGGCTGTAGCGCGTATCGAGTGTGGGTGGAGCACAGAGGACGGCAGGACAACGTTTGGAGGCAGACAAGGCAATTTATTTTTACAACTTTTCAGTGTAAGTAAATTCATTCACACACACACACTCGTCTGATCCCGGGTTGCGCTCCCTCTCCTCTCTCTCTGCCTCCTTAAATAGGGAGCAGTTACTGGGAAAACACACAAACACAGGTTAATTACAGTCAGGTGAAGCGATTCTGCCACTCACCTTCCCTGGCTCCACCCTCCTGTCACAGACCGGCGCTTGACCACGCCCCCGCTGCCACATACCCCCACCGCCCGACTCAGGCCGGGCGCCCTTCCAGCCCGCAGCTGACTCCCCCCCCCCCCCTTGACGGGAGAGGAAGTCCGCCACGACCATCTGCGCCCCCGGCCTGTGGACCACCTTGAAGTTGAAGGGTTGGAGTGCCAGATACCAACGGGTGATCCGCGCATTGGCATCCTTCATGCGGTGGAGCCACTGGAGGGGCGCGTGGTCCAAACAGAGGGTGAAAGAGCGCCCCAGCAGGTAGTAATGGAGGGCGAGGACCGCCCACTTGATCGCCAGGCACTCCTTCTCAATTGTGCTGTATCGCCCCTCACGCACTGACAGCTTCCGGCTGATGTACAAGACTGGGCGGTCCTCCCCCTCCACCTGCTGGGACAAAACGGACCCCAGCCCTCTGTCCGATGCATCAGTCTGCAACAAAAAAGGGAGAGAGAAGTCAGGGGAGTGTAAAAGTGGCCCCCCACACAGTGCAGCCTTTACCTCAGAGAAAGCCCGCTGGCACTGCTCCGTCCACTGGACCGGATCTGGCGCCCCCTTTTTAGTGAGGTCAGTCAGCGGGATGGTGACGTCCGAATAATTAGGTATAAACCTACGATAGTAGCCAGCCAGCCCCAGGAACTGTCTCACCCCCTTTTTGGTCTTGGGCCTCGGGCAGGCCGCAATCGCTGCTGTCTTATTAATTTGGGGACGCACCTGCCCGTTGCCCAAGTGGAAGCCCAGATACCGTACTTCCACCCGGCCAATCGCACACTTCTTCGGGTTGGCAGTGAGTCCTGCCCGCCTCAGCGACCTAAGGACGGCCCTCAGGTGTTGTAGGTGCCGCTGCCAATCATTACTATAAATGATATCGTCTAGGTAAGCGGCCGCATAGGTGGCGTGGGGCCGGAGGACCCGGTCCATCAGCCGCTGAAACGTAGCGGGCGCCCCAAACAGCCCAAACGGAAGTGTGACGAACTGGTGTAAGCCGAACGGTGTGGAAAAGGCCGTTTTTTCCTGGGATAATGGAGTCAAGGGGATCTGCCAATATCCCTTCGTCAAATCCAGTGTCGAGTAAAAGCGAGCCGTGCCTAGTCGATCGAGCAGTTCATCAATACGAGGCATTGGGTACGCGTCGAATTTAGACACCGCGTTGACTTTTCTATAGTCCACACAGAACCGGACCGAGCCGTCGGCCTTGGGAACCAAGACCACCGGGCTGCTCCAGTCACTGTGGGACTCCTCGACGATGCCCATTTCGAGCATGGCCTGAAGTTCTTCCCGAACCACCTTTTTTTTGTGTTCGGGTAGTCTATAAGGGCGGCTACGCACTACCACCCCCGGGGGCGTCTCTATGTGGTGTTCTATGAGGTTAGTGCGACCGGGCAGGGGCGAGAACACATCCGAAAACTCGGCCTGCAACTGGGCAACCTCCGTGAGTTGGGTCGGGGAGAGGTGGTCTCCACAGGGGACCGGAGAGGTACGTGATGCCAATGACCCTTTTTGGACCTCCGGCCCCAGCTCCGCCTTCTCCGGAACTACCGACACCAACGCCATGGGGACCTCCTCGTTCCAGAGTTTCAGCCGATTGAGGTGGTATATCCGTAGTGCCCCCTCCCTGTCCGTTCGCCTAACCTCATAGTCGACGTCCCCGACTCGCCATGTGACCTCAAAGGGTCCTTGCCACCTGGCGATTAATTTCGAGCTCGACGTGGGCAACAGGACGAGTACCTTATCTCCCGGAGTGAACTCTCTAAGGCACGTGCCCTTGTTGTACAGGCGGGCTTGCCGTTCCTGGGCCTGCCACAAATTCTCCTGAGTTAGGGGGGTGAGTGTGTGGAGTTTTGCACGCAGATCCATAACGTACTGAATTTCGTTTTTGCTCGGTGAAGGTCCCTCCTCCCAATTTTCCCGCAGTACATCTAAGATGCCGCGCGGCTTACGCCCATATAATAATTCAAACGGGGAGAACCCCGTGGAGGCTTGGGGGACCTCTCGCACTGCAAACAACAAGGGTTCGAGCCACTTATCCCAGTTACGTGCGTCCTCACTTACGAATTTTTTGATAATATTCTTGAGGGTGCGATTGAACCATTCAACTAAACTGTCCGTCTGTGGGTGATAAACGCTGGTGCGGATCGGCTTAATACCCAGTAGCCCATACAGTTCGCTCAGTGTTCGTGACATAAACGAGGTGCCTTCGTCAGTCAGAATCTCTTTCGGGATTCCAAACCGGGAGATGACATGGAAGAGGGCCTCCGCAATACTGCGTGCTGAGATATTGCGAAGAGGCACCGCTTCCGGGTATCGCGTTGCATAGTCCACCAGAACCAATATAAAGCGGTACCCTCGTGTTGACCGATCTAATGGCCCGACAAGATCCATCCCAATTCTTTCAAACGGGGTCTCGATTAATGGTAGGGGGCGCAAGGGCGCTTTTGGAATGGCCGCTGGATTTACTAACTGGCATTCGCGGCACGCCGTACACCACTTACGGACGTCGCCGCGAATCCCCGGCCAATAGAATCGGGCCATTATCCGGGCGAGTGTCGTATCCTGCCCGAGGTGTCCAGCCATGGGATTAAAGTGAGCCGCCTGAAATACCAATTCCCGGCGGCTCTTTGGAATTAACAATTGGGTGACTCGCTCTTTTGTCGGAGTGTCTTGCGTCACTCGGTATAACCTATCCTTCAAAATGGAAAAATAGGGGAAGGACGGGGTGGCGCCTGGCTGGAGAGTCTGACCATCGATTACTCTCACTTGGTCAAACGCGTGTCGCAGAGTCTCGTCTCATGATTGTTCCAGTGGGAAATCCGCGAGGGATTCCCCAATAGAAAGAGGAGGGGCCGGTGGCTCCTCACTCTGTCGCGGAGATGACGTAGACGGCTCTGCGACCGCAGCTCCAGCCAAAGCGACACCGGGACCTTCCCCTGTTAACCGGCAGGACCCACTCTTTACTAGGCGTGCCATTAAACCCCGAAATCCCGGCCAATCAGTCCCCAAAATCAAAGAGTGGGTAAGGCGAGGATTAACCGCCGCCTTCACTATCGATTTCTCCCCTCTGAAATGTATGTGGACCGACACCAATGGGTAGCTGTGAATATCCCCGTGCACACACAACACCTTCACCCCTTGTGCTCCCCCCAATGCCTCGTCTTGCACCAGGCTTTGGCGGCCCGAGGTCTGATTGCAACCTGAATCCACCAACGCCTGATATGTAGCCCCTTGTACACTTACCGGTATGCGATACGCTCTGGCCCGATCGAGGGCAGCCTCTGGCGCGTCGGGGATCCGCACCACCGCCCCCACTTCCATCGCTGCACACTGTTGCTGCAGGTGGCCCGGTTCCCCGCAGCGCCAGCAAACCGGCCCGGGCCTTCCCTCTGCAGCTGTGTTCTGGGGCTCACTCACCTGAGGGGGGGGAGAGACAGACACAGAAGGGAGAAACGGGAGGGCACCACGGGTGTGGCGGGCCGGCTGGGGTGGAGCCGGCCCCCGCCTCCGCGGTGGGGGAATGGGGCGAGGACGGGACACGGGAGGAGGGGGGGAGAAAGAGAGAGAGAAGAGGAGAAAGAAGATGATGTCGTCCGCTGTCCTGCCGCCGGAACAGCCACCAGATGATCCTCCGCCAGTCCTACGGCCTGATCCAGCGACACCGGGAGGTGGCACTGGACCCACTCCGCAGTTCCAGCTGGTAAGCGGGCGATAAACTGTTCCAGCGCCACCTGGTCGATGATTCCCTCGGCGTCGCGATCTTTGGCCCTCAGCCACCGCCAGCAGGCGTCCCGGAGCTGCTGGCCGAACGCGAACGGGCTGCCGACTTCCTCCATCCGCAGCGCACGGAAGCGCTGGCACTGCTGCTCCGGCGTGCCCCCCACGCGCTGGAGGACAGCCCTGCGAAGGTCGGCGTAGGCCAGCCTGCGGTCGGCGGGGAGCTGTAGTGCGGCCAGCTGCGCCTCTCCCGTCAGGAGGGGGAGGAGGCGCGCCGCGCACTGCTCCATCGGCCACCCCGAGGCATCGGCGACCTGCTCAAACAATGTGATGAAAGCCTCGGGGTCATCCTGCAGGCCCATCTTGGTCAAGGTGAGGGGAGATGGGCCCGTGGCCGGGGCACTGGTGGACCCCGCCGACGCGAGGAGATGCAGGAACGCCTCTCGATCTTCCTGCTGGGCCAGCACCAGGGCTTCAAAGCGGCGCTCCTGCTCCTTTCGGAGCATGACAAGTGCCTGGTGCTGGCTCTGCTGAGCCGTGGCGAGGGCGTGGACCAAGTCCGCGAACGGGGAGGATTCCATGGGGCTGCTGTGTTGGTGCTCCACCTTAATCCCGGGTTTCAGCACCACTGTAGCGCGTATCGAGTGTGGGTGGAGCACAGAGGATGGCAGGACAACGTTTGGAGGCAGACAAGGCGATTTATTTTTACAACTTTTCAGTGTAAGTAAATTCATTCACACACACACACACTCGTCTGATCCCGGGTTGCGCTCCCTCTCCTCTCTCTCTGCCTCCTTAAATAGGGAGCGGTTACTGGGAAAACACACAAACACAGGTTAATTACAGTCAGGTGAAGCGATTCTGCCACTCACCTTCCCTGGCTCCACCCTCCTGTCACAGACCAGCGCTTGACCACGCCCCCGCTACCACAGTGGCATTGTTTGCACTGTTAAAATTTAGCTCACTTACTGTATCACCAAATACATCTGTACAGCTGTTGCATAGCTGTGAATTGTGTACATAAACAAGTCATTGTATTTGTGTGTGTATATATATATGTCCAAAATCTGAAGAATGTCAATAAAAACAAAACAATTGAACTTGTGTGTTTATTAAGACACAAGTTAAATTGTAAGCAAAAAAAATATTTTTTTGTAAGCAAAAAATGGACTTTAGAAAAATATTATTGTGCAAAATAAGTTGTCTTACAAAACAGTGGTCTGCGCCGGACAGTTTGTAGCCATACAGTCTGTTAGAGCAAGCCTAACAGCTTGAACACGGAACTGCCAGTGTTGCCAGATTGGGGGTTTTAAGTGCATTTTAGCAGATTTGAACATGTTTTGGGCTGGAATACGTCAGCAGTATCTGGCAACACTATAGCTCTTCTTCATGACGACAACCGTAAGTGTACCAACACGATGGGGCGTGTAGCGCCACGTGTGGCTTGGGTGCACAATGCACCTTGCACAATAGCCCGATTTCACTTGTGCATGTAGGTTTGGATTTCTCTGGCACCCCTGCTGGGACCCTTTGCTCGATTACCGACAGCAGCTCGATTTGGGCGTGCATGTAAACGTACTGAGTGATTCTGACAACATGATGACATTGTGGCAACAGCCGACCAAAAAAAAAAAACCTTATGAATGAGTAGGTATGCCTTTTCGACCAACAGGGAACAGGTTCTTGAACCAATTCCATTCAGGATTCTTTGAACAAGAACAGAATCCGTTCTCTGTGGGTCGAAAAGGGGTAACGTCCCAGTTCGGTTATACTAAACATAGGCACAAATGGAACGCTGCTCAGCCAATCAAATTAATGAGTCTGTATATTACTGAACTGTTGTATAATTAGTTAATTAGCTGATTATAGCTGAACCAGGGGAAAATGGTGCATTCCAGGACCACATTCAGGAACCTGTGGTGTAATGTGAACATGGCCATGTTTTGCCTCTAGTGGCTTTCCATATAGGATGCGCCATCAAAGCCCGATAGACACTTTTCACTCACGTGACCTTCGTAAACGCAACCGCCATTTTGGACATGAAGAAATAACGGTTTATGGCACAGACCCTTTCAGTTCTCGCTCATCTAGCTGCTACAATGACTGCTTAGACTGCAACAATAATACCTAACACACATTTAAATATCCGTCGTAAAGACGTGAAACTCATCGAGTGATGAGTGTGTTCATTGATAAGCGAACACAATCTAAAAGTAGACATACCATCACACTGTCCTGGGGCTGTGTACAGTTTACCTTCTATGGTTTGTGCACTCACTATTTGCCATTACTTTCTCCAACCCAGTGTTCGAACTATGCCGATATTTTCGGGGGGTCCCCTTTTTTTCCCTTGGGGGGGGTGCTTGTGCTTGTCTCAGAGCGCGGATCTCCAAACACATGAGAAGCCTATCTTACGCACATATCACACGGACTCCACACCTCTACACACGCATCACGTCTGAAGTCATAACTCATCAGGGGAAATCGTGTCCGCATTGGCATGTTCAAAAAACAACCTCGTGTCAACAATGATACCACACGCAAGAAAAAAAAAAAAACAGTCAGGCTACTCAACACATCTGATCCACAGCAGCACCAAAGCATCACTGGAAATCATGTCAACAACCAATGTTCCATTTCAACACGCGTCAAACAAATGGCACCACAAACATGAACGAATCGGTCAGGCTACCGATTCCAAACCCACAGCAGACGAATAATTAAATACATCTTACCTTAAAGCAGAATCGACCACAAAGGAAGTGTGTTGGCACTGTTGGCACACTTCCTTTCTACTAGTTTGTGTCCCCAACCTGGCAGCAGCAGTCGTCATATCGGTTTATTTTATCTTTGATGTAAACACAACACTTCGGATATGCAAATGCTTCCCGTTACACACGATTGCTATGTCAATAAGCATCATTTTGTCAATATTTTAGAGACCATCCATCTTCTCCGTCGGTCAGCATCTGTCGGGATCCGATAAAATGATAAATCTTGCCTTGTGTGTTGATGGTTACTACATCCAGGTGCACAACAATATAATGGCATGATGGAAGTCTTGCTGAAAGTAAAAACTTTCTTTGATGGCTATATTCCTTTCGATGCTTCACCGTCGTTCCTCGTTGTTGGCTGTGGTAGACTACTGGTAGTTCATGTCCAAAATGGCGGCCGCGTTTGTCGTGACGTCACGTGGGAAGGGTCTATATTCAACATCTTGAAAGAGGCTAAAAAGGAGCTCAAGAGGAGCTCATATGAGACTCTGAGCAGATCAGGTTTACTTTTCAGGTTTACTCCGTACTACATGTGCAGCAGTGCAGTTGTAGCCTGCCTTGTTTGTGATTTTAAAAATACAGTAAATCATTCGATAAGCCAAAGCAATAGAGTGGAAAGTTTCAACTTATGTTTGCCTTGGATAACTTTGCCTAAAACATGGTGGTGTATACTGATTTTTTTCCCCAGAATGTTTTTTTTTTTTTTGTGTGTCGGTGTAACGGATGCCAGATTGTTAATGTATCTCAGTTCCATAGGCTACATGGTTAGGGGATCTTTTGTCCTCATTGCTTGGGCCAGATCAAACCATTAAACAAGCTTAAACTATTCTTACTCTTGCCACATACATGATTTTTTTTTTCAAAACTGATGATATTCAGTTCAAACACTTAAAAGTAATTTCAGGAATAGATCTTGTGTGATGTGTAATTCACCCTCTCATTTAAATATGGCGGAAATGTTTCGGCGCGCGCTTTGCACATCACGGACCTCGGTGATTTTAAAATGCTGCTCCGGCCCTGATCATCTCTGCCCCTTTTTCCCTGAGCAGCAGGGTTTGAAATTCCAGCTATATGCCGCCACATAGTGCGCTTGTCAGTCGTCAGCAACTTTGTTGCTTCGTTCATTAACCACAGATTACCGTATCACTGATTTTACCTGAGGCGTTAAAGTACGTTCTAAACAATTCTAACATGTTGTCAGAATGTTTATGCAGGTGCTCATGGGAGTTGTAGGCGTGTAATGTTACATTGCAATGCGTTTATTATATCAGATGCCTTCAGAGAGGCGGCACGGTGGTGTAGTGGTTAGCGCTGTCGCCTCACAGCAAGAAGGTCCTGGGTTCGAGCCCTGGGGCCGGCGAGGGCCTTTCTGTGTGGAGTTTGCATGTTCTCCCCGTGTCCGTGTGGGTTTCCTCCGGGTGCTCCGGTTTCCCCCACAGTCCAAAAACATGCAGGTTAGGATAACTGGTGACTCTAAATTGACTGTGAGTGTGAATGGTTGTCTGTGTCTATTGCCGCTTTTCCACTACAAACGCGGCTGAGCCGTGCCGTGCCGAGCTGAGTCAAGCTGAGCGGGGCTGTTAGAGTTGCATTTCGACTACAACCGCGCTGAACCGTGCTGGCTGGAAGTGGGTGGACACATTGGGTGGAGTTAGCGAAAGTGGGTGGACGTCACGTGATGTCGTTAAGCAGCGCAAACAGTGACATCAGTGACAGTGGCGGAACAAGTCAGAGCCGGGCCGGGGGCGGGGCAAATGACCGGGCCCTTTATTAAAGCTTATCATAACATCATTTTAGGCTACAAAATGTCCGCAACTGCGGTGTTTACCAATTTCAACACTACCGGGTGCAACTATGTTATTTAGTACATCAAGTCCTTCAAACGAACATGTAACTCAGAAACAAAAAACATTAGGATACTGTACATGGCTCATAATAAAACATCAATAGCCTATACTGCGCACATTATTTGAAGGGCATACGAATGAGCGCTCAGAGGTTGCAGCGGTGACAGGAAGAGTCAGAAATAAAAGGAGGGCGGTGCAAACCTCACTGAATGCACTGTGTTTACCAATTTCAACACTACGGGGTGCAACTATGTTATTTTGTACATTAAGTCCTTCAGACGAACATGTAACTCAGAAACAAAAAAACATTAGGCGACATACTGTACATGGCTCATAATAAAACATCAATAGCCTACTGCGCGCATTATTTGAAGGGCATACGACGAGCCTTGCGCTCCGCGAACTCGTCCACGATGCTCTGTATGTCACTGATTCAGTGATCTTTTAAGCGGTAGTCTCACGACCCGGATAGTAAACAAACATGGAGGACATGGAGTCGTTAGTGTTGCTGGTCTTGGTGCTGTGGCTTGTTGTCACCGACAACGCGGACAGATACTGGCAAGAGCGTATAGATGAGGCGAGGCGCATAAGGCTTCAGAAATTCTCGTAATTCGTAATTATTCTTCTTCTGGGTTTGCGGTGTTTACAGATCCCAGCGCGCTCGCGGGGCGTGTGTGGGCATGTGAGGACACGCCTCCTCACCAATCAGTGCACAGGGGAGTGTCTGCTCACGCCCCCAACCTCAGTCGGCACGGTTTGGCTCGCTTCAGCCCCACTCCAAAACGGTGCGAGTTTTAGGGGCTAAGCAGGGCTGAAACGAGCTGAGTCGCTGAGTCGTGCCGGTTTTTGGTAGTCGAAACGCGAGCCGTGTCGGGCTGAAGTGAGCTGAAGCGAGCTGAAGTGAGCTGAAAAAGGGTAGTGGAAAAGGGCCATATGTGTCAGCCCTGTGATGACCTGGCGACTTGTCCAGGGTGTACCCCGCCTTTCGCCCGTAGTCAGCTGGGACAGGCTCCAGCTTGCCTGCGACCCTGTAGAACAGGATAAAAGCGGCTAGAGATAATGAGAGGAGATGCCTTCAGTGAAAACTACAATTAAAATATATTGTCATACCACAGAATAAACCACCCGCCAAAGTGGCTAGTGAGACTAAAGTCATTACCTGCCAAAGCCCAATTTTACCCGCATTTGGCGGGTGCTAATGTAAAGCCCTGATTTTATATATATTCTAAGAGAATTTAAAAAACTTCAAAAAAATTAAGCTTTTTAGAGGCACAGATTTTAACTTATCCATGTATGAAAGCAGTAAATCATACATAAGTCACACATGGATCCTTGAGCAGGCTATAAACTGGTATTAAAAATGCAGAAATAGTGCTGGGAACAGCGTTCTCCTGTCTTTTATATGGTTTGTACTGTCTTACCATCAGCTCGATGCAGAAAGTTGACTAAAGTGTAGCCGCGTGAGGAGAAGGTCTTCTTGTCCCTGCACATGTGGACAGAGTGAATAGGTCCTGCACGGCTCACCATCTCCAACATCATCTCGGTGACATCAGGGTGCAGATCACCCACATACAGTGAGGTCATTGTGGAGTTTGAGTTCATTTTACCTAGAGAGAGAAAAATCAGACTTTCAGTGGTGGAGAAAAGCAAGGAGACCAACTGAATGATGGACAGAACATTGTCAGCATCGACACAGTAGCCCCCTGTTTTAAACAGACAAAGCTGAGGATAAGTACACTAAAATGCATTTCTCGATGGAGACTGGAGGAATCGTAAAACGTAAGGACCTATGTAAAGGCTGAAGGTGGGTTTCCCAAAAGCATCGCAGCAAAAAGATTATCGTTAAATGGTAGAGCAAGCAGCGCAATGCACTCTCTCTCTCTCCTAGTGAAGAATGTCTTAGCGTTAAGAGGCTTTTGGGAAACCCAGCCCTGATCAGTATGAAGGTAAAGAAGAAGGAATGAGAATACACAGTTATGAGATTAGTGTATGTCGTGTTAGTAAACTATTAAAACTTAAAAAATACAAATCACTCAGTTAGTACAAGGTGACTTACTACGAAGGAGAAGATTAAACCGCTGATAGTCACTGATAAATTGCTGATAATCGCTGTTACTCGCTCTGAAGGTTTGTGTCGCTCTGAAGCGCTGTGTGGATGTGTGGCTCTTGTATAGCTGCAGATTTTGAAACATAACTAATTAAACTGTTTTCATTTAAACTAATTAAACTGTCCGAAGCATGTGAGCTGGGTTTTCTCCTAAACTTTAGGGGAAAACCCAGGTCACGTGACCAGGTGCCATCAGCTCCCTGAGAGAGAGCATCCTGATCGCTCTCTCTTGTTCAGTAGCCCATTCAGTGTTCTGTGTGGGCGGCTTTGCATCTTCTCTCCCGGACCGAGAGCTCATAGGCTCGTCAGAGTGAAGCCATCTGGCCGCCGTCTTACCCCTCACATCGCGTGGATTTGGTTTGTGTGTTAAACCGTCATATCTGATCAAACTGGCCCCAAGACAAGTTTCTCCTGACTTTTTTCCCCACTGCTATAATTATTTTTACGGAAATTATTTCAGTTTATCTTTCTCTTACAGTCAGGTCTGAACAGTATTCATTTGTCACATAATTCACTGTCACAATATTCATGCAGCTTGTGACCAATAAATGCTGTTAAGACCTGACTGTGAGAATGAAGTGAAAATGGCAAATAACATGAGAAAATAATCCTGCTTCAACAACTGTCCTAAACAGAAAGGAAGGATAACCTTTGTGTTGGTATTTAGATAGATAGATAGACTATACAAAACAGAAAAATAAGCTGAAATAATTGAGTTTATTTGCAACAAAGAGATAAACAAACTAAAAATTTACAAGTGCATAAAGCATAAAAACAGCAAAAATACAAATGAAACTTAATAGAATGTAACTGATATTTTAAAATATAGTTGCAGGATAAAAACGCAATAAAGAGAAAACAGTCTCTTATGGCATTTCCATTGTGGTCCTACAGTATATATTGTTAGTCACTAGATGTGATTTGTCGACGACAAAATTAAAATATTTAAAATCACAGAATCATCAAAATATTATAATAACTGATTAAATTGAGTATAATGAATATATAAAAGTTGCAAAAATTATAAGATGACATAACTCAATCAATATTATTTAAAAATTAAAAATACATTTAAGGTGTGTCAAACAGTAGAAAAAATATGAACAATCAGAATCAGAAGCACTTTATTGCCAGGTATGTTACACACACGAGGAATTTGACTCTGCTTCGACTTAGCTTTCATAGTACAGACAGAAAAAAGTACGAGAGCGCAAAGTCCCGTGGCAGCCATCTGCGGCGCCATCTTGGATGGAAAACAGGAACAAACAGGAAAGTCAGAAATAAAACATTAAGAACATAAGCATATCAACTGAATATAATTACAACTAAAAAGTAAAAAAAAATAAATGTGCATAAAAAAACAAATAAGCAAGTTAGCATAAGATTGTGCAACACAGATTAGAATATAATATCACATGTCTAGCATTGTTAAGTATAAATTAAATACAATGGACTAAAAGAGATATCACATATAAACTGACAAATATCAAATAAAATTAAATACAAAGTGAGTGTAAATAAACTCTTGTAAACAAGGATAAAATGAAAAAGGGTAGAAAATGAAAGGTATCAAATGCCAAGGGGAAGAGAAATTTGGGCAAGAAGACCTGGAAAAATGAAAAGATTAATAAAAAATGAAGACACTATTTTCACTATTTTCAATTTCCTGTAAAAAGTACTCCTTGACCTTAAATTTGAACAATTTTGAATCAATAATTTGGGTCAAGGAGGTAGAAAGTGCATTCCAAAGGGTTTTTGCAACATGACCAAAAGAAACTTTACCATTTGAATTTACTCTGTTTATAACAAAATTTGATGCACTTCTCCTTGTCTGGTAATGGTGATGCTGGTTTACCAGAGTAAAGCCCTTGTACATATAGCTAGCAGCATTGCCCAGAACAATTTTGTGAGTGTGTGAGAGTATAATTTGATCTACCCTTTTTTCAACTGGAAGCCAATTTATCTGTCTAAATTCTGAAGCAGCAATATGAGAATGAGGAGAGAGGCCAAGAACAAATCTTATAATTTTGCTTTGCAAAATTTGAATTTGTCTCTAGAAGTGAGACTTTTATACCACCAACAACAAGAGTAATCGAAGTGACACTGAATCAAAGCCAAGAGTTTTCTCATAGACCCAGTGAGAAATTTGCTTTGCCTGAACAAAATTTTAGTCTAGATGTACCTTTTTTGATCCAATTTGCAGCCATTAGATGACCAGTAAGACACTGGTCAATTTCAGCCCCTAGATATTTAACAGAAGATTTAGTTTGAATTTGGACCCCATTGCAAGTTATACAAAGTGCTGAATTTTGAATTTTTTTTTTTAATGTTTTTGTACTGTATGCCATATTGATTAAAATTAAAATAGAAAAATGCTTGAAACATTTTAGTTTATGTGTAATGAGTCTATAATATATAACTTTCACTTTCTTACATAACTGATGGAAAATATTGAACTTTTTCACAATATTCTAATTTTTTGAGATGCACTAGTATATCTTGAGGAAACTCCGCCGGTTAAATTTTCAGCAGTCCTGAAATAAATCCACATATATAGTAGTCTGTACACAAAAAAACTGGTAATTTAAGTGTTGTTTAGTAAAAATAAATAAATAAATAAACAAACACTTCAGGACGATTCTGAAGGAGAGTGGTTACCCACTCTCCAGAACAGGTTTATTTCTAAAACAAAGCTGTATTTCTCTGAGAAAGGTGAGTTTTGTGCGGGAAAAACTGGAGCTAGCTTGTTGGCTAATCCGTCAGAGGGTGCGCTTGCGCTTCAGCTGGGAAACAGAAACACGGCGCGTGAGGCAGAGCTTCTCTCAAAACTGCAACGTTTTTTTTTTTTTCCTGAATAAGCGTCCATTATGTTTTCCTCAGGAAAAAAAAAAAAGTTTTATACCGAAAATACTCCCATGTTCCCGCAGATGCTTCCTTCAAATGATAAACTTTCCCTTGTCCGGGTGATGATGAAAATTCGTCTTCAGATTAGCGTCTTCACCACTCATTTCCTCAGGCACTGCCACGGAACGGATGGGACAGATCGCTCGGGCGACAGGTCAGTAAAATTAATTATAGTTTTAAAAGAGCCATTCATGAGTTCAAAAAACGATCAGAGACTGAACTGGAAAAAAAAACCAATAACAGTGAAGAGGAGCGCGATAAAGATATGCAAGGAACAGGGTGGCTGGACGGTCCGGCTTTTGAATGCCCTGTCCGGCATCCGGCGCAGCATCAAGCTGGACGCGTGTTGCCCTCCATTTTGAGGCACTCGGCTTGAAGAGCGGAGTTCTAAAATCTTTGCTGGGACACAATACAACGTAACGTATCTGGTCTAACAAATGATTGGCTAAGAGCGGTGTCAGATAAATATCTGCTATATCATTGGTTAAAAACATAAACAAGGCTCCATGTGCTGCTACGTCATATGTATGCCGGCTTCATTGACAGAAAGTTAGCATCATGCCAAAACGTTCAATCCATCTCATTATCTGTAGCCGCTTTATCCTGTTCTACAGGATCGCGAGCAAGCTGGAGCCTATCCCAGCTGACTACGGGCGAAAGGCGGGGTACACCCTGGACAAGTCGCCAGGTCATCGCAGGGCTGACACATAGACACAGACAACCATTCACACTCACACCTACGGTCAATTTAGAGTCACCAGTTAACCTAACCTGCATGTCTTTGGACTGTGGGGGAAACTGGAGCACCCGGAGGAAACCCACGCGGACAACATGCAAACTCCGCACAGAAAGGCCCTCGCCGGCCATGGGGCTCGAACCCGGACCTTCTTGCTGTGAGGCGACAGCACTAACCACTACACCACCGTGCCGTCACATTCAATTCAGAATGGACGAAAGAGCATGAGTTTATGTCAAAAAGCAGTCAAGACTCATTCCATGGCTTCTGCAAACTTTGTCGATGTGATGATGTAAGCAGTAAGGGGAAAGCGGCCATTGAACGGCCTGCAGATACGCAGAAACATAAAAGCAATAGACGTGCAGCAGGTGCCTCCTCAATGAGGACATTTTTTCGTGAAGCTTCGTCGCCCTTGGATAATAAAATAACTGCTGCTGAGCTGTGTAAGGTTTACCATGCTGTAAAGCATCACCAGTCGTACAGAAGTGTAGACTGCGGCGTGAAAGTGGACCGGGAGATTTTCAGTGACTCGCCCACAGCAAAAGGGATCACTTGTGGCCGATCAAAAGCCAAGGCATTGTGCGAGAACGTCCTCGAGCCCTATTCTGTACAGTTACATACCGACTACATAAAAGAAAACAACCTACCCTTCTCTGTGGCAACCGACCAAGGACGCGTTATCCTAATGGGCTTCCTGGGCAGCTGCCCAGGGCCTCGGCCACTAGGGGGCCTCGGAGGTAGCAAGATCAGAAAATATGTGTAGCAACCCTTGGATCCCAAAGAGAGTCTCGACTGATGCTCAAGGTGTATTTTATTTTACTTGCAGCAAAGTCAGTCCAACATCACCCATAGCACCGTGAAAACTGTATCATGATATATAAAACAGCAAACAAACAGCAAATCACCATACCGTTCTCACAGGTACAACATTTCTTAGTTGAGACATCAATATTAAAACAAAGGCATTCACATTTGGTTCCAACACTTAATGCAAAGTTACAAAAACTTCAAACAAAACATACCTCACTGCGCTCACCAAGGATGCAACATATAATCATTTCTCTTCTGTTGTAAAACAGGCGTCAAAATATCCTTTTCCTTTGCAGTGAAGCTTGAGTTGTGGAGCATGGACGTCAAGCCTTCTTAACTCAAGCTCAAACAAAGCAGCTTCTTAATTGATCACACCTGGTTACTACCTTTATAAATCTCCCTCTTATGGAGCTACGGTGTCACTTAAAGGACAAACAGCACCCCAAGTCCACACAAATCCCCACACACACACACACACCCACTCAACCTCACAGCCCAACCACCCCAAGCACAAACAGAAATTCAATCAAATCTCACATTCGTAAACAACATAAAATACAAATGAAAACACATTTATGTAAGCTTCACTCAAGAAAACAACAAAACACTTACAAGGACTAGTGTGGTCCTTTACACTCCCACCAATCATGTCATGTTGCCACAAATCACACATGATTCTCAAATTCCAAAGGACCAATCACCACACCAATATGTACAAAAAAATATAAAACATGTTCACAAAATACAGTAAGCTATGTATATTCCAACCGTTTGTGTGGTATATGTTTGTGTATGTGTATATGTGTGTACACTCTTCATAACTATTCACTCTCAAGTAACAGAACCAGCTTTTGTATTGGTCTTTCTATGATGGAGGGTCTAGATGGAGAACTAGTTTTAATTGACCTCTGGGCCCCTAGTTGCACTTTGACTCTTCGCACCAAGCCATCACTATCAACAGTCGTTTCCACCACTCGTCCTAACTGCCACTGGTTCCTTGGAAGGGTTTCCTCTGACAATGACCACATCATTCACTTTCAGATTGCGTCGGGGGACATGCCACTTCTGCCTTATGGAGATATTAGACAGGTACTCCCTTTTCCATCGGCTCCAGAACTGCTCAATCAGATACTGAATCCTGCGCCATCTTTTGGTGCCATATACATCCTCTTTTACAAAATTTCCCAGGAGGTGGAAGAGCCAACTTTGATTTCATTAGAATAAGATGGTTAGGGTCATTTATTCCATCTGTGCTCAGAGGGTGGCTGTTGACAATAGCCATGGCCTCATAGAACAATGTTCTCAGAGAGGCATCATCAAGCCTACCTGCACTTTGGGCCAATGTAGCATTCAGGACATTTCGAATGGTGCAATTTGACGCTCCCAAACCCCACCAGCATTGCTTGCTGAGGGAGCGTTGAACACAAATTCACACTGCTTCTCAGCCAGGAAGTTTTCCAGGGCCTGGTTGTTGCACTGTTTGAGTGATTCTCTTAATTCATTCTTGGCACCTATGAAATTTCTGCCCTGATCACTGTGGAGTTGGCGCACAGCTCCTCTTAAACTGATGAAACACCGAAGAGCATTGATGAATGAATCCGTGGACAGGTATTCCAACATCTCTATGTGCACAGCTCGGGAATAAAGACAGGTAAGTATCAAGCCATACCTCTTATGCTCCTTGCGACTTCTTTTAATGATAAATGGGCCAAAACAGTCCATACCACAATTTGTAAATGGAGCAGATTCTTCAACGCGTTCTTTGGGCAGCTCAGCCATCCGCTGTTCAACAGGACGCCTCAGCTTCCTGCACGGCACACACTTGTGAATGAGCTTAGAGACCAACTTACTGCAGCCAAGGATCCAGAATCCATTTGCTCTGAGCTCCATTTGAGTTTGATTTCTGCCCTGATGGCATACTTTAGAGTGATAATGTGACAGAATGAGCTGTGTAATGTGACCCTTATTGGGCAAGATGATTGGGTGACTAAACTCTTCACTGAGAGCTGCATGTTTCAGTCTCCCGCCAACACGGAGTATGCCCTCCTTCAAGATTGGGTCGAGCCTAAAGAGAGGACTGGAACTTGGGAGACTGTGCCCCATTTCAAGTGCTTTGATCTCTTGGCTGAATGACTGCTGTTGGACAAAGCTAATCAAGATTTTGACTGCACCTTCACGTTCTTTAACAGTCACCGTATCTGAGAGACACTTTTGTACAGAGGTAAGTCTTTTAATTCTTCCCACTACCTTTAGGAGTGTTGTCCAGGATGAAATTCTAGACAGGCGCTCGAGCACGTCTGTGCACTTGCTCATCTTTGATGTAAACACTTGGACAGCCTTCACCTCTAGGTCGCCAACCATGAGATTGTTTAATGCACAGGGTTCAGATTGAAACTCTTCTTTCCACAAGAACTCAGGGCCAGATAGCCAGTTATTTAATGGAATCTCCGATGCTCTAAGCCCCCTAGAGGCGTGATCCACTGGGTTCTCTGCAGTATCAACATAATGCCATTGGTTTGGGTTAGTATTCTGCCTTATAAACTGGACACGATTTGCAACGAACACATGAAATCTCCGTGCCTCATTGTTGATATATGCTAAAGTGACTTTAGAATCTGTCCAGAAGAACTCATCATCAATGTTCATATTCAATTCTGATTTCAGCAAGACACTCAGTCGAGCTGCAAGCACGGCAGCTGAAAGTTCCAGACGGGGAATACTGGTGACCTTTGAAGGAGCAACCCTAGCCTTGGCCATGACGAGGCTGCAGTGGACTTTGTTGTGGTCATTTTTATATCGAAGGTAAGAGCATGCACCATATCCCACAGTACTAGCATCTGAAAAGTGGTGCAGTTCAACCCTCACGATCTTACCAAAGTGTGGTGGATAGTAACATCTAGAGATTGAAACTTCTCTCAGCCTTTCGAGGCCAGTTTTCCATTCCTCCCACCGTGGACGCAAATCATCAGGAAGTGGATCATCCCATTGGACACTCCTGCGACACAGCTCCTGAAGAATGCACTTTCCACTCAGAATAAATGGGGCCACAAACCCCATAGGGTCATACAAAGAGGCAACTACTGACAGAATGCCACGATGGGTGTCAGGCTTATCCTTCATATTTACATTGAAAGTGAAGTGGTCACTTTGGACTGACCACTGAAAGCCCAAGGCGTGTTCCAGCAACGCAGAATCTTGACTGAGATCCAGGCATTCAACACCTGCTGCCCTCTCGGATGGATCCAGACAGCTGAGAACTTCTCTCTCATTTGAGTTGAATTTGTGGAACCTTAAACCCCCTTTTTTGCATAACTGCTGGGCTTCAATAATCAATTCAGAGGCCTCCTTGATTGATGGGCTGTTGAGTGTCCCCTCATCAACATAAAAACTGTTTGTGACAAAGGCAGCTGCGGAAGGATAGTCAGACTCGTACTGTTGCGCCAAATACTTCAAGCTGAAGTTGGCGCAGCCTGGGGAAGACGCAGCGCCAAAAATATGGACAGCCATCTGGTATTCTTTGGGCTCATGTTCAAGGTCTCCATGCTCCCACCATAGAAACCTCAAATAACTACGGTTCTCAGGTGTGACAAAGAATTGGTGGAACATCCTTTCAATGTCGCAGATGATAGCGACAGCTTCCTTTCTGAAGCGACAGAGAACTCCCACCAAGGAGTTAATGAGATCTGGGCCAGTCAGTAAGGTGTCATTGAGGGAAATGCCATGAAATTTAGCTGAACAATCGAAGACCACCCTTAGCTTGCCGGGTTTCTTAGGATGGTATACCCCATGATGAGGTATAAACCAACAGACCTCTTCAACTACTGCCTCTGGGACCGGCTCTGCATCGCCATTGCTAATCACTTCCTCCATAAAGACTTTATAATGATCATGGAATTGCTGATTGGCTTTTAATTTCCTTTTCAAATGCTGAAGACGAATTATGGCCAGTTTTTTATTATTTGGCAGTAGAGGAGGGCTTTGGCCTTTAAACGGAAGAGGCATCTCTAAATGACCATCTGGTCTCTGTCGTATTGTTTTACTAAGGTGCTGAATGAAGTGCACATCATCTTGTGAAACAAGTTTGCTTTCAGAATTTCTGTCACTGAAGTCTAACTCCAGAACTCTCAGAATATCTGCAGAAGATGGCACAGCAATCTCCTTCACCAGAACTCTGTGCACGAACCTCTGGCTTCCTTGTCTGTCCAGATGTGGATTTGCTGCACCTATGATGCTCCACCCCAGCTCAGTCTTCTGCGCGAATGGCTCATTTTCATGCCCAATGATGACCTCTAAAGGCGCCAGAGCTAAAGGACAATCATAGCCTATCAGCAGGCCCACATCACAATCTTGAAGTGATGGCAACTCGTGTGCCAGATGTTTAAGATGAGACCATTGCAATGCTGTAAATTTAGTTGGTATACAAGATTTATCAACAGGAATAAAGTCACGTGTATATGCTTGCTGTAACAGAATATGATTGTCATTGTGGAAGCTTCTAACTTGCAGGCCAACCACACTTTGACTGGGGATAACTATATCTACAGCAATCATTGTGCTGAGTTTCAATTGCAACGGTTGAGTGACTACATTCAGCTCTCTGGCAAGATCTTCCAAGACAAAGGTTGAATCACTCTGTGTATCAAGAAGAGCATATGTGAGAATTTCTTTTTTAGGTTCATTCACAGATGACAGGTAAACAGGAACAATACTTGAAGTGGCAGATGCCTCTCTAATGACGGCATGGGAGTTAACTTTATGGATGTCCTGAGTTACTTGCCCCTCTGTTGAAATGGAATCTTTCACCATAGTTTCTCCAGGTTTTCTCCTTCTCTCATCATGCAAACAGGTTGGATGGCGGCGGCCACACACCCCACAGATATGTCTTGTCCTGCAATCTTTTGTGATATGACCTTTACGCAAACATCCAAAGCAAAGATGATTCTGATGTACAAATGTCTGTTTATCTGCCATGGACTTTGCAGCGAAGACTGGACACTTGGCTATGCCATGTGATTCTTCTTTGCAGATGAGGCAAGGCAACCTGGGTCTTAAAAATGATACACGTTCTGAGACCTTTGTGTAATCTTTTGATTGGGCACTTGTGCTAAGAGCCTTTGCTCTTTTAGATGGCTTCTCTTCTGGGGTTCTAGAATTCAGAAAGAAGGGAGAGGCTATGGGATTACAGGCTATTCGTGCCTCTTTTAACACAAACTCTGTGAAGTGATTGAAAGCTGGATATTCCCCTGATGTATCAAGCTCTTCTACAGTAATTCTGCTCCATTTGCGCACAATCCAATCTGGCAGTTTTTTCAGAAGTTTATGATTTTCCTCACAGTCATTCAGAATGGCCAGTCCTTTAACATGGGGCATTGCTTCTACACAACTTTTTAAGAAATCTGCAAACTCTCTTAATGCAGAAGAATCATTTGAATTAATCTTAGGCCATTTCATAAGTTTGTCTCTGAATGCTTTCTGTACAACAAATGGATTTCCATAGCGTTCCTCTAAAACTGCCCAGGCACCCTCATATGCATCTTCAGAACTCCAGTAGAAGAACCCTTCTACTGCTTTACGTGCATCTCCTGTCAGGTAGCCCTTTAAGTAGAGAATCTTTTCACTGGCAGGAATAGGTTTTCTACCAATTAAGGTTAGGAAAGACATTTTAAAGTCAACAAACTTCAGAGGATCACCAGAGAAAACAGCTGGTTCAGGAACAGGAAGACGATTTAAACTTAATGAACTTGCAATTGCGTCAGCCAATGTGGTTGTTAAACTATGAGATGGTGTGTGCAACACTGTGGCTCCTACACTCAGGTGTCGATTTGAATTCATAAGTGTAGTGGTTTTAACAGGGCCTAATTCATGGCACTCCCTCACTTCATTTTCCACTCCACCTTCAAATTTGTCATATATCCGAGCCCGAGCTGCAGCCATCTTGACATCCATATCTGCTTGCATAATTTTCAGCCTTGATTTCTCCTCCTCTAGTTTCAACTCAACTTCAGCTTGCTTTTGCCTCATTTGTACCATCACCTGTGACTCATGAAGTTTCCAATCACTTTCCAACTTAATGAGTTTACTCTGTTGAGCTTGTATCTCCTGCATAGACTTTGCTTGCTCCAATTTAGCTGCAAGATCTGCTTCTGCTCGCTTACTGGAAGCCTTAGAATTGGCTACAAACATGTCATCCAATCCTTCAGTCCCTTCTGAGATGACACTTTCAGTGTTTGTTCCACCAAAGATGGATTTGTATTCATCTCTGTTTAAAATCATTCTCACTCTTTGCTTTTCAACCTCTGCTTTAAAGGTATCACGGGCAACGCCCATTTCCATTCGTTTACTCACTATATCACATTTCTGTGGTCAGTGTATTACAAGCATCCATTTTCCGCACAATGTCTTGAGTGTTAATTAAATTGCGCTGCAGTGGCTCATAATTCTGATGTACACGATCATATCCACTTTGAATGTACTCATTTATTTTATCAAGAGCCTTCTTTGAACAGAATTGCTTTAGGCTTTTCCTACATTCTTTTGCTATCCCTTTCCAGGATTCATAAGATTTTAAGAATGCCCTTACATGCTTTTTAGCTTGATCTTCACGCATCTGTTTGCCTCTGTCAGTGAGTTGCCTTTCACGAGTACCAGAGACTACTTCTTGTGTGCGAGCTGAATTTTCTTCTCCTACTGGAGGTTCTTCAGAGAGGTCTCTCTCACCAGTGGATTTACCCTTTTCTTCAGTCACTGACATTTTGAACTTAAAACTGTGTGATTGCAGTTATCTTTTTATGGGAGAAAACTGAAATGGACTTATTAATTTGTGTTCTATTACACCAATCCCTTTTAAGCATTAAAGGAAAAAAAAAAACACAATAGTCCCAACACAAATCATTAGGCTACTACTTAAACTGCATTCAATATGGGCCTGAGCTGGCTTGTGTTAACCTCAGAATGTAAACAAGGCTTCTCTTTACCATGTAATTTGAAACACTCAAATTTAAAACATTCAAATAAAACCATTAAACATTCACTTTACTTTTCCATTTTAAGCGTTTAAATAGCCATGTCTTCTCAAACATTTAACTCAACTTCATTCATAACCAAAGTCACTGTACCCATGAATGAAGGACTGTGCCAAGAAGGTTCAGTTCATCTGGAATTGTCTCTTCATAAAATTCTCTCACCACATCTGCAGTCTCTGTTTAAGATGGTAACACAGGAGGCCTTATCTTCCGCAACGAAACCGGCAGAAATGACCCAGCAGATGACCCAGATGTAGCGCCGAGTTTTCACTGTAGCAACCCTTGGATCCCAAAGAGAGTCTCGACTGATGCTCAAGGTGTATTTTATTTTACTTGCAGCAAAGTCAGTCCAACATCACCCATAGCACCGTGAAAACTGTATCATGGTATACAAAACAGCAAACAAACAGCAAATCACCATACCGTTCTCACAGGTACAACATTTCTTAGTTGAGACATCAATATTAAAACAAAGGCATTCACATTTGGTTCCAACACTTAATGCAAAGTTACAAAAACTTCAAACAAAACATACCTCACTGCGCTCACCAAGGATGCAACATATAATCATTTCTCTTCTGTTGTAAAACAGGCGTCAAAATATCCTTTTCCTTTGCAGTGAAGCTTGAGTGGTGGAGCATGGACGTCAAGCCTTCTTAACTCAAGCTCAAACAAAGCAGCTTCTTAATTGATCACACCTGGTTACTACCTTTATAAATCTCCCTCTTGTGGAGCTATGGTGTCACTTAAAGGACAAACAGCACCCCAAGTCCACACAAATCCACACATACACACAACACCCACTCAACCTCACAGCCCAACCACCCCAAGCACAAACAGAAATTCAATCAAATCTCACATTCGTAAACAACATAAAATACAAATGAAAACACATTTATGTAAGCTTCACTCAAGAAAACAACAAAACACTTACAAGGACTAGTGTGGTCCTTTACAATATGAAACGATATTTTCAGAAGTTTTGATCATATTGATAACGTTTGATGCATTTCGCCACCCGTAAGGAAGCCCACCTTGTCCCGTCGCATAAATTACCCGTCATTGTCAATATGATCACTGTCCACCATGTCTTCACATGCTACGCCAGCTTGAGTTCAATGATTTAATTAATGACTTCGCTTTCCAGAAAAGTAGGAAAGTGCCCTTGTAAGTTGACCCATGGCTGTCAAACTGAATGCGCAAAGCTGTGTGCCACTGCTGTTTGGGACATTACGTGTGTGAAAGGATGAAATGTTTCACATAGCCTAACATTTTGAGATTTATTTCTGAGAAGCAAGATATTTTTCTGTCATCGCTCTTTGTTTTCACAAGTTAAACGTCACCTGGATTCCAAAATGAAAACAAACGGTTATATACCAAATGAATGTTCTTGTTCTGAATACTAAAGAAACTGTTGTAGGCCTAGGTTATGTTCTTGACATGTTGTTCATTGACTCACTCATTCAAAGGCTTCTTGAGGCTAAACTTTAGTTAACCAGACTTGTTAACCGTGATGTCTGATGGATTTTTTCACCATGCAGTTGCCTATTTCACCATTGCTTTTTCTCGATTAAATAGGTGTTGATGGATATAAAGTTTTATTGTTCAATAGTATTTCTAATTGTGCCACTGTCATTATTTAAGTTTCTGTGTCTAGTTAAACAGGCACATCTGAGGGGGTGAATTTGCTGAGCGCAGTTGACAACAGGCGGGGGTGGGGCCTCGGGGGGGTGTCTGCCCAGGGCCTCGGCAAGGGTTAACGCGGCCCTGCAACCGACGCCTCAAATAAAGGAACGACCAAGTGTTTTCCCATTGTGGTAAGGTATTTTCGCTTTGATGAAGGCATCCAACATGTCCTGTTGGATTTCTATAGTGACAGCAACGGAACGTCAGAGGCCATAACAAACCAGCTGCTGGCAAAACTTGAGATATCTGGCTTAGACGTGAAGAACATGTCTGCATATGCAGCAGACAATGCCAGTGTCAATTATGGCAAACATAACAGTGTGTATCAGAAGTTGAAACTGAGCCAAAAAGACCTGCAAACTGTTTGGCCCATATTCTGCATAACACAACCGGATATGCAGCAACCAGATATGCAGCAAGCAGCCTTGATTTTGATGTGGAAAATGCTGTGCTGAAGGTTTACAGCCATTTCAGCATATCAGCAAGCAGAACAGCGCAATTGAAGGAATTCTGTGAGTTTGTGGAAGTGGAGGAATGCAACCTGCTGCAGCATGTTGTCACCAGGTGGTTGTCCCTGCTGCCATCCATTGACAGAATCCTGAAATATTGGAAGGCCCTGACCAGCTACTTCCAGAGTGTGGGTGAGAGGGAATGTGCCAGAATTGTGTCAAGATGTTTTGGAGAGGAAAGAAATGAGGTATCAGAGACATATTTTCTGTTTCTCAGTCATGTTCTGAAGGTGTTCTCCAACACGATTGAAGCACTTGAGGCAAAATCCTTCAGTATTACATCTGTGTTTAAGGTAATGACTGAACTAAAACAAAAGCTAGAAATAAGGATGAAGGACAGGTTCTTTGGGTTTACTGTTAACAGCAAACTGAAGCAGCTGCCCCCTTGCCAGTCAAAAAAATGTGAAGCACATTTTCTCTTTTTTTATGAAAGAGCAAAGAAATACATCACTGAAAGATATGACCTCTCTGACACAAGCTTTCATAGCAAAGTGGCCAAGCTTGGCCTCACAACTGCTGTGCCATTTGAAGACTACAGTGCTGCTGTCCAGGCCTGAAATCTGGACATTGATATGGATGGACTGTATGAGGAATATGCCATGGTGGAAGGTTCCTTCAGTTCACCAGAAATGGAAGGTTGCCACAGTGAGGAATGATATTTGAAACTGTTTTCCAAAGCAGATGTACCACTTGTGAATCTCAGGAAGGTCAGCACCTATATTTTCTCCATCCCATGCAGCAATGCACACACAGAACATGTCTTTTCAATGAAGACAACTGCATGGAGAAACGAGAGGAATCATCTGGATGTGGACAGTGTCAAGGCTGAGCTGCAAGTGTGTGTCAATTTCACTTATCCCTGTGCATAGGCCGTAAGGTGAACCTCGAAAAGTCCTTCTGAAAAGGGATCCCGCTCCGACCTCTCCGAACCGCACACGCTTCAGTTCATAAAAAAGAAGAGTTGTGGTAAGATTACAACAAAACAGTTCGCGTCACAGAATCACGCTCATTTCTTAAATCGCAACATTTAATGAAGAACTAGTATCTCCAAGGCGTATGTACATATTCGGCAGGCGTAATAACACTTTGACTCGCGAGAGGTGCCACGGTTGAAACGTCATCAGACTGGATGAATCGGGTAGCTGGTAGCTACCAGCTGTGCTAGGTAAACAGAAGCAGCATGGCAGCCACCGGAGTAGCAGTGCTATCATCCAGCAGTACCAAAGAAGAAGAAAACTCGGCCGAAACTGTTGAAAAAACTAAATCTTCGACACGTAAGACTTGTTATATGCACATATCTTCTGTGAAGCATGAAAAAACACAGAATTTCACCAGCATACGGTGGAATACTTACCGAAACAGCCTTCGGCAGTGGCTGGAGTTGAGGGTGAGTGCAGACATGTATCCAAACATTACAAACACTGTCTTGACTTGGATTTTGATAAAATTCCCGAAGACGCGGCTTTCCATCCCACATGTTACCAGAGGTTCATTGACAAGCGTGAAATTGAAAGAGCAAAAAGGCGTCTCGTGCGAGAGAAAGAGCGGGGAGATGATAAACAAGACCCCCAGACCAGCAAGGCTATCCCTGCAACAGTGACTGGCACGATTCCGACAAGGAAACTTCGTTCCAGATCAAGCCTGCCCATCTCGAGCTCTGGCCCCATCCTTCCTGCCATCTGTATAATATGCAAGAAAACCTGCAAATATGTCGTCAAGGCTGGCAGACGACAAAAAGAAGCTTTGTCAAAAAGACAGACTTTAACCACAGGTAAGCTAAAAGGCATCTCACCCTCATCCCCCACTACACAGTAGGTAGTCTATGCAAATGCATCCCATCCCCCAGTGCACGCACACACACACAGAGTAGTTGAATGACTATCTACACTGCTACTGACTGCACACAATCTCCTTGCATTTGTCTAATTTCTACTTTTTCACAGGGACAGGCAACAGGACACGCATCATTGACATTACCAAGGTGTCATCAGCTCTCGGAGCCAGTGTGTGTTCAGCCTTGATTGGGATACATACATTCACTGGTTGTGACTCCACAAGTGCCTTTTATGGCAAAGGCAAAAGGAAGACATTTGCTGTGGCATGTGAGAAAGATGTCTACCTGAAGGCTTTCAAAAATCTGGGGACTGACTTTAACTTGGACCACTCAACATTTGCATTACTTTGCAAACATGTATGCCATCTGTATGATCAGCCAGCTGCAGAAAATATCAATGAGGCTAGGTACAAGGCTTTCTGTATGGCATCATCAGCCTTGCCAGAATTATCTATCCCCCCAACAAGTGATGCCCTCCACCAGCACTGCAAAAGGGCAAATTATCAGGCTGCAATCATGAGGTCATGTGTGAAACAAAACATTGGCGCTCCATCTCCTGCTGGATATGGTTGGCATCTGGAAGATGGAAATCTACAAGTGACATGGATGACAAGAAATCCAGCCCCTGACACTGTTCTGCATGTGATACACTGTGGTTGCAGAGGGAGTGCCTGTGAGACAAATAGATGCTCCTGTGTCTCTGCAGGACTCTGTTGTACAGACTTGTGCAGGTGTTCCAGCTGTTCAAACACAAAGGAAACAGAAGAGAAAGAAGACGATAACTGCCCTGACACTGACAGTGAGGAATAGCACATCATGTGGTTTTTACCTCTATTCTATTCCATTGATATCATTATCATTCATTTTATTATGATGTTTATTTATATATGTATATAAGTTTATGCCAGTCAATGTATACTTATGATTGTTTTTATGTGTTGTATATAGTTGTGAGTGAATAAATGAACAAATGAATACCTGAATGTTCCTTATCATTGATAATTAGAATTATTTCCATTTATTGATCAAAATGACAACATGAAAGGTCACTTGCATCATTGTTCTTCGTGCTATAAATAAAGCACTATTTAGAATCAATTTGGCCCACTTTAGAAGGATATTTTGGGAGATTCCTTTATGTTGGTTACATTTGACAACACCAGGGAGGCTGTCATTTTTCCAGCTTGTCGTCGTAAATCGGCTACGCAATTGGTATAGCGCGGTCACGTGGTGTCTCGTGACATCAAAATTGCATTCAGCTCTGAGGAAAATAGTTCTTCAGAAAATGTCTCGATTTAAAAAACAAGTGCGATTCTGTGACACGGAAAGTTTGCTATAAGTGTAACATAACTTGGTCCTTTTTATCAGCTAAAGAGCATGTGGTTCAGAGACGTCGGAGCAACCTAAAACGAAAACGGGGTTCACCTTATGGTCTAACAGAGGTGTACAAGAGGTTCATTGGAAACAAAAAACTCTTGGATGCAGCCAGGAAAGAACAGAAGTAGACTATTGCAGAAAGACAATCAACTATTTTGGTGAGTACACTAGTCTTATGATTTTACTGATGGGCTACATGAAATATTTATAGGGTTGAAAACAATACAGTTTTTTGAAGGTTGATTACAGTATTGTTGCTACATTGTTATTTGTACCAGTCCCTGCAGGATATAAATAGGCCCAGGGGGCAGTGGGGGCTTGGAAGCCATGAGAGGTGCTGTTGTCTCCTGAGCTGCTACAAAGGGTGAATGTGGAGTTTGCTTAAATACAGGTGGACTGCTGCACACACACAACCATATACAAATGAAGACACTGAAGACAAGTCCCCAAAAGACTGAAGCACTTTAGAAATGCTATACTTTTTGAGCAGTTGAATGTAAATGTTTTAGTTTTTTTTTTAAATCTCTTTTGTTGTTTTACATAAAAGGTTATTTGTGCTTTTTAAAAAAGCATTTTTTATTATGTATGTTACCTGTTATTTGTTTTTTACATTTAAGTCCACACATGCTATGCTTTGTGGCACTCTGCACTTTAAAAGATTCATCTCAGTGGTCAGTTTTTGAACACCACAATTTATTGAATAAATACAAATACTGTGAACAAACACTTTTGACTTTTCATTAATATTTTTTCCTATTCAGCCACACAAACAATTTTCAAACCACACAAAATTGTATTGTAAATGAGTATACCAGAGTCCTATGTACACCATATATGCTGCCCTCCCACCACCTTTCCAACTCCTGTAGCAGTAGGCAGCTAGCTAACACTGAAGAGATTTTCACGTTTCTTGTATTTATCTTTTTATTTTCTCTCGTGCATCTCATTCATTCTTCATTTACTGTAAAACTGAAAGAAAACAAGAAAAGCATACATAAACTTCACATACTAAATCTTGCACTCAAACATAACACACTGCATCTTTTAGCTTCCACGGACGTTACAAGCCTTGTTCGACTAGCATCGAAATGCTAGGAAACAAACATCTTATTAATTGCCAGAAAACTGAACTAAACTATCAGATTTTGCCGTAATTTCAACTCATTATGTTCAAACACAAATACATAGGCTACTTACAGACATAAATCGTCCAGAGCTCAAGTGTGTAAAACAAACAACAATGCATGATAGCGTGGCGTTGTGAAGTCAGACTCAACAATTTAACAGGAAGTGGAACCCATACATCCGATAGTGCTGTTGCACATTAAGTCCACTAGGTGGCAGCATCCACCAGACCAACTGACCAAACTACATATAACCCAATACCCTTTACAGAAGCCAGAATACCATAGTAATTTATCGATATGCCGCATAATGTCCTCCTTTTTGGTGTTATGGAAATGGTCACCCTAGTAAGGAATGGGGGTAAAGTTGAGAAAATAAGGAGGTAATGGTGATGGGGGTCAGGAGAAACTTGTCTTGGGGCCAGTTTGATCGGATATGACGGTTTAACACACAAACCAAATCCACGCGATGTGAGGGGTAAGATGGCGGCCAGATGGCTTCACTCTGACGAGCCTATGAGCTCTCGGTCCGGGAGAGAAGATGCAAAGCCACCCACACAGAACACTGAATGGGCTACTGAACAACACAGAGTGATCAGGATGCTCTCTCTCTCTCTCTCTCTCTCAGGGAGCTGATGTCACCTGGTCACATGACCTGGGTTTTCCCCTAAAGTTTAGGAGAAAACCCAGCTCGCATGATTCAATTTAATTAGTTTAAATGAAGACAGTGTAATGAGTTATGTTTCAAAATCTGCAGCTATATAAGAGCCACACATCCACACAGAGCTTCAGAGCGAGTAACAGCGAGTTTCCAGAGATTATCAGCAACTTGTCAGCAATTCATCAGCGAATCTCAGCAGTTTACTCTTCTCCTTCGTAGTAAGTCACCTTGTACTAACTGAGTGATTTGTATTTTTTAAAGTTTTAATAGTCTACCAACACAACACACACTAATCTCATAACTGTCTTTTGGGTCATTCCATGCCAAATCAACAAGAGGTTATGCTCGACCATCTCAGATTTCAATGGAATTTGGAGGGCTCAGAGATACTATTAAAAGAAGTTAATCCCCAAAACTTGAGCTTCCTATCACCAATAGTTTCAGAGATACAGGCATTTGAATTTTTCAATTTTTTTGTTTTTTGCTCAAAACATACACAGTTCAAAGTGCAATATAATCTTTATTATGCAAATAGAAACCTAAAATTTTGCACAGAGAGACTCAATGTCTTGTACTACAAGTTTCAACTTAGAATTTCAATGGTCATTGTATATTAGATGGTGATTTTAACAAGGAAATTAAAAAGACAAATTTGCATTTTTTGCATTTTTAACTCATTCTGGAAGCTTGCCTGTGGCAGTAATGCTTAAACTAAGAATGTTATTCAAATCTACACAGAAATATCTACCAATTTCAGTTTTACCAAGTCTCCAGTATTCCTAGTTTGTCTGTAATAGGGTTTTGAAATTCACCGATTTCTAAAACATGCCATTTTCAGTAGCAAGAAATCCAATGTGGGATAGCAGTTAGGAACTTGTAAAAAATTTTTCAGTAATCCCCAAGACCCATATTTTATATTTCCAAATTTTTGTTCTGTGTCTCTCAAGTATTTTTAAACTACAGGGGTTTAAAAAAATCCATTTTCACCAAATTCAAATTTTTTATATATTTTCATATAACTGACATTTGAGGGTTAATAAATGCTTCAATAAGGCTCAAGTAGGTTAGGAGACATGTTTCTTCCTCAATTTTAAATAAAATTTCAATTAATGCTCAGTATTAATTATTTGTAAATTGATTTTAATCTAAGACTGTGTAACATTAGCAATCAATGACCAGCTATTGTGTACCAGTCAACAGCCAGCCTTATCAATATCAACACAGCACAATAGGTGACCTTTGATACCAGAACAGGTGACTCATATCTTATAGTTTTAGAGTCTGTAAACTGCATACTTGTTCAGATAACATTATATTGTTTGGATTATATTAAATACATTGTAATACAGAGCACTGAGAAAATTTACCAATGTTATTAACTGAATGTGTTTCTTTGCAAGGATTGGATATTTTGAATAGTTGACTAGGGAATTTAATTGTAGTTGCTTTCAATTTGAGATCAGTATAAATGAGTTTGTTCTTAGACATCTAGAAATGGCTGAACTTCCTCCCTGTTCTATAGGAATTGGACTAAAGAAAGATTCTGACTGCCATAAACTAACATACAACAGAAATTGTAAGTTAAATACACTCTCAGTATAGTTTGGAGCAAATTTCATTAATTAATAAAATTTCATTTTAGAACGTAAAGTTTCTTCTACTCGTTGCAGCTTTGCTTTGCCATACGCAGTATTCTGTTTGTGGCTATACTTGGCAATTTTCAGTGGAGAGCAACCAATTGACACAAGGCTTTTGTCAAGTGATTCAGCTACCTCACCAGTGTATGTTGGATCCACATCTACACACATGCTCTCTTGTTCTGATTCTGTAGAACCTGCTGAATCTGCTTGGCTTAAATGTTCTTTCACTCTCTGTGAACATTTAGAACACAATTTTTGTCCAGGTTTAATATTTTTATTTATCAGTTTTGAAAGTGAATCTGCTGTTTCAGGAAGAATTGAACGTAATTCTGTTTCAAGTTTTTTCTTGTGCCTTTCATATGGATTACAACAACTTTTCTGTAGCGCTTCATATTTCATCAGAAACAGTTTCTCATGATGCAGACATACTGTGTCTGTGCTTGAAATGTTCTCAAGTTCAGTTCTCTGTTTAATTAATGAAATTTGCTCCAAAGTATACTGAGAGAGTGTATTTAACTTACAGTTTCTGTTGTATGTTAGTTTATGGCAGTCAGAATCTTTCTTTAGTCCAATTCCTATAGAACTGGGAGGAAGTTCAGCCATTTCTAGATGTCTAAGAACAAACTCATTTATGCTGATTTCAAATTGAAAGCAACTACAATTAAATTCCCTAATCAACTATTCAAAATATTCAATCCTTGCAAAGAAACGCATTCAGTTAATAACATTGATAAATTTTCTCAGTGCTCTGTATTACAATGTATTTAATATAATCCAAGCAATATAATGTTATCTGAACAAGTATGCAATTTACAGACTCTAAAACTATAAGATATGAGCCACCTGTTCTGGTATCAAAGGTCACCCATTGTGCTGTGTTGATATTGATAAGGCTGGCTATTGACTGGTACACAATAGCTGGTCATTGATTGCTAATGTTACACAGTCTTAGATTAAAATCAATTTACAAATAGTTAATACTGAGCATTAATTGAAATTTTATTTAAAATCGAGGAAGAAGGGGCGGCATGGTGGTGTAGTGGTTAGCGCTGTCACCTAACAGCAAGAAGGTCCGGGTTCGAGCCCTGTGGCCGGCGAGGGCCTTTCTGTGTGGAGTTTGAATGTTCTCCGCGTGGGTTTCCTCCGGGTGCTCCAGTTTCCCCCAAAGACATACAGGTTAGGTTAACTGGTGACTCTAAATTGACCGTAGGTGTGGGTGTGAATGGTTGTCTATGTGTTTGGTAATCCCACCGAAAGGGGGCATCAAGACGCAGTAGATCGTAATAACTCTTTGTGGTTCTTTATTCCTTTTCAATTCAAGTTTAGTTCCACATTTTCTTTAGTGGTTTCACACTTTCATTAGCTGAATTCAAGTTCATTTCCATATTTCTTTAGTTGAATTCAAGGTTTAGTTCCACAATCTTTAGGTTATTAATCTATAAACACAAGAGGCCATGATGTAAGTGAAAGCCAAGTCCACTAAACAACATCAGAGTACACAAACATATATAGTAATAGGCTAAAGATGAAAATATGTACCCAGAATTATAAATATTAGTTAAATGTAAATCGCATTATACTACATGTCTATAATGTCAACATATTAATCAGTAAATGTACATTTAACTGAATAAGGAAAAGGCCACAATACAACAACAGCCTTGCTCTTTAACTCTAGCCACACAAGTTTAGCATTGCAAATAAACCACATAGCATAGCAGAGTTAGCGCAGCATAGCAGTTAGCAATGTAAATAAACAGCATAGCACAGTTAGCACAACATAGCAGTTAGCAACATAACGCATAGCCATAACATTCAACATTGCATTAAACCATTTGTGTTACTAAACATCATAGCCATTACCAGTAAGTTTAACACTATATTTACACACTACATTTGCACAAGACAAGCCCACAAATAATACTTATCCGCACAACCAAGAGCACAAAGCCATAAATGCAATTATCAGTAAACTAATTCATTGTCAACGCAAACGTCGGATCAAATCAGATACCGCGACCAGTGCCAAGCTTACAAACAGTGGATTTCACCCAGTGGACTTAAACAGTGGATTAAGGCCAAAAGTACAATTTAAACCGCAGCTTGAATGAATGAAGGAGAGATGACTTACCAGTGGTGTACTGCTGTCTCGATGGAACGCGATACTAAAACTTTGGATCTCGCGCTGGTTTAAAGCGCATGTGCAGCTCCAATTGGATGCCAAATCGGCAGCTTCAGATCTCATTGGCTCGCGTCACAACAGTTAAATTTGCCCTGCATACCAACCAGGTAAGACATCTCTCTCGCTCATTTTCTTGCGTTGCGTTGTTTTCAATTTCATTTGCCGCGTGCAACCTCGTGAACTCCACCCACTATCTCGGCCACGCACCGTGAGCAAAACAAAACACTTCTCACTTGACCGAGTGATCACAGATCCAATGAGGTCACACACAAATATTACATTATACCACATATACAATTATTATTATTATTTTTTTTGCATTGCACCAAGTGTCCATGCACAGTTCAGTGTCCATAGTTATGTACATTCCATGGCAGGTGTGTGATTTCCCGCTTGGGTACGTGGAATGCAGCGAGTGCGTATGTTTATGTTAGTCTCTGTTCTTCGTGTTGTGCAATATAAGGGCATGGTGGCAGCATTCAGCGTACACCACCAGCCTGGCGCATGTGCAATGTACTGGGCATGGTGGCAGCATTCGGCATACACCACCAGCCAGTTTTGACAATAACGACTTGACCCAAGGAAAGTGGATCAAGTGGTCACCAGAGGAGGATTTTTGTCTTCCGCTGGAAGAAGGACCACCAGCCTTCTTGCATCCCTCCTGATAACTGCCGTGGGCAATGGAGAACTGCCCTTCTTGCGGCCACCTGCCTGGGAGGCTGGAATGCCAGCACAGGTTACAATCTCTGCATCCCGGACAATCCCTTTGTTGTCAGGGTAGACAGTCAGAATTCGGCCCAGACGAAACTGACCTCTTAAAGCATTTGGATCAGCTACCCAGACGAGGTCACCAACTTGAACATTCCTCTCCGACCGGTGCCACTTCTGTCGAATGAAGAGATTTGGGCCAGCAAGTTCTCTCCATTTTGCCCAGAAGCGGTCCACCCCGATTTGGATGGCTCGTAGTCGGCACCAGGAATGAGTCTCAAGATCAAGACCACAGGTGTCTCCTCCAGGCGATGCCCGACCCAGGATTAGGGAGTTCGGTATTAAGTATTCAACGGAGTTCTCCTGTTCTTGAGCTCTAGCATCTATTGGATGTTCATTCGTTAAATTGGCTGCCTGATAGAACAGTCTGCAGTTCTCCCCATGTAAGAGACCCTGTAGTCCCACCAAGGCTTGTGAGTGCCCTCTTCAGAAGCTTCACAGCGGCCTCTGCAGCTCCATTTCTATGGGGTGCATCTGCAGGGTGAAACTCCCAATTCCACTCAGTTCCATTCTTGGCAGCCACATTCTCCATGGACACAGCCTGCAGGCAATCCAGATGTTTGTAAAGCTGTTGCAGGGCAGGTTTAGCACCAATGAAGTTTGTCCCTCGATCGGACCATAGTTTTCTTGGATGCCCCCTTAGGGCAACAAAGTGGGTGTATGCCTGGAGGAAGCTTTCTGCAGACTGGTCGTCAGTGAGGTCCGCATGGACTGCTCTGGAGGCCATACAACAGTAGACAATACCCCACACTTTCTTTGTCGTCCTCCTTTTCACACTGTCCTTCACTTCAAATGGGCCAAACAGGTCAAGGGTAGTGAACTCAAAGGGGCTGGCTCTCTGGGTGCGTTCTGGAGGCAGATCACTCATTACTTGGCGGCACAATTTAGCTTTCTGCTTTGCGCAGGTGACACAATTGTTAAGGATTTTCTTTACCAATTTTCGTCCCTGCATGATCCAGGCTTTCCTTCGTGTTCGCAGGAGGGTTGAGGCAACGCCCTCGTGGTTTTCTTCATGGGCCTCCCTGGCCACTAGGGTTGCGAGCCACGATTTGCATGGGATCAATGGTACTGCCACTTGGTCCTTATCCCAACATTGAATTCTCCCTCCGCAGACGAGGAGACTTGTTTCTTCCCTTTGAACGACCAGGTGATCAAGAGTTGTGTGACGAAATTCAACACCATCTTGAGCCTCAAGAGCCAAGAATTTGAAAGCAGTTACTCTTTCTTCTGCCGACAGGTATGCTCTTGCCTCCCACTTTGAGCGGCCTGGGGCTTGCGTGTAACTACCCAGCCAGGTGTCCACTGCTCTCTTCAGCCAGCCCACAGCCCCACACAGACGAGTCAGGGAGCTGAATCTTTTGGGTTTTACCAGCTGCACGAGTGCCATGATTGTCAGGCCTGGCCACTTCTGGGACTGATCTCCAGTTGCTGTGACCGCTGAGAATGCCTTTCTTTGGAGTCCTCCGATCTCCTCAGTGACAGAGGAGATTATTTCCCTGGCAGTTTTAACAGGCCAATCTTCAAAGGGGAGTTTGAGAAATCCGGGGCCTTCCTGCCAGGCTGATCCTTCAGCAAGGTCCTCAGGGGGTGCTCCCCTTGTGATGAGGTCAGCAATGTTTTCTTTTCCTTCGACCCATCTCCAGCTGTCAACAGGTCCAGCCTTCTGTATTTCTCCTATCCGATTTGCAAAAAAATGTCTGATAGCCATAGCTATCCTTCTGGATGGCCCCCAGTATTGTCTGGCTATCGACAAAATAGATCCACTTATCGACCTTGATGTGAAAGTGCTTTTCAAAATAGGTCTTCAGACGGGTTGCAAACACAGCCCCACACAGCTCTGCCTTAATGACATCACCCTTTTGATCTAGTGGGGTGAGTTTGTCCTTTGCTTCGACTAGCTTTACAATGACACCATCTTGCGCTGTCTTCCAGCGAAGGTAGAGAACGGCTCCGTAGGAAGTTTCGCTGCCGTCAGAGAACGTTACTCCCATTGGACGGCCTATGGCTCCTTGGGGTGTAAGGCTCCTGTCAAATCTCACCTGGCCAAGTCTTACACACTGCTCAGAGTGTTCTCGCAGCCTCCCGGAGATGCAGAGAGAGAGGCTCATCCCAGGTGTCTTTGGCAGGACGGTCTTTTCCAGCCTCCTGAAAGGACTCCTTCACAAGCATCACTCCTCTTTGCTTGACTGGTGAGGCCAGGCCAATAGGGTCGTAGAAGCCCGCAATCTGGCTCAGCAGCATTTGTCGGGTGAGAGGGTCAGGGATGTTTGCTCTGACCTCATTCTCTCGTAGGTCCAGACCCGTCCTCATTTTCCCTCGCCGCTTTGAAAAATTCACCAATGTCAACAGGCGGAGTTTATCAGATTCTGGCTCATATCCTAGCCCAAGAGCCTTATTTTCTTTGTCCTGCATCTGATTTGGGAGTATCAGGGTCTTGGGCTCTGTTGACCTGTCATTACTGGTGCAGTCAAATTCCTCACTCCTCCCACTTTGACCGGTCAGGACCCAGGGTTTGAGCGAGAAACCTCCTGCCTTTAAGATAGTTTTGACTCCTCTGGTCATCCTAATTAAAGTGTGGAGGTCATCATGGGAGGTTAATATGTCATCAACATAGCAGTCCTCTGTCAGAATGTGGCATTCTGCGATCATGGATGCGAATTGGGGCAGGTTAGCAGTCTCCCTCATGGCGACCTGAGCAATGCACCCGGCAGGTTTGTCGCCAATGTTGACCCTAACAACAGCAAACTCACTGATTTCCTCCTTGGGGTCATCCCTCCAGAGGAATCGGTGGAGGTGTACTTCCTTGTCCTTAAGCCACACCGAATTATACATTTTCTTGACATCGCCGAGGGCTGCATACAACCCGCTCCTGAATCTCAGGAGGACTCCTCGGATAGGGTTGAGAACATCAGGGCCTTTATAGAGCAGGTTGTTCAGACTCATCCCTTTGAACTCCTGGCTGCTGTTCCAGACTATTCTTACTGGCATGGAGCTGGAGTGAGGATTGGGTGCGACCAGGTGGCTGATATACCACACAGGCCCATTCCAGTCTTCCATCTGCTTCCTGGTGAGCTTAATGGCTGCTCCTCTTGCCACCATGTCATGAATCTGCTCTCCATAAGCTGCTTTCCACAAAGGTTTTTTTGCCAGCCGCGCCTCAGTGTTCCAGAAGGTTGCTTCAACTGCTTGGCGGTTGTTTAGCAGAATTGCTTGGCTGGCCTTCCACGGATAAGCAGCATCCCAGTGTGGAGAATCACTGTGTTTGTCTGCCAGGACATATGAGAGACAGGCTTTTATTTTTTCCAAGTCCCTTTCTTCTCCAAGGGTCATCTCTTGGCCACCCGGGGGACATTTGCCACACTTGCAGCCCCCACATTTTGGGTTGCATGCTGCCCCAATACTGTCCCACTTGAACCATTCAAAAATTTCTTTATTTGTGGCACTGGTGTTACTGAGAGTTACGGTCCGTGTTGAGTCCTCATCCGGGCTTTTTATGCTTACACGGACCTCTCTGTAAAGCCTTGAGGAGGTCCTCATGGTTCAAGCAAAGTGGGTTTCAGACCGGTGTAGCGTCAGGTCAACAGACTCGAAGAGGTCAGGGTGGGTACCGCCAACCGTTTTGCCTAGCGGGCCATCCCAGAGGACGAGATCACCCTCCCTCTTGAATGGTTGTGGAACCAGACGGCCTTCTCTATGACTTATGAGGAGGTCGATGGTCTCAGGGCGGGCCAGCTCTGCCATAGCAACATCAGGAAATATTTTCTGGAGTTGTTGAGGGGTGACAGGGTGGCTGACCTCAGCGATGCTTTCCAGCCCGTAGCAAAGCAGCTTGTGTTCCACCACCGTTCCCTTGGTGGTCCTCACTCTCAGGCGGAGGGTATACCTCTTTGTTCTGACCTTCTTGGTCATTCCTCCGACACCAGGAACTATCAGTCGAATGCTCTCACCATTCAGTCCGAGCTGCTGAGCGGCGCCATGGGTGATGTAATTTGTGTTGGAGGCGAGATCTATCAAGGTGCCTATGAGCTGGCCTGAGTTGGTTGTGACCTCCAGCAGCATCATCACTACCGGATACTCCACTGGTCCATTTCCAGCAGCACAGGTTATGGCATAGGTCTTATTTGAAAAGGCGTTTCTGAATTCCTGCCTCAATTCAGGAGCGACCTTTGCCAGGAGTTCTTCTTGCCAACTAGCGAGACCGAGGCCTTTGCTATTTGTCCTCCTCTTGGCACTTTCCAGAGGCATGACTCGGGGACAGAGTAGGTAGTGGTGAAGCTCATCAGATCGGCAGTCTGCTTTGGTGCAGATGAACTTTTTGTTGTTGCAAGCACTTTGCATGTGAGAGCCAAGACACTGACAGCACAGCCCGTGCGAGTTGAGATGACTTTTCTTTATATGAAGATCCATCCCTCTAAACGAGGCACATGCAAAAAGTCTACCGGCATGGGTCTTTTCAGAGCAAGCTGTGCATGAGCCTGCCTGTAACTTTGACCCCCTTTGGCCTGAGGTGGCTTTGGAGAATGCCTTTTTGGCTGACTTGTCCACCGGTGATTTTGCTGAGGAGTTGCCTTCTCTGAGGCTGTCATCTAACTGGTCGAACTCCTCCAGCATAGCCTCCTGTTTCTGGAGGAACTTCAGTAGACAGTCAAAGTGGTTTTGTGGGCTGAATTCATTCAGTGGCTCTGCCTTATGCTCAATCCATTTTCCTTTTAACGAGCTGGGCAACTTTCTCTCCAATGACTGTGCAACGAGGCGGTTTTTTAATACGTCCTCTTCCCCCAAGATCACCAGATTGCTCAGGGCCTGCTCCACGGCCTGGATTAACTCGATCGCTTTCCGGGGGTCATTTCCCTTCACAGGGGGTAGGCCTTCGATTTCCTCCGCAATCTTCAGGACGATCCTCGCTTTATTCCCAAAGCGGTTATCGAGGCGTCTGAACATCTCATCAGCCATGGCACAACTAGACAAGACAAGGTCTCTTTTCACTCAGGCTTGCCAACAGGTGGAATCGAGTGACTGCAGCAGTCCTTAGTGGGTTGCCCAATAGCTCCAATTCTGCCCACTCAGCCTTCCACCGATGGTAATCGGTCATGTCTCCTGAGAAGACAGGTAGCCGTGTTCTCTCCAGACTGAGTTGTGGTTTTAAGATGGTAGGCGGGCTAGGTGATGGTAAGGCTGCTGGGGTGGTGGGTTGGCTGAGTGTTTTCTGCACACCAGATCCGCTTGGTTCTCGCTTGGGTGTGCGGCTTGATATCTTCCAGCCAAGCTCCCAGTCCCGTGCTCTGTTCCTGAGCTTGAAGAGACGCTGCTTATGGTGGGTGACCTTGTCCGAGACGATGCGCTCCCATGCAAGCACCTTCTGCTCTAGCTCATGTATCATTTCAAGTAGGCCGTCACGTAGGGCTTCATAATCATGCTCCAGCAGGTCTTGGATATTTGTGGCTTCCACCACTTTACATCTCTCTTCTGTGGCTTCAGCATAGAGCTCGATTTCTGGCTGAGCAAACTTGGTCCACAGGGTTTCTCTGGCCAGCTGGATGGTTTCAGTGTAGGCAGAAAGGCATTGCTCTGTTTTTGCTTTGACCCTCACTGCCTCTCCTTCAGCACCATCCACCTCTGCTAAGGCCTCCAGGAGCTCTAGGCCGATGTCATGCACCTTGCCGAAGTCACCACTAAGTGCACGGATTTCTTCAATGAGTGCTCCTTTTTCTATAATGTCAATAGTGAGAGAGAGCTTGTTACTCCTTTTTGTCAATGCTGCGTGTGCAGAGGCCCGCTTTCCCTTTAGGGCCACAATTTTGGTCGACTCCATTTTGCTATATGAAGAAGTGGAGCTTAACAGAGGGCTTTTCCTCTTCTTCTTAACAGGTCGACTAGATGGCTTGGTGGTTTACTTGGTGGTGCACCTTGGTTAATAACTGTTTGGTTATCCCACCGAAAGGGGGCATCAAGATGCAGTAGATCGTAATAACTCTTTGTGGTTCTTTATTCCTTTTCAATTCAAGTTTAGTTCCATGTTTTCTTTAGTGGTTTCGCACTTTCATTAGCTGAATTCAAGTTCATTTCCACATTTCTTTAGTTGAATTCAAGGTTTAGTTCCACAATCTTTAGGTTATTAACCTATAAACACAAGAGGCCATAAGGCCATGATGTAAGTGAAAGCCAAGTCCACTAAACAAAACATCAGAGTACACAAACATATATAGCAATAGGCTAAAGATGAAAATATGTACCCAGAATTATAAATATTACAGTTAAATGTAAATCGCATTATACTACATGTCTATAATGTCAACATATTAATCAGTAAATGCACATTTAACTGAATAAGGAAAAGGCCACAATACAACAACAGCCTCGCTCTTTAACTCTAGCCACACAAGTTTAGCATTGCAAATAAACCACATAGCATAGCAGAGTTAGCACAGCATAGCAGTTAGCAATGTAAATAAACAGCATAGCACAGTTATCACAACATAGCAGTTAGCAAAATAACACATAGCCAAAACATTCAACATTGCATTAAACCATTTGTGTTACTAAGCATCATAGCCATTAGCAGTAAGTTTAACACTATATTTACACACTACATTTACACAAGACAAGCCCACAAATAATACTTATCCACACAACCAAGAGCACAAAGCCATAAATGCAATTATCAGTAAACTAATTCATTGTCAACGCAAACGTCGGATCAAATCAGATACCACGACCAGCGCCAAGCTTACAAACAGTGGATTTCACCCAGTGGACTAAAACAGTGGATTAAGGCCAAAAGTACAATTTAAAACCGCAGCTTGAATGAATGAAGGAGAGATGACTTACCAGTGGTGTACTGCTGTCTCGATGGAACGCGATACTAAAACTTTGGATCTCACGCTGGTTTAAAGTGCATGTGCAGCTCCAAGTGGATGCCAAATCGGCAGCTTCAGATCTCATTGGCTCGCGTCACAACAGTTAAATTTGCCCTGCATACCAACCAGGTAAGACATCTCTCTCGCTCATTTTCTTGCGTTGCGTTGTTTTCAATTTCATTTGCCGCGTGCAACCTCGTGAACTCCACCCACTATCTTGGCCACGCACCGTGAGCAAAACAAAACACTGTGCCAGCCCTGTGATGACCTGGCGACATGTCCAGGGTGTACCCCGCCTTTCGCCTGTAGTCAGCTGGGATAGGCTCCAGCTTGTCTGTGACCCTGTAGAACAGGATAAAGCGGCTTAGACTGGTACCAAAATCCAGAATTGTGACACCCAAAGGCATTTGAGACAAAGTCAGCAAACAGTCTTATTTTGTCAATTTGGGTGTGCCGAATTCAAATCTGCAATATGCCGAGCTCTATCTGACCTCTGTTGTCCTCTAGAGGTCATTGAACTTTGGGCCTGTAAACGTCTCAGCTGAACCCAGTTTCTCAGCTTTCAAAGGAATGAAATGTACTAAAATGATGAATGAAGTTAGCAAATGGCCAGCAGCGATACGGCTTCTCTCCTGTGTGAATGCACTGGTGTATTTGGAGAGCACTCTGATGAGTAAAACTCTTTCCAAACTGTGAGCAGCGATATGGTTTCTCTGCTGTGTGAATGCGCTGGTGTTGTTGGAGATGACTCTGCTGAGTAAAATACTTTCCACACTGTGAGCAGTGATACGGCTTCTCTCCTGTGTGAATGCGCTAATGTGTTTGGAGAGCACTCTGCTGAGTAAAACTCTTTCCACACTGTGAGCAGCGATATGGTTTCTCTGCTGTGTGAATGCGCTGGTGTTGTTGGAGATGACTCTGCTGAGTAAAACACTTTCCACACTGTGAGCAGTGATACGGCTTCTCTCCTGTGTGAATGCGCTAATGTGTTTGGAGAGCACTCTGCTGAGTAAAACTCTTTCCACACTGTGAGCAGTGATATGGTTTCTCTCCTGTGTGAAGGCGCTAGTGTTTTTGGAGAGCACTCAATTGAGTAAAACTCTTCCCACACTGTGAGCAGTGATACGGCTTCTTTCCTGTGTGAATGCTCTGGTGTGTTTGGAGAGCACTCTGCAGAGTAAAACTGTTTCCACACTGTGAGCAGTGAAACGGCTTCTCTCCTGTATGACTGCTCTGCTGAGTAAAACTCTTCCCACACTGTGAGCAGTGATACGGCTTCTTTCCTGTGTGAATGCGCTGGTGCTATTGGAGAGCACTCTGGCGAGTAAAACTACTTCCACACTGAGCAGTGAAACAGCTTCTCTCCTGTGTGAATGCGCTGGTGTAGTTGGAGAACACTCTGGTGAGTAAAACTCTTCCCACACTGTGAGCAGCGATATGGTTTCTCTGCTGTGTGAATGCGCTGGTGTTTTTGGAGAGCTCTCTGGCGAGTAAAACTCTTTCCCCACTGTGAGCAGTGATACGGCTTCTCTCCTGTGTGAATGCGCTGGTGTTGTTGGAGATGACTCTGACAAGTAAAACTCTTTCCACACTGTGAGCAGTGATACGGCTTCTCTCATGTGTGAATGCGCTGGTGTGGTTGGAGATGACTCTGACAAGTAAAACTCTTTCCACACTGTGAGCAGCGATATGGTTTCTCTCCTGTGTGAATGAGCTGGTGTGTTTGGAGAGCACTCTGGTGAGTAAAACTCTTTCCACACTGTGAGCAGTGAAACGGCTTCTCTCCTGTAGGACTGCTCTGCTGAGTAAAACTCCTTCCACACTGTGAGCAGTGAAACGGCTTCGCTCATGAGTGAATGCGCTGGTCTTGTTGGAGATCACTCTGCTGAGTAAAACTCTTTCCACACTGTGAGCAGTGATACGGCTTCTCTCCTGTGTGAATGCACTGGTGTGTTTGGAGAAGACTCTGCTGAGGAAAACACTTTCCACACTGTGAGCAGTGATACGGCTTCTCTCCTGTGTGAATGCGCTAATGTGTTTGGAGAGCACTCTGCTGAGTAAAACTCTTTCCACACTATGAGCAGCGATACGGTTTCGCTCTTGTGTGAATGCGCTGGTGTGTTTGGAGAGCACTCTGCTGAGTAAAACTCTTTCCACACAGTGAGCAGTGATACGGTTTCTCTCCTGTGTGAATGCGCTAATGTGTTTGGAGAGCACTCTGGTGAGTAAAACTCTTTCCACACTGTGAGCAGCGATATGGTTTCTCTGCTGTGTGAATGCGCTGGTGAATTTGGAGATCACTCTGGTGAGTAAAACTCTTTCCACACTGTGAGCAGTGAAACGGCTTCTCTCCTGTATGACTGCTCTGCTGAGTAAAACTCCTTCCACACTATGAGCAGTGAAACGGCTTCTCTCCTGTATGAATGCCCTGGTGTAGTTGGAGAGCACTCTGGTGAGTAAAACGCTTCCCAGACTGTGAGCAGTGATACGGCTTCTCTCCTGAGTGAATGTGCTGGTGTTGTTGGAGATCACTCTGACGAGTAAAACTCTTCCCACACTGTGAGCAGTGATACGGCTTCTCTCCTGTGTGAATGCGCTGGTGTTTTTGGAGAGCACTCTGTTGAGTAAAACTCCTTCCACACTGTGAGCAGTGATGCGGCTTCTCTCCTGTGTGAATGCTATGGTGTGTTTGGAGAGCACTCTGGTGTGTAAAACACTTCCCACACTGTGAGCAGCGATATGGTTTCTCTCTTGTGTGAATGCGCTGGTGTTGTTGGAGATGACTCTGATGAGTAAAACTCTTCCCACACTGTGAGCAGTGAAACGGCTTCTCTCCTGTATGACTGCTCTGCTGAGTAAAACTCTTCCCACACTGTGAGCAGTGATACGGCTTCTTTCCTGTGTGAATGCACTAGTGTTATTGGAGAGCACTCTGGCGAGTAAAACTACTTCCACACTGTGAGCAGTGAAACAGCTTCTCTCCTGTGTGAATGCACTGGTGTTATTGGAGAGCACTCTGGCGAGTAAAACTACTTCCACACTGTGAGCAGTGATACGGCTTCTCTCCTGTGTAAATGCACTGGTGTTATTGGAGAGCACTCTGGCGAGTAAAACTACTTCCACACTGTGAGCAGCGATATGGTTTCTCTCCTGAGTGAATGCGCTGGTGTTGTTGGAGATGACTCTGACGAGTAAAACTCTTCCCACACTGTGGGCAGTGATACGGCTTCTTTTCTGTGTGAATGCGCTGGTGTTGTTGGAGATGACTCTGACGAGTAAAACTCCTTCCACACTGTGAGCAGCGATACGGCTTCTCTCCTGTGTGAATGTGCTCGTGTGTTTGGAGAGCACTCTGGTGAGCAAAAGTCTTCCCACACTGTGAGCAGCGTTATGGTTTCTCTCCTGAGTGAATGCGCTGGTGTTGTTGGAGATGACTCTGACGAGTAAAACTCTTTCCACACTGTGAGCAGTGATACGGCTTTTCTCCTGTGTGAATGTGCTGGTGTTGTTGGAGAGCACTCTGGTGATTAAAACTCTTCCAACTCTGTGAGCAGTGAAATGGCTTCTCTCCTGTGTGAATGCGCTGGTGTTGTTGGAGATTACTCTGACGAGTAAAACTCTTTCCACATTGTGAGCAGTGCTACGGCTTCTCTCCTGTGTGACTGTGCTGGTGTTTTTGGAGATGACTCTGCTGAGTAAAACTCTTCCCACACTGTGAGCAGCGATATGGTTTCTCTCCTGTATGAATGCGCTGGTGTTGTTGGAGATGACTCTGGTGAGTAAAACTCTTCCCACACTGTGAGCAGTGAAACGGCTTCTCTCCTGTGTGAATGCGCTGGTGTTGTTGGAGATGCCTCTGATGAGTAAAACTCCTTTCACACTGTGAGCAGTGATACGGTTTCTCTCTTGTGTGAATGCGCTGGTGTGTTTGGAGATCACTCTCATGAGTAAAACACTTCCCACACTCTGAGCAGCGATATGGTTTCTCTCCTGTGTGAATGCGCTGTTGTTGTTGAAGATGACTCTGATGAGTAAAACTCTTTCCACACTGTGAGCAGTGATACGGCTTCTCTCCTGTATGCCTGTGTTGGTGTTGTTGGAGATGACTTTGCTGAGTAAAACTCTTCCCACACTGTGAGCAGCGATATGGTTTCTCTCCTGAGTGAATGCACTGGTGTTGTTGGAGAGCACTCTGGCGAGTAAAACTACTTCCACACTGTGAGCAGTGAAACGGCTTCTCTCCGGTGTGAATATGCTGGTGTTGTTGGAGATGACTCTGACGAGTAAAACTCTTTCCACACTGTGAGCAGTGATACGGCTTCTCTCCTGTGTGAATGCGCTGGTGTGTTTGGAGAGCACTCTGGTGAGTAAAACACTTCCCACACTGTGAGCAGCGAAATGGCTTCTCTCCTGTGTGAATGCGCTCTTGTGTTTGGAGAGCATTCTGGTGAGTAAAACACTTCCGACACTGTGAGCAGCGATATGGTTTCTCTCTTGAGTGAATGCGCTGGTGTTGGAGAGCACTCTGGCGAGTAAAACTCTTTCCACACTGTTGGCAGTGATGCGGCTTCTCTCCTGTATGACTGCGTTGGTGTTGTTGGAGATGACCCTGGCGAGTAAAACTCTTTCCACATTGTGAGCAGTGATATGGCTTCTCGCCTGTGTGAATGCGCTGGTGTGTTTGGTGAGCACTCTGGTGAGTAAAACACTTCCCACACTGTGAGCAGCAAAATGGCTTCTCTCCTGTGTGAATGTGCTGGTGTTGTTGGAGAGCACTCTGGCGAGTAAAACTCCTTCCACACTGTGAGCAGTGAAACGGCTTCTCTCCTGTGTGAATGCGCTGGTGTAGTTGGAGATGACTCTGACGAGTAAAACTCTTCCCACATTGTGAGCAGTGCTACGGCTTCTCTCCTGTGTGACTGTGCTGGTGTTTTTGGAGATGACTCTGCTGAGTAAAACTCTTCCCACACTGTGAGCAGTGATATGGCTTCTCTCCTGTGTGAATTCGCTGGTGTTGCTGGAGATGACTCTGATGAGTAAAACTCCTTCCACACTGTGAGCAGTGATACGGGTTCTCTCTTGTGTGAATGCGCTGGTGTGTTTGGAGATCACTCTCTTGAGCAAAACACTTCCCACACTCTGAGCAGCTATATGGTTTCTCTCCTGTGTGAATGCGCTGGTGTTGTTGGAGTTGACTCTGGCAAGTAAAACTCCTTCCACACTGTGAGCAGTGAAACGGCTTCTCTACTGTGTTAATGCCCTGGGGTAGTTGGAGAGCACTCTGGTGAGTAAAACTCTTCCCTCACTGTGAGCAGTGAAACAGCTTCTCTCCTGTGTGAAAGCGCTGGTGTTGTTGGAGATGACTCTGATGAGTAAATCTCCTTCCACACTATGAGCAGTGATACGGCTTCTCTCCTGTGTGAATGCGCTGGTGTGTTTGGAGAGCACTCTGGTGAGTAAAACTCTTTCCACACTGTGAGCAGTTAAACGGCTTCTCTCCTGTGTGAATGCACTGGTGTTGTTGGAGATGACTCTGACAAGTAAAACTCTTTCCACACTGTGAGCAGCGATATTGTTTCTCTACTGAGTGAATGAGCTGGTGTGTTTCGAGAGCACTCTGGTGAGTAAAACTCCTTCCGCACTGTCTGCAGTGAAACGGCTTCTCTCCTGTGTGAATGCTCTGGTGTATTTGGAGATGACTCTGCTGAGTAAAACACTTCCCACACTGTGAGCACTGATACGGTTTCTCTCTTGTGTGAATGCGCTGGTGTGTTTGGAGATCACTCTCGTGAGTAAAACACTTCCCACACTGTGAGCAGCGATATGGTTTCTCTCCTGTGTGAATGCGCTGGTGTTGTTGGAGATGACTCTGACGAGTAAAACTCTTCCCAGGCTGTGAGCAGTGAAACGGCTTCTCTCCTGTGTGAATGCGCTGGTGTTGTTGGAGAGCACTCTGGCAAGTAAAACTCCTTCCACACTGTGAGCAGTGATACGGCTTTTCTCCTGTGTGAATGCACTGGTGTTGTTGGAGAGCACTCTGATGAGTAAAACTCTTTCCATACTGTGAGCAGTGATACTTCTTCTCTCCTGTGTGAATGCATTGGTGTTGTTGGAGAGCACTCTGTTGAGTAAAACTCCTTCCACACTATGAGAAGTGAAACGGCTTCTCTGCTGTGTGAATGCTATGGTGTGTTTGGAGGGCACTCTGATGAGTAAAACTCTTCCCACACTGTGAGCAGTGATATGGTTTCTCTACTGAGTGAATGCGCTGGTGTGTTTGGAGAGCACTCTGCTGAGTAAAACACTTTCCACACTGTGAGCAGTGATACAGTTTCTCTCTTGTGTGAATGCGCTGGTGTGTTTGGAGATCACTCTCGTGAGTAAAACACTTCCCACACTGTGAGCAGAGATATGGTTTCTCTCCTGTGTGAATACGCTGGTGTTGTTGGAGATGACTCTCACTAGTAAAACTCTTTCCACACTGTGGGCAGTGATACGGCTTCTCTCCTGTATGACTGCATTGGTGTTTTTGGAGATGACTCTGTTGAGTAAAACTCTTCCCACACTGTGAGCAGTGAAACGGCTTCTTTCCTGTGTGAATGCACTGGTGTTGTTGGAGATGACTCTGACGAGTAAAACCGTTATACATGCATCTAGAAATAGTTAAGGTGGGTGGAGCACAGAAGCATAGCAGGCCAGAACTGAGCTCGCAAAAACCCTTTTATTTTAGCTTTTAAGCTTTACATTTATTCTCCCACACACACACGCACACACAGACACACACACAAGTGTTCAGGTTGGGGGAGAGCCCCCTTCCTCTGCTCTCGCTCTCCTCTTATGGGGTGCGGTCACTGGGGAAGACACACAAACACAGGTTAATTCCCGTCAGGTGCAGTGATTCTGCCACTTACCTTCCCTGACTCCGCCCTCCATTCACAGACCGACGCTTGACCACGCCCCTGCTGCCACATACCCCCACCGCCCGACTCAGGCCGGGGAGCCGTCTGTCCTGCAGCTGACTCCCCACCCCCTTGACGGGAGAGGAAATCCGCCACGACCATCTGCGCCCCCGGCCTGTGGACCACCTCGAACTTAAATGGCTGGGGTGCCAGATACCAACAGGTGATCCGCGCGTTTATCATCCTTCATGAGTTGGAGCCACTGCAAGGGGCGCATGGTCTGGCCAGAGGGTGAAAGGGCACCCCAGCAGTTAGTAGCGGAGGGCGAGGACCACCCACTTGATGGCGGGGCATTCCTTTTCTATGGTGCTGTACCTGCCCTCGCGCACCGGCTGATGTACAGCACTGGACAGTCCTCCCCCTCCACCTCCTGGGACAGAACAGCCCCCAGCCCTCTGTCCGACGCATCCGTCTGCAAAACAAAGGGGAGAGAAAAGTCAGGGGAGTGTAACAGTGGCCCCCCACACAATACAGCCTTTACCTTAGAGAAAGCCTGCTGGCATTGCTCTGTCCACTGGACCAGATCTGGTGCCCCCTTTTTAGTTAGATCAGTCAGTGTGCTGGTGTATGCTGACTCACCAAGCCCATGAGATTTTACACTTGCATATGTGCTTTTCATGTATAAAAGCACCATAAAAACATCAGTGGTCATTGGGCTTGGGTTCCACACACCCCTCTAGAGTCTTAAATTTCAGATTTTTTTTTTCAGAAATGTTTTTTTTTTCTCCCCGGCGCATGTGCTGTCAAGGCTTGGGCTCTCGAGGCCAGGGCTCTCGAGGCCAGAGCTGACAAGGCCTTTGAAAAAATGGTGCAAGTGGACAGAGAACCTACAAAAACCATCAGAAAGGGTTCTGCACACCCCTGCACAGTCTTAGCCAACAAAGAATATGAATATGATTTATGAATATGATTTTTTTTTTCAGATAATCAAAAATTTTTCCCCAGCGCATGCTACCGATGCAAGTACCAATACTGAGAAGTCTAAGTGTCCAATTGGTCAAAGTGGCCAGAAAAAAAGTGGTTCATGTTGATAGAATACTCACAAAAAACATCATTGTCATTAAATAAATCCCAGCTCACATAAGTCGGGAAGTTCAGCATACTTGCTGACCAAGTATCTACAGTGTCAGCCCAAAAATAATAAGATTTTTTTTTTTTTACATTGTCATTTAATAAATCTAAGATCACTCAAGTTGGGAAGGTCAGCATACTTGCTGACCATACCAGGGAGAAGCTGAAGTGGCCCTGCATTACCTGCTGTGACCATCAGATGGCAATAAATCCAAGTTCACTTACAGTTTTTTTCAATTGCTAACAAGCGTTTACCCATACTTATGATACTTTTTCTAAACTCTTAACACAGACTGACACCTACGGCACACAATTGGCCAAATGGTTAATTTTCTTCTCAAAAGCACATACTGTTAAATATATACCAAAGATTCTTTTCAAAATAGAGCAAATCTTTTTCTGTACATACTAACTTCCCCAAAACACAAGAATTCTGACTCAAAATTAAATACTTATGTCAAACAATAACATTTGTTTTCACTTCACAAGTTACATGGAGTCTATCAAAGTACACCAGGTTTCAAAATACTGGATATTGTTGACATTACAAAAAGTGCATAGACTTTTCTGTTTCAGTTTTACGTAAATGTACTGTATTTGCATGCAAAAATGCAATCCACTGTTTTACCCCAAATATCTTGTATGTTGACATGTAATAGTCACATTCAAAAGAATTTCAGTAAAAAGCAAATAGATTTTTTTCCTTTACTGTTTACAGTACCTCCTTCAGTAGGTACATTTGAAATACTGTGACAGAACAGAAAAAAAAACAAACAAAAAAATAACACAAAAGATCGATACTTCCAAATAAAAATGCCCAGATACGTAAAGCAGAGAAACAATCAAACAATACAGCAAAAAAATCCGTCTCTAATCTCTTCTATCATCTGGGTTTGGCCACATGTTTTCATCTACATCACATCTTATGTCTTCCAAGGCAATACACCTAGGGTAAAAACGCTTTGAGTGCCAGATCCAGCCTTGGCAGTCTTCCGCTGTCATGTCCCTACAGCCAGCATCCATGGCATCCAGGAGGGTCATTTGATCATGTGGCCGATGGTCATACACATTCCACCTGCATGCCGAGAAGAATTCCTCTATCGGATTTAGGAATGGTGAATATGGTGGAAGGAAGAGGCATACAAATCTTTGGTGGTCCCTGAACCATGCCGTCACTGCCTGCGAGTGGTGGAAAGCAACGTTATCCCACGTGATCACGAAGGTGCTGATGTTGTCACCCTCATCATATTGTTTTGGAACCAGTTGCTGGTGAAGGTCATTCATGAATGCAATGAGGTGCTCTGTGTTGTAAGGCCCGACCTGAGACCTGTGCAGAAGTAAGCCTGTATGTGCTATTGCTGCGCACATAGTGATGTTGGCACCCCTCTGCCCTGGTACATCAACTGTAGCCCTTTTTCCTATTACATTTCTTCCGCAACGACGCCTTTTTGACACATTGAAGCCAGCCTCGTCGATGAAGATAAATTCGTGAGGGACCTGGTTGGCCTCCAATTCCATGACTCTCTGAAACAAAGTTCATTTACGTAAGTCAAATTACAGTATTACTGTATACCATACTGTATTGTAATGATTACAGTAGTGGTCAGCAAACAGAATTGAATATAGAATTGAAAATACAGTATACCTGCACATACAGCCTTCATAGATCCTTCACTCGATCACTGTTCCGATCGAACGGTACAGTGTAGAGCTGCTTCATTCGCACTCTGTGTTTTGATAGTGTGCGTGCAATGGTAGTGAGACTGATGCTGTTGATGTTCTCAAACACTTCATTTTCATCAACAATTCTGGCCTGAATTTCGCGCAGTCTGATTTCGTTGTTTGCAACAACCATTGCCACAATGGCCAGCTCTTGGTCATTGTTCAGGAGCCTTCCTCTTCCCCCAGAGCGAGGAAGGCGTTCCATCCTTTACAGTAAAATACAGTAAAGGGAAAATACAGTATGTAAAAACACAAAATTACCACAAATACTTACTGTATACAGTAATTTACCAATGAAAATAGACACAATCCATGTAAATACGTACCTGTTGGTTTGTTGAAATATGCGAACAATACTGGCAACTGTTGACCTTGGCACATTGGGCTGCACCCTTTCACCTGCCTCTCTTAGGGACAGACCATGATTTACCACATGGTCAATGACAGTAGCACGGATTTCATCAGTCACCACCATTCGTGCAGCTCTTCTAATGCCTCCACCATGCATCCTGACCCCTCTACCATGCCCTCTCCTCTGGCCTGCTCCTCTTACTGGGCCAACACCTATTACCGGGGCTGCACCTCTCACTGCACCGACACCTCTTCTTGCAACATCTGCCCTTCTTCCTGCAGCTACCCCTCTTCCTGCATCCCATCCTGGGCCTGCACCTCTCCCTTGGCCCCTCACTCTTAGTCTTCCTCATCCAGACATTCTCTTTCTGCTTACTCCATTACAAGCATTACTCCACAAAGGCCTCCTTTTGTAAGTGTCTACATTTGAGCCATACTATGATCAGCTGTGGTTGGTCCAATTTACCCAATAAATATCTGCTGTCAATTATTCAATTACATATTTGTCAATCAGCTGAGATGTATAGTTTTTGAACTGATATCATTGCTGAGGGAAGTGTATTTATGCTGTATGTATAGTTTGGAATATTGTTTTTGCTATTTTGGGAAGTTGTGTGTTAACAATTGTAAATAATACAAAAATAGTCTATCATTTTGTTAAGAGGCATATCTTGTCTGTTATGAAAATGTAAGCAATGAGGAAATGTGTTTACTGACTGCAAATTGTGTGAAAATGTCATGAAACGTCTGAATGGTATGGCCACAAAAGTGTGGTGGTGTGGTGATTGTGTGAAGAGTTTTGAAAATGTGCCAAATGAGTGGACGAACGCTTGTTAGCAACTGAAAAAAACTGTAAGTAGGGAAGGTCAGCACCATTGCTGACCATTCCAGGGAAGAAGCTGAGGTGGCCCTGCATTACCTGCTCTGACCACCAGATGGCAATAATGGGATATATTGGCCTCCAGTGAGGTTTTGCAGGCAGACTCCTGTACCAGAGAGCCCAAAACAAAGGAAGGGCCATTAAGAAGGACAAAGAGCTGTGGGGGGTTGGGTTGCAGCCTGGGTTAGGAAGTTGGGTTGCAGTTCCATGGCCTGATTAGATAAAAAATGTTGAAAAATGGAATTAAAAGTTAAATCTATCCCAATGCAACCAAACTTGTTATATGAATATTGGCCAGTATACAGGTGCTACTCAGTGGGTCCAAGGTTGGGATGCTTTCAGCAAAGTTTTGGCCACAACTGTGACTGTCTCTCTTGGCAGAGAACAGCAAACTTATGGTTAGTTCCATGTAATCTAATGTCTTTTTATTTTCTGTATTTTCTGGTAGTCCTCTCTCTCTCAATCCTCTCTGGTGTTGTTGGAGATGACTCTGACGAGTAAAACTCTTTCCGCACTGTGAGCAGTGACACGGCTTCTCTCCTGTATGCCTGCGTTGGTGTTTTTGGAGATGACTCTGCTGAGTAAAACTCTTCCCACACTGTGAGCAGTGATACGGCTTCTCTCCTCTCTGAATGCGCTCGTGTGTTTGGAGAGCACTCTGGCGAGTAAAACTCTTCCCACACTGTGAGCAGCGATATGGTTTCTCTCCTGAGTGAATGCGCTGGAGTTGCTGGAGAGCACTCTGGCGAGTAAAACTCCTTCCACACTGTGAGCAGCGATATGGTTTCTCTCCTGTGTGAATGCGCTGGTGTTGTTGGAGATGCCTCTGATGAGTAAAACTCTTTCCACACTGTGAGCAGTGATACAGCTTCTGTCCTCTGTGAATGCTCTGGTGTGTTTGGAGGGCACTCTGCAGAGTAAAACCGTTTCCACACTGTGAGCAGTGAAACGGCTTCTCTCCTGTGTGAATGCGCTGGTGTGTTTGGAGAGCACTCTGGTGTGTAAAACACTTTCCACAGTGTGAGCAGTGATACGGTTTCTTTCTTGTGTGAATGCGCTGGTGTTGTTGGAGATGACTCTGATGAGTAAAACTCTTTCCACACTGTGGGCAGTGATACGGCTTCTCTCCTGTATGACTGCGGTGGTGTTTTTGGAGATGAATCTGCTGAGTAAAACTCTTCCCACACTGTGAGCAGTGAAACGGCTTCTCTCCTGTGTGAATGCGCTGGTGTTGTTGGAGATGACTCTGACGAGTAAAACTCTTTCCACACTGTGAGCAGTGATGCAGCTTCTCTCCTCTGTGAATGCTCTGGTGTGTTTGGAGAGCACTCTGCAGAGTAAAACTCTTTCCACACTGTGAGCAGCGATATGGTTTCTCTCCTGTGTGAATGCGCTGGTGATGTTGGAGATGACTCTGACGAGTAAAACTCTTTCCACACTGTGAGCAGTGATACGGCTTCTCTCCTGTGTGAATGCCCTGGTGTGTTTGGAGAGCACTCTGGTGTGTAAAACACTTTCCACACTGTGAGCAGTGATACAGCTTCTCTCCTGTGTGAATGCGCTGTTGATGTTGGAGATGACTCTGACGAATAAAACTATTTCCACACTATGAGCAGTGATACGGCTTCTCTCCTGTGTGAATTCGCTGGTGTGTTTGGAGAGCACTCTGCTGAGTAAAACTCTTTCCACACTGTGAGCAGTGAAACGGCTTCTCTCCTGTATGAATGGACCTGGTGTAGTTGCAGAGCACTCTGGTGAGTAAAAGGATTCCCACACTGTGAGCAGTGATACGGCATCTCTCCTGTGTGAATGCGCTGGTGTTGTTGGAGATGCCTCTGGCGAGTAAAACTCTTTCCACACTGTGAGCAGTGATACGGCTTCTCTCCTGTGTGAATGCGTTGGTGTTGTTGGAGAGCACTCTGGCGAGTAAAACTCCTTCCACACTGTGAGCAGTGAAACGGCTTCTCTCTTGTGTGAATGCGCTGGTGTTGTTGGAGATGACTCTGATGAGTAAAACTCTTTCCACACTGTGAGCAGTGATACGGCTTCTCTCCTGTGTGAATGTCCTGGTGTGTTTGGAGAGCACTCTGGTGTGTAAAACACTTCCCACACTGTGAGCAGCGATATGGTTTCTCTCCTGTGTGAATGCGCTGGTGTTGTTGGAGATGACTCTGACGAGTAAAACCCTTTCCACACTGTGAGCAGTGATACAGCTTCTCTCCTCTGTGAATGCTCTGGTGTGTTTGGAGAGCACTCTGCAGAGTAAAACTCCTTCCACACTGTGAGCAGTGATACGGTTTCTCTCTTGTGTGAATGCGCTGGTGAGTTTGGAGATCACTCTGCTGAGTAAAACTCTTTCCACACTGTGAGCAGTGATACGGCATCTCTCCTGTGTGAATGCGCTGGTGTTGCAGGAGATGAGTCTGACCAGTAAAACTCTTTCCACACTGTGAGCAGTGAAACGGCTTCTCTCCTGTATGACTGCTCTGCTGAGTAAAACTCTTCCCACACTGTGAGCAGTGATACGGCTTCTTTCCTGTGTGAATGCGCTGGTGCTATTGGAGAGCACTCTGGCGAGTAAAACTACTTCCACACTGAGCAGTGAAACAGCTTCTCTCCTGTGTGAATGCGCTGGTGTAGTTGGAGAACACTCTGGTGAGTAAAACAATTCCCACACTGTGAGCAGCGATATGGTTTCTCTGCTGTGTGAATGCGCTGGTGTTTTTGGAGAGCTCTCTGGCGAGTAAAACTCTTTCCCCACTGTGAGCAGTGATACGGCTTCTCTCCTGTGTGAATGCGCTGGTGTTGTTGGAGATGACTCTGACAAGTAAAACTCTTTCCACACTGTGAGCAGTGATACGGCTTCTCTCATGTGTGAATGCGCTGGTGTGGTTGGAGATGACTCTGACAAGTAAAACTCTTTCCACACTGTGAGCAGCGATATGGTTTCTCTCCTGTGTGAATGAGCTGGTGTGTTTGGAGAGCACTCTGGTGAGTAAAACTCTTTCCACACTGTGAGCAGTGAAACGGCTTCTCTCCTGTAGGACTGCTCTGCTGAGTAAAACTCCTTCCACACTGTGAGCAGTGAAACGGCTTCGCTCATGAGTGAATGCGCTGGTCTTGTTGGAGATCACTCTGCTGAGTAAAACTCTTTCCACACTGTGAGCAGTGATACGGCTTCTCTCCTGTGTGAATGCACTGGTGTGTTTGGAGAAGACTCTGCTGAGGAAAACACTTTCCACACTGTGAGCAGTGATACGGCTTCTCTCCTGTGTGAATGCGCTAATGTGTTTGGAGAGCACTCTGCTGAGTAAAACTCTTTCCACACTATGAGCAGCGATACGGTTTCGCTCTTGTGTGAATGCGCTGGTGTGTTTGGAGAGCACTCTGCTGAGTAAAACTCTTTCCACACAGTGAGCAGTGATACGGTTTCTCTCCTGTGTGAATGCGCTAATGTGTTTGGAGAGCACTCTGGTGAGTAAAACTCTTTCCACACTGTGAGCAGCGATATGGTTTCTCTGCTGTGTGAATGCGCTGGTGAATTTGGAGATCACTCTGGTGAGTAAAACTCTTTCCACACTGTGAGCAGTGAAACGGCTTCTCTCCTGTATGACTGCTCTGCTGAGTAAAACTCCTTCCACACTATGAGCAGTGAAACGGCTTCTCTCCTGTATGAATGCCCTGGTGTAGTTGGAGAGCACTCTGGTGAGTAAAACGCTTCCCACACTGTGAGCAGTGATACGGCTTCTCTCCTGAGTGAATGCGCTGGTGTTGTTGGAGATCACTCTGACGAGTAAAACTCTTCCCACACTGTGAGCAGTGATACGGCTTCTCTCCTGTGTGAATGCGCTGGTGTTTTTGGAGAGCACTCTGTTGAGTAAAACTCCTTCCACACTGTGAGCAGTGATGCGGCTTCTCTCCTGTGTGAATGCTATGGTGTGTTTGGAGAGCACTCTGGTGTGTAAAACACTTCCCACACTGTGAGCAGCGATATGGTTTCTCTCTTGTGTGAATGCGCTGGTGTTGTTGGAGATGACTCTGATGAGTAAAACTCTTCCCACACTGTGAGCAGTGAAACGGCTTCTCTCCTGTATGACTGCTCTGCTGAGTAAAACTCTTCCCACACTGTGAGCAGTGATACGGCTTCTTTCCTGTGTGAATGCACTAGTGTTATTGGAGAGCACTCTGGCGAGTAAAACTACTTCCACACTGTGAGCAGTGAAACAGCTTCTCTCCTGTGTGAATGCACTGGTGTTATTGGAGAGCACTCTGGCGAGTAAAACTACTTCCACACTGTGAGCAGTGATACGGCTTCTCTCCTGTGTAAATGCACTGGTGTTATTGGAGAGCACTCTGGCGAGTAAAACTACTTCCACACTGTGAGCAGCGATATGGTTTCTCTCCTGAGTGAATGCGCCGGTGTTGTTGGAGATGACTCTGACGAGTAAAACTCTTCCCACACTGTGGGCAGTGATACGGCTTCTTTTCTGTGTGAATGCGCTGGTGTTGTTGGAGATGACTCTGACGAGTAAAACTCCTTCCACACTGTGAGCAGCGATACGGCTTCTCTCCTGTGTGAATGTGCTCGTGTGTTTGGAGAGCACTCTGGTGAGCAAAAGTCTTCCCACACTGTGAGCAGCGTTATGGTTTCTCTCCTGAGTGAATGCGCTGGTGTTGTTGGAGATGACTCTGACGAGTAAAACTCTTTCCACACTGTGAGCAGTGATACGGCTTTTCTCCTGTGTGAATGTGCTGGTGTTGTTGGAGAGCACTCTGGTGATTAAAACTCTTCCAACTCTGTGAGCAGTGAAATGGCTTCTCTCCTGTGTGAATGCGCTGGTGTTGTTGGAGATTACTCTGACGAGTAAAACTCTTTCCACATTGTGAGCAGTGCTACGGCTTCTCTCCTGTGTGACTGTGCTGGTGTTTTTGGAGATGACTCTGCTGAGTAAAACTCTTCCCACACTGTGAGCAGCGATATGGTTTCTCTCCTGTATGAATGCGCTGGTGTTGTTGGAGATGACTCTGGTGAGTAAAACTCTTCCCACACTGTGAGCAGTGAAACGGCTTCTCTCCTGTGTGAATGCGCTGGTGTTGTTGGAGATGCCTCTGATGAGTAAAACTCCTTTCACACTGTGAGCAGTGATACGGTTTCTCTCTTGTGTGAATGCGCTGGTGTGTTTGGAGATCACTCTCATGAGTAAAACACTTCCCACACTCTGAGCAGCGATATGGTTTCTCTCCTGTGTGAATGCGCTGTTGTTGTTGAAGATGACTCTGATGAGTAAAACTCTTTCCACACTGTGAGCAGTGATACGGCTTCTCTCCTGTATGCCTGTGTTGGTGTTGTTGGAGATGACTTTGCTGAGTAAAACTCTTCCCACACTGTGAGCAGCGATATGGTTTCTCTCCTGAGTGAATGCACTGGTGTTGTTGGAGAGCACTCTGGCGAGTAAAACTACTTCCACACTGTGAGCAGTGAAACGGCTTCTCTCCGGTGTGAATATGCTGGTGTTGTTGGAGATGACTCTGACGAGTAAAACTCTTTCCACACTGTGAGCAGTGATACGGCTTCTCTCCTGTGTGAATGCGCTGGTGTGTTTGGAGAGCACTCTGGTGAGTAAAACACTTCCCACACTGTGAGCAGCGAAATGGCTTCTCTCCTGTGTGAATGCGCTCTTGTGTTTGGAGAGCATTCTGGTGAGTAAAACACTTCCGACACTGTGAGCAGCGATATGGTTTCTCTCTTGAGTGAATGCGCTGGTGTTGGAGAGCACTCTGGCGAGTAAAACTCTTTCCACACTGTTGGCAGTGATGCGGCTTCTCTCCTGTATGACTGCGTTGGTGTTTTTGGAGATGACCCTGGCGAGTAAAACTCTTTCCACATTGTGAGCAGTGATATGGCTTCTCGCCTGTGTGAATGCGCTGGTGTGTTTGGTGAGCACTCTGGTGAGTAAAACACTTCCCACACTGTGAGCAGCAAAATGGCTTCTCTCCTGTGTGAATGTGCTGGTGTTGTTGGAGAGCACTCTGGCGAGTAAAACTCCTTCCACACTGTGAGCAGTGAAACGGCTTCTCTCCTGTGTGAATGCGCTGGTGTAGTTGGAGATGACTCTGACGAGTAAAACTCTTCCCACATTGTGAGCAGTGCTACGGCTTCTCTCCTGTGTGACTGTGCTGGTGTTTTTGGAGATGACTCTGCTGAGTAAAACTCTTCCCACACTGTGAGCAGTGATATGGCTTCTCTCCTGTGTGAATTCGCTGGTGTTGCTGGAGATGACTCTGATGAGTAAAACTCCTTCCACACTGTGAGCAGTGATACGGGTTCTCTCTTGTGTGAATGCGCTGGTGTGTTTGGAGATCACTCTCTTGAGCAAAACACTTCCCACACTCTGAGCAGCTATATGGTTTCTCTCCTGTGTGAATGCGCTGGTGTTGTTGGAGTTGACTCTGGCAAGTAAAACTCCTTCCACACTGTGAGCAGTGAAACGGCTTCTCTACTGTGTTAATGCCCTGGGGTAGTTGGAGAGCACTCTGGTGAGTAAAACTCTTCCCTCACTGTGAGCAGTGAAACAGCTTCTCTCCTGTGTGAAAGCGCTGGTGTTGTTGGAGATGACTCTGATGAGTAAATCTCCTTCCACACTATGAGCAGTGATACGGCTTCTCTCCTGTGTGAATGCGCTGGTGTGTTTGGAGAGCACTCTGGTGAGTAAAACTCTTTCCACACTGTGAGCAGTTAAACGGCTTCTCTCCTGTGTGAATGCACTGGTGTTGTTGGAGATGACTCTGACAAGTAAAACTCTTTCCACACTGTGAGCAGCGATATTGTTTCTCTACTGAGTGAATGAGCTGGTGTGTTTCGAGAGCACTCTGGTGAGTAAAACTCCTTCCGCACTGTCTGCAGTGAAACGGCTTCTCTCCTGTGTGAATGCTCTGGTGTATTTGGAGATGACTCTGCTGAGTAAAACACTTCCCACACTGTGAGCACTGATACGGTTTCTCTCTTGTGTGAATGCGCTGGTGTGTTTGGAGATCACTCTCGTGAGTAAAACACTTCCCACACTGTGAGCAGCGATATGGTTTCTCTCCTGTGTGAATGCGCTGGTGTTGTTGGAGATGACTCTGACGAGTAAAACTCTTCCCAGGCTGTGAGCAGTGAAACGGCTTCTCTCCTGTGTGAATGCGCTGGTGTTGTTGGAGAGCACTCTGGCAAGTAAAACTCCTTCCACACTGTGAGCAGTGATACGGCTTTTCTCCTGTGTGAATGCACTGGTGTTGTTGGAGAGCACTCTGATGAGTAAAACTCTTTCCATACTGTGAGCAGTGATACTTCTTCTCTCCTGTGTGAATGCATTGGTGTTGTTGGAGAGCACTCTGGTGAGTAAAACTCCTTCCACACTATGAGAAGTGAAACGGCTTCTCTGCTGTGTGAATGCTATGGTGTGTTTGGAGGGCACTCTGATGAGTAAAACTCTTCCCACACTGTGAGCAGTGATATGGTTTCTCTACTGAGTGAATGCGCTGGTGTGTTTGGAGAGCACTCTGCTGAGTAAAACACTTTCCACACTGTGAGCAGTGATACAGTTTCTCTCTTGTGTGAATGCGCTGGTGTGTTTGGAGATCACTCTCGTGAGTAAAACACTTCCCACACTGTGAGCAGAGATATGGTTTCTCTCCTGTGTGAATACGCTGGTGTTGTTGGAGATGACTCTCACTAGTAAAACTCTTTCCACACTGTGGGCAGTGATACGGCTTCTCTCCTGTATGACTGCATTGGTGTTTTTGGAGATGACTCTGTTGAGTAAAACTCTTCCCACACTGTGAGCAGTGAAACGGCTTCTTTCCTGTGTGAATGCACTGGTGTTGTTGGAGATGACTCTGACGAGTAAAACCGTTATACATGCATCTAGAAATAGTTAAGGTGGGTGGAGCACAGAAGCATAGCAGGCCAGAACTGAGCTCGCAAAAACCCTTTTATTTTAGCTTTTAAGCTTTACATTTATTCTCCCACACACACACGCACACACAGACACACACACAAGTGTTCAGGTTGGGGGAGAGCCCCCTTCCTCTGCTCTCGCTCTCCTCTTATGGGGTGCGGTCACTGGGGAAGACACACAAACACAGGTTAATTCCCGTCAGGTGCAGTGATTCTGCCACTTACCTTCCCTGACTCCGCCCTCCATTCACAGACCGACGCTTGACCACGCCCCTGCTGCCACATACCCCCACCGCCCGACTCAGGCCGGGGAGCCGTCTGTCCTGCAGCTGACTCCCCACCCCCTTGACGGGAGAGGAAATCCGCCACGACCATCTGCGCCCCCGGCCTGTGGACCACCTCGAACTTAAATGGCTGGGGTGCCAGATACCAACAGGTGATCCGCGCGTTTATCATCCTTCATGAGTTGGAGCCACTGCAAGGGGCGCATGGTCTGGCCAGAGGGTGAAAGGGCACCCCAGCAGTTAGTAGCGGAGGGCGAGGACCACCCACTTGATGGCGGGGCATTCCTTTTCTATGGTGCTGTACCTGCCCTCGCGCACCGGCTGATGTACAGCACTGGACAGTCCTCCCCCTCCACCTCCTGGGACAGAACAGCCCCCAGCCCTCTGTCCGACGCATCCGTCTGCAAAACAAAGGGGAGAGAAAAGTCAGGGGAGTGTAACAGTGGCCCCCCACACAATACAGCCTTTACCTTAGAGAAAGCCTGCTGGCATTGCTCTGTCCACTGGACCAGATCTGGTGCCCCCTTTTTAGTTAGATCAGTCAGTGTGCTGGTGTATGCTGACTCACCAAGCCCATGAGATTTTACACTTGCATATGTGCTTTTCATGTATAAAAGCACCATAAAAACATCAGTGGTCATTGGGCTTGGGTTCCACACACCCCTCTAGAGTCTTAAATTTCAGATTTTTTTTTTCAGAAATGTTTTTTTTTTCTCCCTGGCGCATGTGCTGTCAAGGCTTGGGCTCTCGAGGCCAGGGCTCTCGAGGCCAGAGCTGACAAGGCCTTTGAAAAAATGGTGCAAGTGGACAGAGAACCTACAAAAACCATCAGAAAGGGTTCTGCACACCCCTGCACAGTCTTAGCCAACAAAGAATATGAATATGATTTATGAATATGATTTTTTTTTTCAGATAATCAAAAATTTTTCCCCAGCGCATGCTACCGATGCAAGTACCAATACTGAGAAGTCTAAGTGTCCAATTGGTCAAAGTGGCCAGAAAAAAAGTGGTTCATGTTGATAGAATACTCACAAAAAACATCATTGTCATTAAATAAATCCCAGCTCACATAAGTCGGGAAGTTCAGCATACTTGCTGACCAAGTATCTACAGTGTCAGCCCAAAAATAATAAGATTTTTTTTTTTTTACATTGTCATTTAATAAATCTAAGATCACTCAAGTTGGGAAGGTCAGCATACTTGCTGACCATACCAGGGAGAAGCTGAAGTGGCCCTGCATTACCTGCTGTGACCATCAGATGGCAATAAATCCAAGTTCACTTACAGTTTTTTTCAATTGCTAACAAGCGTTTACCCATACTTATGATACTTTTTCTAAACTCTTAACACAGACTGACACCTACGGCACACAATTGGCCAAATGGTTAATTTTCTTCTCAAAAGCACATACTGTTAAATATATACCAAAGATTCTTTTCAAAATAGAGCAAATCTTTTTCTGTACATACTAACTTCCCCAAAACACAAGAATTCTGACTCAAAATTAAATACTTATGTCAAACAATAACATTTGTTTTCACTTCACAAGTTACATGGAGTCTATCAAAGTACACCAGGTTTCAAAATACTGGATATTGTTGACATTACAAAAAGTGCATAGACTTTTCTGTTTCAGTTTTACGTAAATGTACTGTATTTGCATGCAAAAATGCAATCCACTGTTTTACCCCAAATATCTTGTATGTTGACATGTAATAGTCACATTCAAAAGAATTTCAGTAAAAAGCAAATAGATTTTTTTCCTTTACTGTTTACAGTACCTCCTTCAGTAGGTACATTTGAAATACTGTGACAGAACAGAAAAAAAAACAAACAAAAAAATAACACAAAAGATCGATACTTCCAAATAAAAATGCCCAGATACGTAAAGCAGAGAAACAATCAAACAATACAGCAAAAAAATCCGTCTCTAATCTCTTCTATCATCTGGGTTTGGCCACATGTTTTCATCTACATCACATCTTATGTCTTCCAAGGCAATACACCTAGGGTAAAAACGCTTTGAGTGCCAGATCCAGCCTTGGCAGTCTTCCGCTGTCATGTCCCTACAGCCAGCATCCATGGCATCCAGGAGGGTCATTTGATCATGTGGCCGATGGTCATACACATTCCACCTGCATGCCGAGAAGAATTCCTCTATCGGATTTAGGAATGGTGAATATGGTGGAAGGAAGAGGCATACAAATCTTTGGTGGTCCCTGAACCATGCCGTCACTGCCTGCGAGTGGTGGAAAGCAACGTTATCCCACGTGATCACGAAGGTGCTGATGTTGTCACCCTCATCATATTGTTTTGGAACCAGTTGCTGGTGAAGGTCATTCATGAATGCAATGAGGTGCTCTGTGTTGTAAGGCCCGACCTGAGACCTGTGCAGAAGTAAGCCTGTATGTGCTATTGCTGCGCACATAGTGATGTTGGCACCCCTCTGCCCTGGTACATCAACTGTAGCCCTTTTTCCTATTACATTTCTTCCGCAACGACGCCTTTTTGACACATTGAAGCCAGCCTCGTCGATGAAGATAAATTCGTGAGGGACCTGGTTGGCCTCCAATTCCATGACTCTCTGAAACAAAGTTCATTTACGTAAGTCAAATTACAGTATTACTGTATACCATACTGTATTGTAATGATTACAGTAGTGGTCAGCAAACAGAATTGAATATAGAATTGAAAATACAGTATACCTGCACATACAGCCTTCATAGATCCTTCACTCGATCACTGTTCCGATCGAACGGTACAGTGTAGAGCTGCTTCATTCGCACTCTGTGTTTTGATAGTGTGCGTGCAATGGTAGTGAGACTGATGCTGTTGATGTTCTCAAACACTTCATTTTCATCAACAATTCTGGCCTGAATTTCGCGCAGTCTGATTTCGTTGTTTGCAACAACCATTGCCACAATGGCCAGCTCTTGGTCATTGTTCAGGAGCCTTCCTCTTCCCCCAGAGCGAGGAAGGCGTTCCATCCTTTACAGTAAAATACAGTAAAGGGAAAATACAGTATGTAAAAACACAAAATTACCACAAATACTTACTGTATACAGTAATTTACCAATGAAAATAGACACAATCCATGTAAATACGTACCTGTTGGTTTGTTGAAATATGCGAACAATACTGGCAACTGTTGACCTTGGCACATTGGGCTGCACCCTTTCACCTGCCTCTCTTAGGGACAGACCATGATTTACCACATGGTCAATGACAGTAGCACGGATTTCATCAGTCACCACCATTCGTGCAGCTCTTCTAATGCCTCCACCATGCATCCTGACCCCTCTACCATGCCCTCTCCTCTGGCCTGCTCCTCTTACTGGGCCAACACCTATTACCGGGGCTGCACCTCTCACTGCACCGACACCTCTTCTTGCAACATCTGCCCTTCTTCCTGCAGCTACCCCTCTTCCTGCATCCCATCCTGGGCCTGCACCTCTCCCTTGGCCCCTCACTCTTAGTCTTCCTCATCCAGACATTCTCTTTCTGCTTACTCCATTACAAGCATTACTCCACAAAGGCCTCCTTTTGTAAGTGTCTACATTTGAGCCATACTATGATCAGCTGTGGTTGGTCCAATTTACCCAATAAATATCTGCTGTCAATTATTCAATTACATATTTGTCAATCAGCTGAGATGTATAGTTTTTGAACTGATATCATTGCTGAGGGAAGTGTATTTATGCTGTATGTATAGTTTGGAATATTGTTTTTGCTATTTTGGGAAGTTGTGTGTTAACAATTGTAAATAATACAAAAATAGTCTATCATTTTGTTAAGAGGCATATCTTGTCTGTTATGAAAATGTAAGCAATGAGGAAATGTGTTTACTGACTGCAAATTGTGTGAAAATGTCATGAAACGTCTGAATGGTATGGCCACAAAAGTGTGGTGGTGTGGTGATTGTGTGAAGAGTTTTGAAAATGTGCCAAATGAGTGGACGAACGCTTGTTAGCAACTGAAAAAAACTGTAAGTAGGGAAGGTCAGCACCATTGCTGACCATTCCAGGGAAGAAGCTGAGGTGGCCCTGCATTACCTGCTCTGACCACCAGATGGCAATAATGGGATATATTGGCCTCCAGTGAGGTTTTGCAGGCAGACTCCTGTACCAGAGAGCCCAAAACAAAGGAAGGGCCATTAAGAAGGACAAAGAGCTGTGGGGGGTTGGGTTGCAGCCTGGGTTAGGAAGTTGGGTTGCAGTTCCATGGCCTGATTAGATAAAAAATGTTGAAAAATGGAATTAAAAGTTAAATCTATCCCAATGCAACCAAACTTGTTATATGAATATTGGCCAGTATACAGGTGCTACTCAGTGGGTCCAAGGTTGGGATGCTTTCAGCAAAGTTTTGGCCACAACTGTGACTGTCTCTCTTGGCAGAGAACAGCAAACTTATGGTTAGTTCCATGTAATCTAATGTCTTTTTATTTTCTGTATTTTCTGGTAGTCCTCTCTCTCTCAATCCTCTCTGGTGTTGTTGGAGATGACTCTGACGAGTAAAACTCTTTCCGCACTGTGAGCAGTGACACGGCTTCTCTCCTGTATGCCTGCGTTGGTGTTTTTGGAGATGACTCTGCTGAGTAAAACTCTTCCCACACTGTGAGCAGTGATACGGCTTCTCTCCTCTCTGAATGCGCTCGTGTGTTTGGAGAGCACTCTGGCGAGTAAAACTCTTCCCACACTGTGAGCAGCGATATGGTTTCTCTCCTGAGTGAATGCGCTGGAGTTGCTGGAGAGCACTCTGGCGAGTAAAACTCCTTCCACACTGTGAGCAGCGATATGGTTTCTCTCCTGTGTGAATGCGCTGGTGTTGTTGGAGATGCCTCTGATGAGTAAAACTCTTTCCACACTGTGAGCAGTGATACAGCTTCTGTCCTCTGTGAATGCTCTGGTGTGTTTGGAGGGCACTCTGCAGAGTAAAACCGTTTCCACACTGTGAGCAGTGAAACGGCTTCTCTCCTGTGTGAATGCGCTGGTGTGTTTGGAGAGCACTCTGGTGTGTAAAACACTTTCCACAGTGTGAGCAGTGATACGGTTTCTTTCTTGTGTGAATGCGCTGGTGTTGTTGGAGATGACTCTGACGAATAAAACTATTTCCACACTATGAGCAGTGATACGGCTTCTCTCCTGTGTGAATGCGCTGGTGTGTTTGGAGAGCACTCTGCTGAGTAAAACTCTTTCCACACTGTGAGCAGTGAAACGGCTTCTCTCCTGTATGAATGGACCTGGTGTAGTTGCAGAGCACTCTGGTGAGTAAAAGGATTCCCACACTGTGAGCAGTGATACGGCATCTCTCCTGTGTGAATGCGCTGGTGTTGTTGGAGATGCCTCTGGCGAGTAAAACTCTTTCCACACTGTGAGCAGTGATACGGCTTCTCTCCTGTGTGAATGCGTTGGTGTTGTTGGAGAGCACTCTGGCGAGTAAAACTCCTTCCACACTGTGAGCAGTGAAACGGCTTCTCTCTTGTGTGAATGCGCTGGTGTTGTTGGAGATGACTCTGATGAGTAAAACTCTTTCCACACTGTGAGCAGTGATACGGCTTCTCTCCTGTGTGAATGTCCTGGTGTGTTTGGAGAGCACTCTGGTGTGTAAAACACTTCCCACACTGTGAGCAGCGATATGGTTTCTCTCCTGTGTGAATGCGCTGGTGTTGTTGGAGATGACTCTGACGAGTAAAACCCTTTCCACACTGTGAGCAGTGATACAGCTTCTCTCCTCTGTGAATGCTCTGGTGTGTTTGGAGAGCACTCTGCAGAGTAAAACTCCTTCCACACTGTGAGCAGTGATACGGTTTCTCTCTTGTGTGAATGCGCTGGTGAGTTTGGAGATCACTCTGCTGAGTAAAACTCTTTCCACACTGTGAGCAGTGATACGGCATCTCTCCTGTGTGAATGCGCTGGTGTTGCAGGAGATGAGTCTGACCAGTAAAACTCTTTCCACACTGTGAGCAGTGAAACGGCTTCTCTCCTGTATGAATGGACCTGGTGTAGTTGCAGAGCACTCTGGTGAGTAAAACGCTTCCCACACTGTGAGCAGTGATACGGCATCTCTCCTGTGTGAATGCGCTGGTGTTGTTGGAGATGAGTCTGGCGAGTAAAACTCTTTCCACACTGTGAGCAGTGATACGGCTTCTCTCCTGTGTGAATGCATTGGTGTTGTTGGAGAGCACTCTGGCGAGTAAAACTCCTTCCACACTGTGAGCAGTGATACGGCTTCTCTCCTGTGTGAATGCCCTGGTGTGTTTGGAGAGCACTCTGGTGTGTAAAACCCTACCCACACTGTGAGCAGCGATATGGTTTCTCTCCTGTGTGAATGCGCTGGTGTTGTTGGAGATGACTCTGACGAGTAAAACCCTTTCCACACTGTGAGCAGTGATTCGGCTTCTCTCCTGTGTGAATGCCCTGGTGTGTTTGGAGAGCACTCTGCAGAGTAAAACTCTTTCCACACTGTGAGCAGTGATACAGCTTCTCTCCTGTGTGAATGCGCTGGTGTGTTTGGAGGTGACTCAGGTGAGTAAAACTCTTCCCACACTGTGAGCAGCGATATGGTTTCTCTCCTGTGTGAATGCGCTGGTGTTGTTGGAGATGACTCTGACAAGTAAAACTCTTTCCACACTGTGAGCAGTGATACGGCTTCTCTCCTGTGTGAATGCCCTGGTGTGTTTGGAGAGCACTCTGGTGTGTAAAACACTTCCCACACTGTGAGCAGCGATATGGTTTCTCTCCTGTGTGAATGCGCTGGTGTTGTTGGAGATGACTCTGACGAGTAAAACCCTTTCCACACTGTGAGCAGTGATTCGGCTTCTCTCCTGTGTGAATGCCCTGGTGTGTTTGGAGAGCACTCTGGTGAGTAAAACTCTTCCCACACTGTGAGCAGCGATATGATTTCTCTCCTGTGTGAATGCGCTGGTGTTGTTGGAGATGACTCTGACAAGTAAAACTCTTTCCACACTGTGAGCAGTGATACAGTTTCTCTCCTGTGTGAATGTGCTGGTGTTGTTGGAGATGACTCTGACGAGTAAAACTCTTCCCACACTGTGAGCAGCGATATGGTTTCTCTCCTGTGTGAATGCGCTGGTGTTGTTGGAGATGACTCTGACGAGTAAAACTCTTTCCACACTGTGAGCAGTGATACGGCTTCTCTCCTGTGTGAATGCGCTGGTGTGTTTGGAGAGCACTCTGGTGAGTAAAACTCTTCCCACACTGTGAGCAGCGATATGATTTCTCTCCTGTGTGAATGCGCTGGTGTTGTTGGAGATGACTCTGACAAGTAAAACTCTTTCCACACTGTGAGCAGTGATACAGTTTCTCTCCTGTGTGAATGCGCTGGTGTTGTTGGAGATGACTCTGACGAGTAAAACTCTTTCCGCACTGTGAGCAGTGACACGGCTTCTCTCCTGTAGGCCTGCGTTGGTGTTTTTGGAGATGACTCTGCTGAGTAAAACTCTTCCCACACTGAGCAGTGATACGGCTTCTCTCCTGTCTGAATGCGCTCGTGTGTTTGGAGAGCACTCTGGCGAGTAAAACTCTTCCCACACTGTGAGCAGCGATATGGTTTCTCTCCTGAGTGAATGCACTGGAGTTGCTGGAGAGCACTCTGGCGAGTAAAACTCCTTCCACACTGTGAGCAGTGAAACGGCTTCTCTCCTGTGCGAATGCGCTGGTGTTGTTGGAGATGACTCGGACGAGTAAAACTCTTTCCACACTGTGAGCAGAGATATGGTTTCTCTCCTGTGTGAATGCCCTGGTGTGTTTGGAGAGCACTCTGACGAGTAAAACTCTTCCCACACTGTGAGCAGCGATATGGCTTCTCTCCTGTGTGAATGCTCTGGTGTGTTTGGAGATGACTCGGGTGAGTAAAACACTTTCCACAGTGTGAGCAGTGATACGGCTTCTATCCTGTGTGAATGCACTGGTGTTGTTGGAGATGACTCTGACGAGTAAAACTCTTCCCACACTGTGAGCAGAGATATGGTTTCTCTCCTGTGTGAATGTGCTGGTGTTGTTGGAGATGACTCTGACGAGTAAAACTCTTCCCACACTGTGAGCAGTGATACGGCTTCTCTCCTGTGTGAATGCACTGGTGTGATTGGAGATCATTCTCGTGAGTAAAACACTTCCCACACTGTAAGCAGTGATACGGCTTCTCTCCTGTGTGAATGCGCTGGTGTTGTTGGAGATTACTCTGACGAGTAAAACTCTTCCCACACTGTGAGCAGTGATACGGCTTCTCTCCTGTTTGAATGCTCTGGTGTTTTTGGAAAGCACTCTGGCGAGTAAAACTCTTTCCACACTGTGAGCAGTGAAACGGCTTCTCTCCTGTATGACTGCGTTGGTGTTTTTGGAGATGACTCTGCTGAGTAAAACTCTTCCCACACTGTGAGCAGTGAAACGGCTTCTCTCCTGTGTGAATGCGTTGGTGTCGTTGGAGATGACTCTAACGATTAAAACTCTTCCCACGCTGTGAGCAGTGATATGGCTTCTCTCCTGTGTGAATGCTCTGGTGTGTTTGGAGAGCACTCTGCAGAGTAAAAGCCTTTCCGCACTGTGAGCAGTAATGCGGCTTCTCTCCTGTGTGAATGCGCTGGTGTTGTTGGAGATGACTCTGACGAGTAAAACTCTTCCCACACTGTGAGCAGCGATATGGTTTCTCTACTGAGTGAATGCGCTGGTGTGTTTGGAGAGCACTCTGGTGAGTAAAACACTTTCCACAGTGTGAGCAGTGATACGGTTTCTTTCTTGTGTGAATGCGTTGGTGTTGTTGGAGATGACTCTGACGAGTAAAACTCTTCCCACACTGTGAGCAGTGATACGGCTTCTCTCCTGTATGACTGCGTTGGTGTTTTTGGAGATTAATCTGCTGAGTAAAACTCTTTCCACACTGTGAGCAGTGATACGGCTTCTCTCCTGTGTGAATGCGCTGGTGTGTTTGGAGAGCCCTCTGGTGAGTAAAACTCTTCCCACACTGTGATCAACGATATGGTTTCTCTGCTGAGTGAATGAGCTGGTGTTGTTGGAGAGCACTCTGACGAGTAAAACTCCTTCCACACTGTGAGCAGTGATACGGCTTCTCTCCTGTGTGAATGCGTTGGTGTTGTTGGAGAGCACTCTGGTGAGTAAAACTCTTCCCACACTGTGATCAACGATATGGTTTCTCTGCTGAGTGAATGAGCTGGTGTTGTTGGAGAGCACTCTGACGAGTAAAACTCCTTCCACACTGTGAGCAGTGATACGGCTTCTCTACTGTGTCTATGCCCTGGTGTAGTTGGAGAGCACTCTGGTGAGTAAAACTCTTCCCACACTCTGAGCAGTGATACGGCTTCTCTCCTTTTTGAATGCTCTGGTGTTTTTGGAAAGCACTCTGGTGAGTAAAACTCTTCCCACACTGTGAGCAGCGATATGGTTTCTCTCCTGTGTGAATGCTCTGGTGTGTTTGGAGATGACTCTGCTGAGTATAACTCTTCCCACACTGTGAGCAGTGATACGGCTTCTCTCCTGTGTGAATGCGTTGGTGTTGTTGGAGAGCACTCTGGTGAGTAAAACTCTTCCCACACTGTGATCAACGATATGGTTTCTCTGCTGAGTGAATGAGCTGGTGTTGTTGGAGAGCACTCTGACGAGTAAAACTCTTCCCACACTGTGAGCAGTGAAACAGCTTCTCTCCTGTGTGAATGCGCTGGTGTTGTTGGAGAGCACTCTGGCGAGTAAAACTCCTTCCACACTGTGAGCAGTGATACGGCTTCTCTCCTGTGTGAATGCCCTGGTGTTGTTGGAGAGCACTCTGGCGAGTAAAAGTCTTCCCACACTGTGAGCAGTGATATGGTTTCTCTACAAAGAACAGAGCACATTACTCCAATTCTAAGGTCCGTTCACTTGCTTCCAGTAAGCTACAGAATTGACTTTGAAGTATTGCTGCTGGTGTACAAATCTCTAAATGGTACAGGGCCCAATTACCTCTCTGATATGTTGCAGCGGCCTAACCCAATCAGATCTACCAGATCGCAACAGAAAAATTTACTATTAAAACCAGTTGTTAAAACAAAGTGTGGTGAAGCATCTTTTAGCTACTATGCAGTACAGCTATGGAACCAACTGCCAGAGGACATTAAAAATGCTCCTGCTGTTGGCAGCTTCAAATCTAGGTTAAAGACCAAGCTGTTTTCAGATGCTTTCTGTTAAATAATTAATATTTTTACATTTTTTAATATTCTTAACTTTCTCTGCATGTTTTAAATTTACTTTAATTTTATTCTATTTCATTCCGCTGGTTTCTTTTTCTTCTTTTTTCTTTTTGGCATTTTATTATTTTATTTCTACTATTGTTTAATTCTTATTATTTTATTTTAATTCTTTTAATTAATTGTTTTAGAATAAAAATAAAATTATTTTATGTAATTTTATTTCTCTATTGTTTACTGTTTTTGTTTTTGCATCTGTAAAGCACATTGAACTGCCATTGTGTATGAAATGTGCTATATAAATAAACTTGCCTTGCCTTACTGAGTGAATGCGCTGGTGTGTTTGGAGAGCGCTCTCGTGAGTAAAACACTTCCCACACTTTGAGCAGCGATATGGTTTCTCTCCTGTGTGAATGCTCTGGTGTTGATGGAGATGACTCTGACAAGTAAAACTCTTCCCACACTGTGAGCAGTGATACACCTTCTCTCCTGTGTGAATGCCCTGGTGTGTTTGGAGAGCACTCTGGTGTGTAAAACACTTCCCACACTGTGAGCAGCGATATGGTTTCTCTCCTGTGTGAATGTGCTGGTGTTGTTGGAGATGTCTCTGATGAGTAAAACTCTTCCCACATTGTGAGCCGAGATATGGTTTCTCTCCTGTGTGAATGCTCTGGTGTGTTTGGAGATGACTCTGCTGAGTAAAACTCTTTCCACACTGTGAGCAGTGATACGGCTTCTCTCCTGTGTGAATGCGCTGGTGTGTTTGGAGAGCACTCTGGTGAGTAAAACTCTTTCCACACTGTGAGCAGCGATATGGTTTCTCTCCTGTGTGAATGCGCTGGTGTGTTTGGAGAAGACTCCGGTGAGTAAAACACTTCCCACACTGTGAGCAGCGAAATGGCTTCTCTCCTGTGTGAATGCACTGGTGTTGTTGGAGATGACTCTGACGAGTAAAAATCTTTCCACACTGTGAGCAGTGATACGTCTTCTCTCCTGTGTGAATGGGCTCGTGTGTTTGGAGAGCACTCTGGTGAGTAAAACTCTTCCCACACTGTGAGCAGTGATATGGTTTCTCTCCTGTGTGAATGCGCTGGTGTTGTTGGAGATGTCTCTGATGAGTAAAACTCTTTCCACATTGTGAGCAGTGTTACGGCTTCTTTCCTGTGTGAATGCTCTGGTGTGTTTGGAGAGCACTCTGCAGAGTAAAACTCTTTCCACACTGTGAGCAGTGATACGGCTTCTCTCCTGTGTGAATGCGCTGGTGTGTTTGGAGAAGACTCTGGTGAGTAAAACACTTCCCACACTGTGAGCAGTGATACGGCTTCTCTCCTTTATGACTGCTTTGGTGTTTTTGGAGATTACTTTGATGAGAAAAACTCTTCCCACACTGTGAGCAGTGATACAGCTTCTCTCCTGTGTGAATGCGCTGATGATGTTGGAGATCACTCTGCTGAGTAAAACTCTTCCCACTCTGTTAGCAGTGATATGGTTTCTCTCTTGTGTGAATGCGCTGGTGTTGTTGGAGATGACTCTGACGAGTAAAACTCTTCCCACATTGTGAGCAGTGACACGGCTTCTCTCCTGTATGCCTGCGTTGGTGTTTTTGGAGATGAGTCTGCTGAGTAAAACTCTTCCCACACTGTGAGCAGTGAAACGGCTTCTCTCCTCTGTGAATGCGCTTTTGTTGTTGGAGATGACTCTTATGAGTAAAACTCCTTCCACACTGTGAGCAGTGATACGGCTTCTCTCCTGTGTGAATGCGCTGGTGTTGTTGGAGAGCACTCTGATGAGTAAAACTCTTTCCGAACTGTGAGCAGTGATACAGCTTCGCTCCTGTATGCCTGCGTTGGTGTTTTTGGAAATGACTCTGCTGAGTAAAACTCTTCCCAAATGTGAGCAGTGAAACGGCTTTCTCCTGTGTGAATGCGCTGGTGTTGTTGGAGATGACTCTGATGAGTAAAACTCCTTCCACACTGTGAGCAGTGATACGGCTTCTCTCCTGTGTGAATGCGCTGGTGTTGTTGGAGAGCACTCTGATGAGTAAAACACTTCCCACACTGTGCGCAGCGATTATGGTTTCTCTCCTGTGTGAATGCTCTGGTGTGTTTGGAGATGACTCTGCTGAGTAAAACTCTTTCCACACTGTGAGCAGTGAAATGGCTTCTTTCCTGTGTGAATGCGCTGGTGTTGTTGGAGATGACTCTGACGAGTAAAACTCTTTCCACACTGTGAGCAGTGAAACGGCTTCTCTCCTGTGTGAATAAACTGGTGTTTTTGGAGATGACTCTGATGAGTAAAACCGTTATACATGCATCTAGAAATAATTAAGGTGGGTGGAGCACAGAAGCACGGCAGGCCAGAACTGAGCTAGCAAAAACCCTTTTATTTTAGTTAGTTAGTTAGTTAGTTAGTTAGTTAGTTAGTTAGTTAGTTAGTTAGTTAGTTAGTTAGAACTTTATTTATCCCCATGGGGCAATTGTATTTGCTGTACAGTCACTGGCACAAGACATGAGACACAGACAAGCATACAAAACAACAGAAAAAACACATACACAGAAAATTGCTATTCACACACTAATACTACATTGGTTGACTGAATTACCACTTGCCCTCATTTAGGGCTTTTATCGCTTGGGGTACAAAAGAAAACCTTGACCTGTTTTTGGACAGCAGGGGGGGACAAAACCGACGTCCAGATGGCAGGAGTTGAAATGAAGAGGACAGCGGGTGTGTGTATTGTTCAATAATGTTATCAGCCTTTTTAACAAGTCTGTCTCTATAAATACTTTCCATACTTGGCAGAGTGATCCCAAGAAGCTTGCTGGCAGTAGAGACTGTCTTTCTGACCACCTTTTTCTGTGCCTCAGTGGCATTGCCAAACCAGCAAGTAATACAGAAGGTTAAAACACTTTCAATAAAAGCAGTATAAAACATGCGCAGCATCTTTTTGTCAACCTTAAAAACAAGCAGTTTCTTTAAGAAGTACATTCTTTGCTGTGTCTTGGTATGCAGTAAATCAGTCCATGAGTCCCATTTCAGCTTATTGTCAAGTACGACACCCAGGTATTTATAAGTGGAGACAGTCTGAATGGTCTCTCCCATCACAACTGTGGCAGAGGATGAGTGTGACCTTCTAAAATCAATAGACATTTCCTTTGTCTTCTTTGTGTTTAAAATCAGGCTTGACCTTTTACACCACGCTAAAAAGAAATCTAAAACTGGGCCATGATCACTTTCTCCATCCTCTAGTAGGCTCACTAGTGCTGTGTCATCTGCATATTTGATAAAATGTCTGTTGGGGAAAGTGCTAGTGCATGCATTTGTGTATAAAATAAAAAGTAAGGGAGATAAAACACAACCTTGTGGGGAGCCCATGGATGTAGTCATAGTGTCAGAGAGGAGAGAGCCAACTCTGACGCGCTGAGCTCTACCGGTCAGGAAGTCCATAATCCAACAAATAAGACCAGCATTAAGGTTAAAATCATTAGCAAGTATCCCTGCAAGAGTCTTTGGTAGCATAGTGTTAAAAGCAGAGGAAAAGTCCACAAATAAAATCTTTGCATGGGCCTTAGATTTTTCAAGGTGCATGTGCAAAAGGTGCATTAGTGTTAAAATGGCATCCTCCACCCCCCTGGAGGCTTGATATGCAAACTGCAGGGGGTCCATGAGCTTGTAGGTTTGGGACACAATGTGCTGCTTTACCAGACACTCCAAGCACTTCATGACCAAGGATGTCAGTGCTATTGGCCGGAAGTCATTGGGTTCTGAGGGTCTGGGCTTTTTTGGAACAGGTACAATTGTAGAAGTCTTCCACAGAAAAGGGACTTTACAGAGTTTGAGAGATGAATTAAAAATGTCAGTAAAAACAGGGGCCAGTTGTTCGGCACAGTTCTTTAAAACACTACCACAGATGTTGTCTGGACCAGGGCTTTTCCTAGGGTTAGTATGCCTAAACATCCTAAGAACATCAAATTGCCTGATATTCCACTCAGATGCAGAGGGGGGAGAGGGCAGTGGTGGGGTGCCACCGGTGCCATTGTTGCCGCTTTCAAAGCGGCAGAAGAAGTTGTTCAATTGGTTAACACCCTCTCTGCCCTCACCTCCAAGCATGTCTGAGCAATTGTTCCAGTCCAGAGAGGATTTTCCCCTGCCCTTGTGTGGGACATCGGTCATGGTCTTAATTCCCTGCCATGCTTCCCGGGAGTTGCCTGACTCCAGGGTAGCTTCAATCTTTTGTCTATAACTGTGTTTATCCAACTGTATTTGTCTTTTAATTTGTCTCTGTATGTCCCTCCTGCCTATGTCATCATGAGCCAGGTGTGCTTTTTTTTTTCCATTCTAAGGTGCTTTAGTTTGTTGAACACCCACGGTTTGTCGTTGGGAAACACTTTTTTGTTTTTTGTGGGTATGATAGAGTCTGTGCAAAAATTGATGTAGTCAGATATTGCTTCTACCTGTTCATTTATATCGTCACAATTAAAAACGTCCCAATCTGTGCACTCAAAACATCCTTGTAGGGTCATTATACTCTCACTGTCCCACATTTTCACTGATTTTTTCTGGGGCTTTTCTCTTTCCAAAAGTCTCTGGTAAACAGGGCGAAGATAAACAACACTATGATCTGATGCCCCTAGTGGCGGGAGCAGGGATGAAAGGTAGGCATTTTTGACAGTTCCATAGCACAGGTCAAGGAATGCGTTTTTTCTAGAGGGACAGTCTACGTATTGATAATATGTGCGTAAGCACTTTTTCAGTGGACAGTTATTGAAATCTCCAAGGAAAAATTTCAGGGCGTCAGGGGAAAGGGATTCAATCTTCTGGGTGAGATTAAAAATAGCATCTAAGGCCCTAGCGGCGTTCGCTTTGGGATGAATGTATGCAACGGTGTAAAAGATCTGGGGAAACTCTCTTGGAAGATATGGGGGTCACAGAGAGACACAAAGCAGTTCAATATCGGGAGTACAAAGGCTCTCTCTCACCACCACAGTCCTACACCACTCGTCCCGAATGAGCAGACAGACACCGCCCCCTCGGATCTTCCCGGTAGTTGAAGGGTCCTGATCAGTGCGGAACACGGAAAATCCAGGGGGTCCCACCTCACTGTCAGAGACGTTGCTGTCCAGCCACGTCTCTGTGATGGCCAGGATGCAGGCGCTCCGATACTCGTGCAGGTACCGGACATTCGCTGTCAGCTCGTCCGTTTTTGCTCTCAGGGACTGGGCGTTGATCAGCAGGGTGATGGGAAGAGGAAGTTTGTTTCTCAGTCTTCTGAGTTTCTGCCGAATGCCCCCTTTAGATCCCCGTTTGTGTCTCGTCCGGATAGTACATCTCTTTGGATTTCTTCTGAGGTAGTTTGGTATGGAGTTGACAATGAGTTTGTGATCCGTATGCATATGATCGCGCAACAGGAGAAGGAATTCCCTGCTGTATTGTGTTACACCTGCCACGCCAACACGGTCATGAAAGTGGCCACAGGTGAAGCAAGTGTTTAAAAACACTGCAAGCAGTCCAATCGCACACAAATATGCGAAGTCCATTGTAGCTTTAGTGCGAACTAAACAATGACTGACGAGTAAATAAATAAATAAACAAACAGAACACACACAGTGCCAAACGCGAACGACAGCAGGGCAGCCACAGCGCAGCGCCCGGAACCGGAAATCAATGATTTTAGCTTTTAAGCTTTACATTTATTCTCCCACACACGCACGCACACAAAGACACACACTCAAGTGTTCAGGTTGGGGGAGAGCCCCCTTCCTCTGCTCTCCCTCTCCTCTTATGGGGTGCAGTCACTGGGGAAGACACACAAACACAGGTTAATTCCCGTCAGGTGCAGTGATTCTGCCACTTACCTTCCCTGACTCCGCCCTCCATTCACAGACCGACGCTTGACCACGCCCCTGCTGCCACATACCCCCACCGCCCGACTCAGCCGGGGGAGCTGTCCGTCCTGCAGCTGACTCCCCACCCCCTTGACGGGAGAGGAAATCCGCCACGACCATCTGCGCCCCCCGGCCTGTGGACCACCTCGAACTTAAATGGCTGGAGTGCCAGATGCCAACGTGTGAGCCGCTCGTTGGCATCCGTCATGAGTTGGAGCCACTGCATGGGGCGCATGGTCTGGCCAGAGGGTGAAAGGGCACCCCAGCAGGTAGTAGCGGGGGGCGAGGACCACCCACTTGATGGCGGGGCATTTCTTTTCTATGGTGCTGTACCTGCCCTCGCGCACCGACAGCTTCCGGCTGATGTACAGCACTGGACAGTCCTCCCCCTCCACCTCCTGGGACAGAACAGCCCCCAGCCCTCTGTCCGACACATCCGTCTGCAAAACAAAGGGGAGAGAAAAGTCAGGGGAGTGTAACAGTGGCCCCCCACACAATGCAGCCTTTACCTTAGAGAAAGCCTGCTGGCATTGCTCCGTCCACTGGACCGGATCTGGTGCCCCCTTTTTAGTTAGATCAGTCAGTGTGCTGGTGTATGCTGACTCACCAAGCCCATGAGATTTTACACTTGCATATGTGCTTTTCATGTATAAAAGCACCATAAAAACATCAGGGGTCATCGGGCTTGGGTTCCACACACCCCTCTAGAGTCTTAAATTTCAGATTTTTTATTTTGGAAATGTTTTTTTTCTCCGCGGCGCATGTGCTGTCAAGGCTCGGGCTCTCGAGGCCAGGGCTCTCGAGGCCAGAGCTGACAAGGCCTTTGAAATAGTGGTGCAAGTGGACAGAGAACCTACAAAAACCATCAGAAAGGGTTCTACACACCCCTGCACAGTGTTAGCCAACAAAGAATATGAATATGATTTATGAATATGATTTTTTTTTCAGATAATCAAAATTTTTTTTCCCCAGCGCATGCTACCGATGCAAGTACCAATACTGAGAAGTCCAAGTGTCCAATTGGTCAAAGTGGCCAGAAAAAAAGTGGTTCATGTTGACAGAAAACTCACAAAAAACATCATTGTCATTAAATAAATCCCAGCTCCACAAGTCAGGAAGTTCAGCATACTTGCTGACCAAGTATGTACAGTGTCAGCCCAAAAATAATAAGATTTTTTTTTTTACATTGTCATTTAATAAATCTAAGATCACTCAAGTTGGGAAGGTCAGCATACTTGCTGACCATACCAGGGAGAAGCTGAAGTGGCCCTGCATTACCTGCTGTGACCATCAGATGGCAATAAATCTAAGTTCACTTAAGTCGGGAAGGTCAGCACCATTGCTGACCATTCCAGGGAAGAAGCTGAGGTGGCCCTGCATTACCTGCTCTGACCAGCAGATGGCAATAATGGGATATATTGGCCTCCAGTGAGGTTTTGCAGGCAGACTCGTGTACCAGAGAGCCCAAAACAAAGGAAGGGCCATTAAGAAGGACAAAGAGCTGTGGGGGGTTGGGTTGCAGCCTGGGTTAGGAAGTTGGGTTGCAGTTCCATGGCCTGATTAGATAAAAAATGTTGAAAAATGGAATTAAAAGTTAAATCTATCCCAAAGCATCCAAACTTGGTATATGAATATTGGCCAGTATACAGGTGCTACTCAGTGGGTCCAAGGTTGGGATGCTTTCAGCAAAGTTTTGGCCACAACTGTGACTGTCTCTCTTGGCAGAGAACACCAAACTTATGCTTAGTTCCATGCAATCTAATGTCTTTTTATTTTCTGTATTTTCTGGTAGTCCTCTCTCTCTCAATCCTCTCTCTCTCTCTCTCTCTCTCTCTCTCTCTTTGATGATGATTTAGTCCTGACTTTTTTTACCATGGGCAGAAAAATGGCAAAGTCCCACAGTTCAGAAAAATGACAAATTCCCACAGTTCAGAAAAATGACGAATTCCCACAGTTCAGAAAAATGACGAATTCCCACAGTTCAGAAAAATGACAATGTCCCACTGCTCAGTTTTACCATGGGCATCAGGCGGAAAAATGACAAAATCCCACAGTTCAGAAAAATGGCAGAGTCCCACAGTTCAGAAAAATGACAAATTCCCACAGTTCAGAAAAATGACAATGTCCCACTGCTCAGTTTTACCATGGGCATCAGGCGGAAAAATGACAAAATCCCACAGTTCAGAAAAATGGCAAAGTCCCACTGCTCAGTTTTACAATCACACAAACCTTCTTTACTGAGCTAGGACAATAATTGTAGATCTGACTGTGGAAACAACAGTGGCGATGATAGTGATACACGGTCACGTGGTTCCTCAGCCGCAAAAAGAAAAACAAAACAAAAACACGAGTCAGCATTTCAAATTTAAGTAACTTCATTACCAGCATGAGCAGAGATCAATTTTCAGATCTTTTTTTTGAGAATATCTAGAAGCAATTACACTGTATGGCCACACGATGTCATTAAAGTACCAACAAGCTTTTCCTGCCCTTGCACTTTGCCCTGACTGAGCAATTCTCTTCATGCTCTCGTCTCTGTGAAGGCCACTGGTAAATTGGTGAGGACAAGCCTACAACGTTTGAATAAATCCATTTGATTAAATCAGAATAGGAAATAAAGCCTCAAGGTCCGGAATACTAAAAATGAATACTGTTTCAATAGAACCTGGAGTTCGACTGGAGTTTTGTGTACAGAGTATCACAGTCATCGTCAACACAACTTCTCTGGAGTTTGCTTTCACATTTGCCAAAATGCCCAAAACAAACAAGATCCATTCATTTGTTTCTGTTCTTTTGAAACTGAGCTTTTCATCAGCCTTAAAAGACTGAAGAGAAATCACTATTTATAATAGATTTTCTAAATTATTTCATTGCGTTGCGTATTGCGGGTGCACATAATTTGGTAGGTTAAGCCAGCTTGTGCAAAACGAGTTTTGGCACAAAACAATATATATGCAGTATATTAAAAGCAAGCGCTGTTGGAGATGTTGCTTGACGGCTCACTCAGCAGAAAAGCACTTCAGGGTACCCTTCGATAGCTCAGTTGGAAGAGCAGAGGACTGTAGTTGCTTGCGATGGCCATCCTTAGGTCACTGGTTAGAATCCGGCTCGAAGGAAGCGTTTGTTCCGACAGAGAGTCTGATGCTATTTTAGTAATAATGATGGGGAGGTGGGTTTAAAAAAAAAAAATAAACACCCCCCCCCAAGCCAAGACTTTTCCCTGACCGGGAATCGAACCCAGGCCGCGGCGGTGAGAGCGCCGAATCCTATCACTAGACCACCAGGGAGTGAACAGAGGCAAATAGGAATGCCCACAAGACCTCTGAGGACCAGCTCTGGCTGGGTGTAATACCTTTGAGGCGCCATGTACTGTCTGGGCAAAGTACCTCTGCGGTCCTCGAGTGGCTTGGGGCGGTACCTTTGTGAGCCTGTCGTCACGTCTGTGTCCGGTACCTTACAAGCTTCTCGTGGCCGGGGGCAGTTCCTCCGAGGCCCTCCGGTGGATGTCCCTCTGGTGCTTCTCAAGGCTGAGTGCAGTACTTTTGGCTGGGCACAGTACCTTTGGGGCATCTGCAAAAATAAGGCAAATTTTAACTTACATCTTCACAAATTATTCTCTGGGATAGGATTCTGTCGTTTTTACAAGTTTGACTGACCTTGACATCTCGCCCAATGTTATTGCAGTTTTTCTGGCAGGTTGCTCCTTTTGATGCCAGCTTATTGTGCTGATACTACAAGGAGCAAACAAATGTGAATTTAGTGATATTCATTCACCAAGGCAGGTAACTCTTGCTAAGTTGCATAACAGTTTACTACTGACTGTATGTCCTCATCTCACCCTCAAATTCACTCTTGACTGTATGTCTGTAGCTAACGCTCAAAGAACCCAACTGGAACATTGTCATCAGGTTTTCCAAAGTTTTCTTGCATTGCAGTAGTAAGGGGAACTTTAAATACAACCAAAAGGGAACGTTCTCCAAAAGCTCTCCCGAGGTTCCCACTTTACAAACGTTAGGAGAAAGTTAGGAGAAAGATCCATCATCCAAAACATGCAAACAAAAACTGCCGTTATACATGCATCTAGAAATAGTTAAGGTGGGTGGAGCACAGAAGCACGGCAGGCCAGAACTGAGCTCGGAAAAAAACCTTTTATTTTAGCTTTTAAGCTTTACATTTATTCTCCCACACACGCACGCACACACAGACACACACACAAGTGTTCAGGTTGGGGGAGAGCCCCCTTCCTCTGCTCTCCCTGTCCTCTTATGGGGCGCGGTCACTGGGGAAGACACACGAACACAGGTTAATTCCCGTCAGGTGCAGTGATTCTGCCACTTACCTTCCCTGACTCCGACCTCCATTCACAGACCGACGCTTGACCACGCCCCTGCTGCCACATAACCCCACCGCCCGACTCAGGCCGGGGAGCCGTCCGTCCTGCAGCTGACTCCCCACCCCCTTGACGGGAGAGGAAATCCGCCACGACCATCTGCGCCCCCCGGCCTGTGAACCACCTCGAACTTAAATGGCTGGAGTGCCAGATGCCAACGGGTGATCCGCGCGTTGGCATCCTTCATGAGTTGGAGCCACTGCATGGGGCGCATGGTCTGGCCAGAGGGTGAAAGGGCACCCCAGCAGGTAGTAGCGGGGGGCGAGGACCACCCACTTGATGGCGGGGCATTCCTTTTCTATGGTGCTGTACCTGCCCTCGCGCACCGACAGCTTCCGGCTGATGTACAGCACTGGACAGTCCTCCCCCTCCACCTCCTGGGACAGAACAGCCCCCAGCCCTCTGTCCGACGCATCCGTCTGCAAAACAAAGGGGAGAGAAAAGTCAGGGGAGTGTAACAGTGGCCCCCCACACAATGCAGCCTTTACCTTAGAGAAAGCCTGCTAGCATTGCTCCGTCCACTGGACCGGATCTGGTGCCCCCTTTTTAGTTAGATCAGTCAGTGTGCTGGTGTGTGCTGACTCACCAAGCCCATGAGATTTTACACTTGCATATGTGCTTTTCATGTATAAAAGCACCATAAAAACATCAGGGGTTGTCGGGCTTGGGTTCCACACACCCCTCTAGAGTCTTAAATTTCAGATTTTTTTTTTCGGAAATGTTTTTTTTCTCCGCGGCGCATGTGCTGTCAAGGCTCGGGCTCTCGAGGCCAGGGCTGACAAGGCCTTTGAAATAGTGGTGCAAGTGGACAGAGAACCTACAAAAAACATCAGAAAGGGTTCTACACACCCCTGCACAGTGTTAGCCCACAAAGAATATGAATATGATTTATGAATATGATTTTTTTTCAGATAATCAAAATTTTTTCCCCAGCGCATGCTACCCATGCAAGTACCAATACTGAGAAGTCCATGTGTCCAATTGGTCAAAGTGGTCAGAAAAAAAGTGGTTCATGCTGACAGAAAACTCACAAAAAACATCATTGTCATTAAATAAATCCCAGCTCACATAAGTCGAGAATTTCAGCATACTTGCTGACCAAGTATGTACAGTGTTAGCCCGAAAATAATAAGATTTTTTTTTACATTGTCATTTAATAAATCTAAGATCACTCAAGTTGGGAAGGTCAGCATACTTGCTGACCATATCAGGGAGAAGCTGAAGTGGCCTTGCATTACCTGCTCTGATGACCAGATGGCAATAATGGGATATATTGGCCTCCAGTGAGGTTTTGCAGGCAGACTCGTGTTCCAGAAAGCCCAAAACAAAGGAAGGGCCATTAAGAAGGACAAAGAGCTGTGGGGGGTTGGGTTGCAGCCTGGGTTAGGAAGTTGGGTTGCAGTTCCATGGCCTGATTAGATAAAAAATGTTGAAAAATGGAATTAAAAGTTAAATCTATCCCAAAGCATCCAAACTTGGTATATGAATATTGGCCAGTATACAGGTGCTACTCAGTGGGTCCAAGGTTGGGATGCTTTCAGCAAAGTTTTGGCCACAACTGTGACTGTCTCTCTTGGCAGAGAACAGCAAACTTATGGTTAGTTCCCTGTAATCTAATGTATTTTTATTTTTCTGTATTTCCTGGTACTCCTCTCTCTCTCTCTCTCTCTTTCTCTCTCTCTCTCTTTGATGATGATTTAGTCCTGACTTTTTTTTACCATGGGCATCAGGCAGAAACATGACAAAGTCCCACAGTTCAGAAAAATGGCAAAGTCCCACAGTTCAGAAAAATGACAAATTCCCACAGTTCAGAAAAATGACAAATTCCCACAGTTCAGAAAAATGGCAATGTCCCACTGCTCAGTTTTACCATGGGCATCAGGTCAAAAAAAATGACAAAGTCCCACTGCTCAGTTTTACCATGGGCATCAGGCAGAAAAATGACAAAATCCCACAGTTCAGAAAAATGGCAAAGTCCCACTGCTCAGTTTTACTATGGGCATCAGGCTGAAAAAAAATGACAAAGTCCCACAGTTTATGGTTAGCATGTATGCTGACTCACCAAACACATGAGCTTTTCACACCTGCATATGTGCTTTTCATGTATAAAAGCACCCTAAAAACATCAGGGGTTTTCAGGCTTGGGTTCAACACACCGCTCTAGAGTCTTAAATTTCAGAACTTTTTTTTTTCAGAATTTTTTTTTCCTTCTCCACTCATGTGCTGTCAAGGCTGAGGCACCATGTAAAAAAGTATCCAAGTGGGCAGAAATTCCTCAAAAAAAACATCAGAAGGGACTCTATACCACCTGTGAATACAAGGCACCCACTCATCTGATTGTTTTTTTTTTTGCTTTTCAATTTTTTTAAATATTATGCAGTACTGGCGGCACGGTGGTTAGCGCTGTCGCCTCACAGCAAGAAGGTCCGGGTTCGAGCCCTGTGGCCGGCGAGGGCCTTTCTGTGTGGAGTTTGCATGTTCTCCCCGTATCCTCATGGGTTTCCTCCAGGTGCTCCAGTTTCCCACACAGTCCAAAGATATGCAGGTTAGGTTAACTGGAGACTCTAAATTGACCGTAGGTGTGAGTGTGAATGGTTGTCTGTGTCTATGTGTCAGCCCTGTGATGACCTGGCGACTTGTCCAGGGTGTACCCAGCCTTTCGCCTGTAGTCAGCTGGGATAGGCTCCAGCTTGCCTGCGACCCTGTAGAACAGGATAAAGCGGCTACAGATAATGAGATGAGATTATGCAGCACATGAGCTGTCAAGGCTCAGGCTCTCAAGGCCAGGGCTCTTGAGGCCAAGGCTGTCAAGGCCAAGGCTTTAGAAAAAGTGGTGTAAGTGGACAGAGAACCTACAAAAACCTTCAGAAAGGGTTCTACACACCCCTGCACAGTTTTAGCCCACTATGAATATGATTTTTTTTCAGAAAATCAAATTTTTTTCCCCAGCACATGCTACTGATGCAAGTACCAATACTGAGAAGTCCAATTGGCCAAAGTGGCCAGAAAAAAAGTGGTTCATGTTGACAGAAAACTCACAAAAAACATCATCGTCATTAAATAAATCCCAGCTCACATAAGTCGGGAAGTTCAGCATACTTGCTGACCAAGTATGTACAGTACTTACGTACTTACTTACTTGGGCCCTTTGCCCCGATCGGAGCGTAGGCCATTGATGATGTTCCTCCATTGCACTCGTCTTTTCGCCTTCTTCCTTAGGTCGTGCCATCTGTTGTCTATACTCCTCATCTCCTCCTCTGTGTCCCTCTCCAGCTGTTTTTTGGCCTTCCTCTCTTTCTTCTGCCCTGTGGATTCCAGGTGCAATGCTGGATCTTGGCTTCCTGAGTGTGTGCCCTATCCAGGACCATTTCCTCTTGAGGATCTGGCTTCCAACTTGGTTTTATCCTGCTCTATCCCACAGCTCCAGGTTGCTGATCTTGTCTGACCACTTGATTTTCAAGATTCTTCTCAGACAAGTGTTTATGAAGGTTTGTATCCTGTGCTGTGTTGCTTTTGTTGTTCTCCATGTCTCAGATCCATAGAGCAGTACTGACTTGACATTAGAATTGAAGATCCGGAGTTTGGTGGCTACTCATATCATGCTAGTGGCCCAGACATTCTTCAGCATTATGAAGGTTGCTCTTGCTTTCCCTATCCTGGCTGTTACATCTCTATCCATGCCCCCTTGACGGTCTACTACGCTTCCGAAGTACACAAAGGACTCAGCCTCCTTCAAGTCTTCTCCTCCGTTTGTGACTGGTGTGCTGTTTGTAGTGTTAATCTTCATGAGTTCAGTCTTCTTTTTGCTGATTTTGAGTCCTGTACTTACTGATGTTGTGTCCAGATGAGTTGTTTTATCTTGCATCTGTTTGTGGTTGTGTGAGAGGAGTACCACTCACCCGGAAACTGAAATTTTTTTTAAATGTTTTTAGAACGTTCGCATAGAATTGTTCGTGAACATGAAATGAATATTGCATGAGCATTACATGAACAAAGAATGAGGACAGGTAAAGTTCATATGCGAACATTATATGAACATTATACAAATGTTCACAAACATCATATGAACAGGTGAAGCAGAACATTCTATGAACATTTGTAGCAGGTGTCCATCCAGCCACACCAGGGAGCTGCTATTCACAGGGGATCTGGATATTTACATACAGGCAGTGGGCCTACAATTTTTATGATTGTATTAGAGGCTTACTCTCCAATATTGAGAACTAAAAATGATGTAAAACAAACTTTATGAATGTTTTAAAATTCAATGTTTTATTCCAATAATGACTTGCAAACAATACGCCGGATAAACATAAACATTACTAAATCTCCGCTTGAAACAAAACAAACTCTACACCAATCTTTTCAAGTAGACATCTACATACAATTAATAATACAACATCATATTTAAGAGCAAAACTGAACAGTTTTAACACAAACACATTACAATCAATACATTTCCTGAGAAAATTCATATGAAAAAATGCTGTAAGTTTTTATGACAAAGAGTTAAAGACTCAGTATGGCATTAGGCAGATTCAACACAATGCAACTGAACACGCGCGTCATTTTTAAGAGCAAAACTGTGAACAGTTTTAACACAAACACATTACAATCAATAAATTTCCTGAGAAAATTCATATGATGAAAAATTACATCATACAAAAAAACAAAATTAATAATTAAAATTAATGTTTAATCTCCAGAGAAAAAGTTTCTCCAGAAGTCAAATTCAATTTTATCAAAAATATTGTATAATGCAAATCAAATGCATGCTGCTAATCTGCCCGAAAGCTTTGATATTATAAAAAAAAGTCGTTCTACAGATAATATGACAAAACAGGCATGTATCACAAAAATAAACTTTACAAGATTGCCACTAAAGTGACCAATATCCCCCGCCGCAAGTCATCAGAAACTCTTAAGTCAAGGTTGAGATTTTTTCAAAGTTAAATTTTACCAAGTTTTTCTCAAAAAAGCTTGAAGTTACAAAGAAACAACTAAAGCAATATTATTACCTTTTTTGCAAAATTACAAATTGTTTAAAACCAATAAATATTTCAAGCATAAGCACATTCTGAAAAACTTTAACCAGACGGACGGCTGGCCCCTATTTCTATATATGTCCCCCCGCTCCTTTTCAGAGAAAAGGTGGTGGGACAAAAAAATTTAGATACAATATCTAAAAATAAAAAGGCCTCTGAATAAATTTAATAATGTGTGTAAAAAAAAACAAAGTACAAGTTAATAATATATAAAGGAACACACATCCTATTAGAAAAAATGTTACGGTTTCTCAAACCTGTAATCTGGGTCATCATCAGAGTCATTTGAGTAACCCACTTCCAGTTCTACCTCTTCAGATTCAGAAGAATTCTGACTAGAAAGCAGTACGTGACACACTGATGTCTGAACTTAAAACGAGAAAAATGTAGCCCACACTACACACTACTTAGAGATTTAACCTGAAAGATAGCAGATGTACAAACAACCCAAAAACATGTCTTTGCTAGTGCAACATGGGGGCATAAAACACTGCATAAATATCTATATTCCTGACATTTGATCATGCCAATAAAAATATATCCTCAGTACTATGTTATATAACTGCACATTTTAACTAAGTAATTGCTATCATGCAATGTTTATACAACCCCGATTCCAAAAAAGTTGGGACAAAGTACAAATTGGAAATAAAAACGGAATGCAATAATTTACAAATCTCAAAAACTGATATTGTATTCACAATAGAACATAGAGAACATATCAAATGTCGAAAGTGAGACATTTTGAAATTTCATGCCAAATATTGGCTCATTTGAAATTTCATGACAGCAACACATCTCAAAAAAGTTGGGACAGGGGCAATAAGAGGCTAGAAAAGTTAAAGGTACAATAAAGGAACAGCTGGAGGACGAAATTGCAACTCATTAGGTCAATTGGCAATAGGTCATTAACATGACCGGGTATAAAAAGAGCATCTTGGAGTGGCAGCGGCTCTCAGAAGTAAAGCTGGGAAGAGGATCACCAATCCCCCTAATTCTGCGCCGACAAATAGTGGAGCAATATCAGAAAGGAGTTCGACAGTGTAAAATTGCCAAGAGTTTGAACATGTCATCATCTACAGTGCATAATATCATCAAAAGATTCAGAGAATCTGGAAGAATCTCTGTGCGTAAGGGTCAAGGCCAGAAAACCATACTGGGTGCCCGTGATCTTCGGGCCCTTAGACGGCACTGCATCACATACAGGCATGCTTCTGTATTGGAAATCACAAAATGGGCTCAGGAATATTTCCAGGGAACATTATCTGTGAACACAATTCACTGTGCCATCCGCCGTTGCCAGCTAAAACTCTGTAGTTCAACGAAGAAGCCGTATCTAAACATGATCCAGAAGCACAGACGTCTTCTCTGGGCCAAGGCTCATTTAAAATTGACTGTGGCAAAGTGGAAAACTGTTCTGTGGTCAGACGAATCAAAATTTGAAGTTCTTTATGGAAATCAGGGACGCCGTGTCATTCGGACTAAAGAGGAGAAGGACGACCCAAGTTATTATCAGCGCTCAGTTCAGAAGCCTGCATCTCTGATGGTATGGGGTTGCATTAGTGCGTGTGGCATGGGCAGCTTACACATCTGGAAAGACACCATCAATGCTGAAAGGTATATCCAGGTTCTAGAGCAACATATGCTCCCATCCAGATGATGTCTCTTTCAGGGAAGACCTTGCATTTTCCAACATGACAATGCCAAACCACATACTGCATCAATTACAACATCATGGCTGCATAGAAGAAGGGTCCGGGTACTGAACTGGCCAGCCTGCAGTCCAGATCTTTCACCAATAGAAAACATTTAGCGCATCATAAAACGGAAGATATGACAAAGAAGACCTAAGACAGTTGAGCAACTAGAATCCTACATTAGACAAGAATGGGTTAACATTCCTATCCCTAAACTTGAGCAACTTGTCTCCTCAGTCCCCAGACGTTTACAGACTGTTGTAAAGAGAAAAGGGTGTGTCTCACAGTGGTAAACATGGCCTTGTCCCAACTTTTTTGAGATGTGTTGTTGTTATGAAATTTAAAATCACCTAATTTTTCTCTTTAAATGATACATTTCCTCAGTTTAAACATCTGATATGTCATCTATGTTCTATTCTGAATAAAATATGGAATTTTGAAATTTCCACATCATTGCATTCCGTTTTTATTTACAATTTGTACTTTGTCCCAACTTTTTTGGAATCGGGGTTGTACAATCAAATTATGTTTTATCGCAAATGCCATGCAATATTCAAGTCTAAAAATGGTTTTGACACTATATTATCAAACCATGACTAGTCAGAAGTACATAACAAGCATGCATCAATCCAAGCAGTGTTTGGGCACAAGTTTCATCTTCATTTTCCTGATAAAGCCTTCAAAGCAGTGACAGATTTGCAAAATAAATAAAGCATGCAAATGATAAAATACTCATGCATAATTAAGGCCTGCAAAGGCTATTGTAATACCAGAATGGATAAAAACATGGACAAAATTTTAATTCTAAAGGCCTGTCAAAAAAATTACTTGTTTCCAGTCACTCGCCCGACCCTGCCTAAATATCCCGACCCTAAGTTTTAAGTCTGGGAGCATGAAATTTCAAGTCGAGCCATACTCAGTTCGATGTCAGCAAAAGTAGAGGAATTTTGCAAATCAACATCATGCTAGCTGAAAACAAGCATGCAAATACATGTACTTCAGAAACTATCACATAACAATTTTGTGGGCAATGTTGCAAGAAAACACATTAAAAAGTTTATTTGACAAAAAAATCTGAAAATATATATATATTTTTTTAATTTCCGACCGTCCGCCCCTGAATTTTTTTGAGGCTGTGACAGGAAACACACAATATTTTTGATAGGCCTTAATTAAAGGACTGCAATTTTTATCCATATGATATTTTACATTTCAGCTGGCTAATATTACTATTATTAGGCAAATGGGAGCAGGCCCTATACGGTAGATATAACTAGTCTGCCAAAAATGGCACTTTATCATATATACTAGAATCTATATCATACACAGTGAAACCTGTCATTCAAGATCACTACTTTCTCCACAAAAATGTGGTCTTCGTTTTTCAAGACAGATGGTTTTAAGATACATGGATAATTTATAAATAGGAACTGTTATCTTAAAACAGGGGTGGCACGGTGGTGTAGTGGTTAGCGCTGTCACCTCACAGCAAGAAGGTCCGGGTTTGAGCCCCGTGGCCGGCGAGGGCCTTTCTGTGCGGAGTTTGCATGTTCTCCCCGTGTCCGCATGGGTTTCCTCCGGGTGCTCCGGTTTCCCCCACAGTCCGAAGACATGCAGGTTAGGTTAACTGGTGACTCTAAATTGACCGTAGGTGTGAATGGGTGTCTGTGTGTCAGCCCTGTGATGACCTGGCGACTTGTCCAGGGTGTACCCTGCCTTTCGCCCGTAGTCAGCTGGGATAGGCTCCAGCTTGCCTGTGACCCTGTAGAACAGGATAAAGCGGCTAGAGATAATGAGATGAGATCTTAAAACAGGTGGTCTTACAATCAAATGTCAGCCAGCCTTAGGCTTAATTCAAATTTCAAATTATGAATGCATTAAATATCTAGTAGGGCATATTTTGTTTTTTTTTGCCATTACTTTATCATTTTCACTGTATTCTGAAAATTTTCTAAAACTCCATAAAAAATTTCTATATTATAGGTCACAAACAGATTCATGAGTTAAATTTTTTACCTGCTTGGACAGTGGACGTTAAGTCTATATATAGGGGATTACTACAGATTAGGCCTAATTTGTCAAATTTATGGAATTATATTTAATAAGACAGGTATTAAAATGCAAAAATGTGCATGGTTTTAGACTTACTGACTACACATTTGTATGGTAAAATATATAGTAAAACCAGGGGGAACACGCTTGCCTGTCTACTATACGCCTAAATAGCGCTTTATATTCTTTTATGTTTGGAGAATGTAGTTTCTCAATATATATGGAGAAAAGAAACAGCATTTCATGTCATTTATCTCATATTTTGGCCTAAAATTCCAAATGCTACTTGTAACCATACACATAGAAGCATCATAATTTTGATATTTATAAAAACTATTTGTATTTATAACATGCCTATATAGAACACGTCTAAGTACAACACGTCTGAACAGCATACCGTCTGTTAAGTGGGGCTAATTTTGAGCGTGTCTATTTAGACGATTTGCGGCAATAACCCTCCTTGGCGAAAACCTGTCATTGAAATAGGCGAAAACCTCCCAGCAGAAAACAAAGGAGGAAGTCGACCATAACAATGGCGAGTCAGGGAGGTTTTCGATCATAATTTTAACTGTTGAGCAAACAAACCTTCCATCTGTTGTTGACAGACAACAGGGACATTTTCGACTTTTGTGAAATTAGTAAATGTCAGATAAACAAAATCCCAGGCCGGGACCTTTTGAAATCTTTTGAAGATTATTGCCAATGTTAAAGTAATTAGCCAACTGGATAACATGATATGTAGTAAAATGTTTATGCTTGTTTATGCCTACATGCAATTAGGCAATTCACATACGTTTAGTAAATTATATAAAATATTATTTACAAGTATGAATAAATATAAATATAGTAAATAAATAGTCCCAACAGCTTAAATTGCGAATAAACAATAATAGTTAATCACATGATTATTGCAATGATTGATTTATAAAAGGCATCTTGAAAGATTTATATCCGTAAGCTACTTACTGTATTTACACTTAAAAATATAAGGAATATAAGATATCTTTACACTTATAACTCAAAGCAGTTAGGCCGATTTATCTGCTAAATATCTCTGGGTTGTGAAAAGATCTTTAAAAATGCAAGTCTTAAATTTAATCTTATTTTTTATATAATTGCCAGAGGCCAGGGTAGGTAAGTAGGTTATTATTTTCACATTTTTAGTTACGTATGGTGACAGTAAGTAAGTTAAGTCAAAATATGTATGATTTCTGTGTTAAAATATAAACTATAGTATAAAACATAGGCAAGTATCAAAAAACTCCTAAATAATATACACCCGGACAGTTGCAGCTTTTTAGTAGGCCTAAAAGACAAAAGTGACGAGTGTAGGACAAAATGCTCACTTATGGAACTGGAAATATTATGATCTTCCAAATAACGACTGATTAGGACAAATACTTACCTTAACATTATACCAAAGATGCAAAAATATACATTTAAAATTTTATTATACATTTAAAATATTATCATATAAATTAATAAATAGTGAAGTGGCTCATGCAGCTTTCCAGCACTGTTTATTGTTAGATTAGAATACTTCTTTTTATACTAATTTTAATATATTTAATTTTTTGATTTATTTTTGTAATTTTATTGAATAAAATCATTATTGTCTTCACAGTAATAAAATATTTCATGATCATAAAATGCTATGTTGTTATCTTTTATTCAGTGAATTGCATTGGTACATACTCAATCTTGTCCCCCTACAGTACATATTTAATGTTCTGAAAATAATTCAAATTATTCAAACAATAGTTTAATGATGGAATAAAAAAAAGAAATAATTATAGTATGTTCATCGCCCTGTTACAAAAGAAAGTTCTGCTATTGTTTATGTAAAAGGTACTTGCACTGTTAATTACCCTTATTAAGCTTGGCCTTGATTAAACCATCTCCTAATTCTTGTTTGTACAAGCTGTTGGTCAGTGGATGCTTGACAAACAAATCCAACTTAATTACAATTGCTCACAGACTGTATAGGCACTGGATAACAAAATGGACCAATGAAATTCTTTCACCACAGAAGAATGAGTTGTACAAGTCAATTCCTGTTGGCCAGTTAGGGTTTGGGAGTCTAAGGGAATCATGTGAAATTAATTAATTTATTTTCATTTGATTCAACTTTAGTGAAATAAACCTTCTATAATGCTATTGCATTCATTATTAAATTTTGAGTCACAATTTACATAGTTTGCTAAAATAATTTGGCCTAAATAAATTTACAAGGAACACGTACATTTTAGAAATATTGGCATATGTTAAAAGAATAATCTCTAATGCTATTGCTTTCATTCTTAAATTTTTACTGTCACAGTTTAAATAGTTTGGCAAAATAATTAGGCCAAAATAATAAATTTACAGGGAATATTTTGTCTCTTTAAAATATTGGCCTATTTTAAAATAATAATTATTAGAATATGCCAGTCAGTATAATAAAAACAATTATTTTTATAGATTTTATAAAAAGGACCAAATAAGTATGTTTTTTGGTATATTGGTGACCACTGGGATTTTTAACATAAAGATGCAACAAAATTATGCCACAAGCTATTAGTCCCTTAATTGATCAAGGATTTATAGATCTGCTCAGATTGGGGAGGGGAGTGGGTTCGACTGATGTGGGAGGATTTCAACTGATTTACTCAATTAACGCCTGAGATTAATTAGTTGAAAACCCCCTCGTGTCAGGCAAAAACCCCACAAAGTGAGTAGAAAACCTCCCTGTGAGGTTTCCGATGGAAGGTTTTGGACAGGGGAGGTTTTCACCGGATCCGATTTAGACTCGCGTCCTTCACGGAATAAACCATTACAAATTGCATGGCCCGGCAGTGGTATAAAGCTGTTTGGAGAGTAATTGTTCCTAAAATCTCCTCACATGGAGTCTCTGGCATGCTTCTCACACTTTTGGGGCATGCCTCAGGAAGCATTTGTTGCTTCATTGTTCAATGAGAGCAGTTGGGTATAAGGTGGTGAAAAGTGCATTTTCAGGACAGATGCAAGCTTTTCACCAGCAGGTTTAAGAATACAAGCAGGTAAGCATCATATTTTCACTTTGTAAAAGCTATCTAAGCTGACTTTGCACACAAGCGAGAGTTAGAATTTCATAGTGGATGGTGGGAATATGACAAGCCTGTTGAAAAATGTGAGTTGGAGATCCTGAGGTCAGTCAGCAATTCAAGAAATAAAGCCAAGCAAAGTGAAAGGAATCTGTGTTAGCTAACCTTCAGAGCTCATCAGAGGAGCATATCAGCAGAAAAGTAGTGTACAGTTAGTTGATTTGGTCATTGTTGCAAACAGTGCCAAGGTTGTGGGTTTAATCCAAATACTGACTGTTTTCACAGATGTGCTGCTTTGAATGTGGCGAAAGAAATTTGATCTTGACTTGGCTGAAAGTGCAGATGATTCAGATGGTTTGCAAGATGACAAGAAAGGTTTTCTCTGTAAAATCTGAGTAAGGTAGCAGTTTTGGAGAACGTGGGCATCAATCCCACTACCTCTCACATGCTAAGCAAGTTCTCTACCACTTGAGCTAACTCCCCTGCTGTGGTTTACGGTTTGTCCAACTAACTACGGCAAGCCCCCCAAACTGCCCTTCCTGGCCTGCTTGTTGCTCTCTGGAACCATGCCTGAGTTTCCATTGGTTCGTGCAAAACGTGCACACTTCTAAAACAATATTTTCAACTTTTACAAACAAACTATAACTCTAGAAAACTCTTTAATGGTCTTTCTAGTTTCATAACACAATTTCTTAATATTAGTATGCTGATAATGCTGATGCTGAGTGTTTTAAATATTTCCTCAATTGCACTTTTTTTTTAACAAAACCTCTATCATCTTTTCAAAGTTAAAGCTCGAATCCCCGGAGCTCCATGCGCTGCATTCGGACGAGGAGTCCGTTCCCAGGAGGTTCTAATCCTACTGGGGTTTTATCCCGGGGTTTTGTACCAGGCAGCAGATTCATTGTATTATATTTACTTTTCAAAATTATATTATTTTTCCAATATGTTTTTTTGTATTCTTGTCTCAGCAATGGTGAAATCGAATTTGCAAATAAAATCACTGCCCTGACTCTACTCATCAGGCCAGAGCTATTCTCTTTCTGTGTCTGTTTTGTACAACATAAGGAAAAGTATAGTAACTATAATGATAAAGAAATAAAACAAGAGTCTGGCTATGATATAAGGAAATTCTACAACCCAGAAACAGATGGGCTTTTAGGCAGTGCCTCAATCTATATATTACAGATTTCCGGGGAGAGGAATGTTAATGAGTTCAGCTTATTTTTGCAGGCTTTGCTCTGGTAGAGCTGCACATTTTTGGTGGTAAAATGTTAGAAATATCGAGCTTTTTGCATGGAAACCACACACACACGCCCAAAGCGATGTCTCTCTTCAAAAGGATCCAGCTGTTGGGGGCGGAGTCTAGCTGTGTTTACCTTTCTGGATTTTAATAATTGGAAGTGGTATATTTAAAGCCATTGAGTGGAGTAAGTTATTGGTTTTCAGTCTTTTGGTTAAGGTCAAGTATAGTGTTTGTTTTTATTGCTTTAATATTTCATGTGTTCTCTAACTGAGGATTTTTTTATTAAACAGTTTTTTAGTATAGGGAATAGTTCCTTGTTCTAAAAACAATGAAGAGGTTTTCTTATTTGATGTGCTTTTTAAATAAAGGTGATGAATGAACTTTCTAAAGTAATGAGTGGGAATAGAGCTTTTTCTGTTTTATCTGTTCACATGGTATTATAGTAGATCTAGGAATTGTCTTGTTAAAAAAAAGTAAAGAAAAAAAATTATTTCTTTGCTGGGCCTTTCTTTTCCCCATGTTCAACAAGCAACTGGACTGTTAGTCTGCAGTAATTCTTTCCCCTACTTTCTCCTTAGACAGATCACACAACACCCCACCCCTTTTTCCTTTTCTTTCTTTCTTTCTCTCTCTCTCTCTGCCTGTGTGCAATGGCTAGTAAAGGTGGAAGAGATTGGCCCAGGCCACCTTACCCTATACCAGCTTTCTGCACCTCCAGTACAATGTCACTAACCTGACCCAGTGCTAAGTCTGGGCTGCCAACTCTCACGCAATGAGCGTGTGAGACACGCATTTGATTGTCTTCACATGCCATACCTCTGATGTCATACCTGTGTGGTGTTATTGGCGTAATTATGAACTTATATAAAGTTTCTTAATTGTTTTAGCCTGTAAGTGTTGTAAAAATATTTAATGCCATATTGAGAGCTGTGTACTAGGCATGCTAAATCATTATAGGCCTACTGCCATGCCACAGCCTCTATCTTCCCCAACAAGCAGCATGGGAGAGCACCTTCTTAGCACACGTTTATTAAGGTGCATTTTTAGTTTGTTTACTGTATGTTATCATACTTTATGACTTTATTTGAAGCCATACTGGAAATGTTGTAAAATAAAGCAAGTAAAAGATAAAATTACAAATGCAAGAAGAGCCATTAGCCACCATACCTATTGTTTATTTACAGGGTATTTATTTGTAATTATTTATGATGTATGTAATTGCTCAGTTAAAGTAAATAAAGCATGGTCACCTGTAATATAAAAGAACTTGAACTTGTGAATAATTAAAAAAAAAGACAGAGAACAATATACTGAGGAGACAGGGTTTCAAAGAGGGCAAGACAGGTAGAGAATATTTGTCAGATAACAGGCCCTGACGAATGCTCTATTACTAATAAGAAACATTGATAAGAAATAAATTAATAAGAAATATATTAATATAGCTTATTTAAGTATGACCAAAATTTTTAAGCCCAACTTTGTGTGCACATTCCCACCTATGGCCAAGGTTCAGCTTTTTGTGTTTCAATACTGTTCAAACTTAATCATTTTAATGTTTCTTGTAGCACATGCACATTTTGCTTACTGTTTAAGCATTTTATTTGTTCTTTTGCTGTTGATATTTTTCCCCATGCCAATCTTCTGCTGAACCCAGTGGTGGGGAAAGCCCTTAAATGCATAATGAATAGTCAGTGAGGGACAATCTTATTTTTGCAACAGTTATTAAAAACTTAACATTTAGTTTCAATTCAGAAGGTGTTTAGGCTTAGCTGATGAAATATTTTCAAACATGAACTTGCCTTTAAATCTGAAACACAGGTCTATATGGCTACAGGAACATTGGCATTCATCTGTAGTTTTCTCGTGTGGGGGCTTTTAAGCCAAAACTTGGTGCTTTTGTTGGCCACAAGCTGAAGGCCTGGCAAGTCAGGGTGTGTAAGAATGTAGGTATGGCACAGCAGGCCACTCCAAAAATCCACCAGAATGCAGGAACATCTACTAAATCCAAAATCTCAACCCCCCGCCCCCCCCCCCCCCCCCCATTATCCATCTCCAGCTAGACAACCCACAAACAAAACACCAGAATGCAGGGGGACAAGTGAATATCAAACTGAATACAAAATTCCCACTTACCCACTTGCCCTCTTCCCCAGTGGTGGGGAAAGCCCTTAAATGCATAATGAATAGTCAGCGAGGGACCATCTTATTTTTGCAACAGTTATTAAAAACTTAACATTTAGTTTCAATTCAGAAGGTGTTTAGGTGTAGCTGATGAAATATTTTCAAACATTTACTTGCCTTTAAATCTGAAACACAGGTCTATATGGCTACAGGAACATTGGCAGTCATCTGTAGTTTTCTAGTGTGGGGGCTTTTAAGCCAAAACTTAAAAGCCAGAAAAATTTTGCCGTCGACCCCCCCCCCCCAAAAAAAAAAAAATCTCACTCCAAGGAGTTTTGAAAAGTTGGCAGCCCTGGTTAAGTGTAACTGAGATTTTGAGTGGTCGAAGGTGCTGTGTTTAGATTGCAGTCTTTTTTGGTGGTGTGGGTTTGAATCCCACTTCTGATATTTGTTATTGTGGGTTATTAATGGGCCATGGGTTTCATGGTCTGTGTCTGGTGAAAGCTTGTAAGGAGTTTTGCAGCATGTGAGTGAAAATGGAAGCTTCATGCTAGCATGCCTTTATAAAAATACGCTTGAAAACTTTTGGAATAGAATGCTTCGAGAGTATTTGGAGTTCTAATGCAATAAATAAAATTAGATCAGATTTAAATGCTTAGCCTGTAAAAAATTGCATGCTTGGAATATTCAGATTTTTAAAGGTCCCATGGCATGAAATTTTCACTTTCTGAGGTTTTTTAACGTTAAAATGAGTTCCTCTGACCTTAAGTCACCCCAGTGGCTAGAAATTTCATAATGTGTAAACCAATCTATGCCCAACATTTGAGAATGGCGCGTCAAAACAGCGCGTTGATAAACTCTTCCCTTTACTACGTCAGCAAGGGAGATGATCCCCATGCCCCCCCTCTGGATTCCCACCCACTGTATGGATTGCCCGCCCAGTTGTAGTGAGGAGACCATAGAGGACACAACAACATGGCATCACCTAAGCGAGCGAAACATGGAAATTGCGCTGTACATGGATGTGACAACACAGAAAAGAGTTTGTTTTTACTGCCGAAAGGAGAGCCCCTGAAGACGCAGTGGCTTAATTTTATTTACTTCAATAATACACTGTCGAGTCTACCTAAGACGGTGTATGTTTGTTGGAAGCATTTTCTTGAGGAATGTTTCCACAACTTGCGACAGTACAGGGCAGGTTTTGCACATCAACTGTCACTGAAGCCTGGGTCCGTACCAAGCATCCCTGCCGCATCAGCCACAAACACCGAACAAGTAAGTGTATAACTGTTAAGTCGTTTTGCCATGTTTTAGAATCGGTGCCACATTAGCCTTGCAATGGCTACATTAGCTGTGCAGCTAACCGCTTCCTGCAGTTAGCCAGGTACTCTGCGCTACAAAACCAAAAAGCATGCAGCATGCTCTGTTAAACTGAGTTTAGTCTGGAAATTGACTGTAACTTATGAGCTTATGTTTTGCCGTGTTTTAAAATCGGTGCCACGTTAGCCTTGCAATGGCTACATTAGCTGTGCAGCTAACTGCTTCCTGCAGTTAGCCAGGTACTCTGCGCTACAAAACCAAAACGCATGCAGCATGCTCTGTTATAATAGCCAATCAAAACAGTTTTTACAAAGACACCCACATTCTTTTTTTTAAGTCACTCGTTCATTTTATTTGTTTGTTTGTTCAGTAAAAACCCAAACATTTGTTGAATTTATTTTATTTCCTCGCATCGCACCTTAATGACGTCAGCGTGTGGTATTTTTCCCTTCGCGGTTTGTTCCTTCTCTCTCGCCATAGTTGTTTAGTTGGCCATGCCAATATTATTATAATTCAGTCAGAGACCACAACACGCGTGTCCCGTTGGTACTGGTGTACCTTTTATTATTGAACTCCACCTTCCGGTCCCCCAGGTTACAATACAAAGGTTCCCCCTTAGTATACCTAACACTACATCCCCCTTTCTGACTAGGAGATGCTGTTAATGAGCAGACAGAATAAACATAAAGCTCTTACTGATGTTAAGAATCTCAACAAAAAGTTATACACTTCCTCTGACTATTTTACCTTAAATCATTACTCAAACAGGGGCGGCACGGTGGTGTAGTGGTTAGTGCTGTCGCCTCACAGCAAGAAGGTCCTGGGTTTGAGCCCCGTGGCCGGCGAGGGCCTTTCTGTGTGGAGTTTGTATGTTGTCCGTGTGGGTTTCCTCCGGGTGCTCCGGTTTCCCCCACAGTCCAAAGACATGCAGGTTAGGTTAACTGGTGACTCTAAATTGACCATGAGTGTGAATGGTTGTCTGTGTCTATGTGTCAGCCCTGTGATGACCTGGCGACTTGTCCAGGGTGTACCCTGCCTTTCGCCCGTAGTCAGCTGGGATAGGCTCCAGCTTGCATGCGACCCTGTAGAAGGATAAAGCGGCTTGAGATAATGAGATGAGATTACTCAAACATAACCCATTTTAAAATGCATTAAACTTCCATTTATCTCAATTAAGTAACATTTTACTGATAATGCCCTTAACCTACTGCTATTAACTGTATTATAACATCTAATTCAAATGTCAAAATGGTCCTCACCATAAATGTAAACATTCTTTTACCTTTTTGTAAACATAAATCTGAAATAAATCATCAGGTTGAAAGTAAACACATTCAACATCATCAACTGTCAACATAAACACTTTTTTTTTACAAACAATTCTTTTCATTTCTTTTCCTGTTTTCCTCTTTTTTTTTTTTCAAACCTCCAGCCTAAGTGCAAACATAGTCCTTCAGGTACACGGGAGGTACTCTGACTCTGGTGGCGACACGTCTTCCTGTTGGCAGTGTCTGCTGACCAGAATCACCCCCAGACGCTGGCGCGGCAGGTGTGTTCACGCCTGCTGGTGTGTCTTCTCCCTGTGTGCCTGACAATAGAATTGTGGGAGCTGCTGGTGCTGTAGGGGTGAGTGACAAATGGTATCGGTTCCGTCGCAGAGTGCCCCTTGGTGTCTCGATCATATAGGACCGTGGTGTGCCCACATGAGACACCACGGTGCCCCTCTCCAGGATGTCTTTGACCCAGACGTGGTCACCTTCCTGCAGGGGTGGCATGTTGTGTGCTCTGTGGCGACTATTGTAGTTCTCTTTCTGCTTCTTTTTGTATCTCAGTTCAGTTCTCCTCAGATTGTCCATGTCAGTCCAGACTGGTTTAAGCTGGGATGGGATGACAGGGACAGGTGTTCGAATTTTTCTGCCCATGAGGAGCTCGGCGGGACTGTGTCCATTTGCAAGAGGAGCGGCATGGTAGGCCATGAGAGCAAGGTAAGGATCACTGGACTTCTTTAGAAGTGCTTTGATTGTCCTAATGGCCCGCTCCGCCTCCCTGTTGCTCTGAGGGAAGTGGGGACTGGACGTCACATGGTTGAAGCCCCACTCTTGTGTGAATTTCCTGAAGTGCTCAGATGCAAATTGTGGCCCATTGTCTGAGCGCACCATGTCTGGTATGCCATGACGCGCGAAGATGGATTTGAATTGCTCTATCACGGCCTCAGATGTGGTATGGGTGAGTTTGGCTACTTCAAAAAATCTTGAAAAATAGTCCACAATGACAAGGTAATGTCTATTGCTATCTGTCTGAAACAGGTCTGCACCGACAGTGGACCATGGTCTTACCGGAAAGTCTGTGGGTTGCAGCGTTTCTTTGAAGTTGACTCTCTCACGGCTGCATGTGTCACAGCTCTCAATCAGTTGTGTCAGGTCTTTGCTGAGGCCTGGCCACCAAACGGACTGCTTGGCCCTCTCCCTACATTTTGTGATTCCCAAGTGGCCCTCGTGCAGTTTCTGTAGAATGTCTGCTCTAAGCGATGCTGGGATTACTATTCTACAGCCGTAGAGTAGCAGACCGTCATGAACTGTCAGCTCACCTGAGAAGGGCAGATAGGGCTGGAATGCTGGTTGGATGGAGAATTTATCCGGCCAGCCCTCCTTGCAGTATGTTTTCAGTGTGTGGAGTAGAGTGTCTTTGTCCTGATGTGTCTGTATTTCTTCAAGTCTCCTTTCTGTTGCAGGCAGGTTTGCAACGACAGAGTTCACATACAAATTCACCTCTTCCTCCTGCAGTCCATCAGCTGTGCTACGCACTGGTGCTCTGGAGAGCACATCAGCGGTGGCAATGCTCTTGCCTGGCACATGTGAGATGGTGTAAGAGAATCTCATGAGCCGCATACGTAGGCACTGTATGCGAGGTGGCAGTTCGTCCAGACTCTTTGAGCTTAACAAGGGAACTAAGGGCTTGTGATCTGTTTCTACATGGAATTCTTTCCCTATCAGGAACTCAGCAAACCTCTCGCAGGCCCAGGTAGTAGCTAAAGCTTCCTTTTCAATTTGAGCGTACCACTGTTCGGTGTTGCTCAGGGCTCTTGAAGCGTACGCTACCGGCTTCCAGTCTGCTCCATTTTTTCGCTGTAGAAGAACGGCCCCCATGCCATAAGACGATGAATCCGCTGAGACGAGCGTGTCTGCATTCGGGTCATATAGGGCGAGACCCGGCGGTGTTGTCAGCTCTTCCTTGATTTTGTCGAAGGCTTGTTGCTGCTGGGGCCCTCAGGCCCACATGTTGGACTTCCTCAACAGGTCTCGGAGAGGACGCGTTTTCTCTGCTAGATGAGGCAGGAATTTACCCAGGTGGTTGGTCATTCCCAGGAAGTGCCTAACCTCACTGACATTGCTGGGCTCTGCCATGACTTTCACAGCACCCACCTTGTCAGGGTCGGCACTGACTCCAGTGGCATCAATGACTTGTCCCAGGAACTTTATCCTGCTCTTTGTGAATTCACACTTGTCATTGAGTGTCACTCCGGCCTCCTGCAGTCGCATCAATGCCTTCCTCAGCCTCTCGTCGTGCTCTTTCTGTGTCGCACCCCAGATGAGCACGTCGTCCATCTGACACAGAACACCTTCCAGTCCTTCCAGGGTGCGAGACATGCGCTTTTGGAAGTGTTCTGGGGCAGAAGAGATTCCAAAACACAGGCGATTGTAGCAATACCGCCCAAACGGTGTGATGAACGTGGTGAGGAGAGAGGACTCTTTGGAGAGCGGAATCTGCCAGAATCCTGATTTGGCGTCAAGTTTTGAGAAAACCCTGGCGCCGGCAAGCTGTCTTAATGTGTGTTCGACGGACGGCAAAGGATGTTTCTCCCTCAACACTGACTTGTTCAGCTCTGTGAGGTCTGTACAGATTCTGACTTTCCCTGAGCTCTTGGGCACCACGACCATGGGCGCACACCATGCTGTAGGCTCCTCCACCTTCGAAATCACTCCTTGCTGCTCCATACGGCTCAGCTCCTCTTTGACCTTTGGCATGAGAGGGAGCGATATGCGACATGGTGTGGAGAGGGAAAAAGGCTTTGCACCTGGCTTCAGTACAATGGTGTACTCCCCCTCCATTTTCCCTAGTCCAGAGAAAAGCTTTGGGAACTCTCTTTTCACAGTCTCTGTGCTGTCTAGGCTGATGTTGTTTACTCTGGTGACCAGCTGAAGTGTCATGGCAGCTGCTCCACTGAGGAGTGGTGTGCATAGTCCTTCCACGACATACACCTCCTCACGTGTGCTATGCTTGCTGTTGCTGAGGGTGGCTGCGAATTTTCCTTTCAGCTTTAAAGGTATCCCTCCTGGACCATAGAGAATCTTTGTTGCTCTGACCAGCTTGCTGAACTGGCCTTGGACGTACAATTGTTCTGGGACTGCTGTAACATCAGCTCCAGTGTCTATTTTAAACATTGTCTTGTGGTTGTCCACTTTCACTTCAGTCATCCATGGACTGGCCTCTGCATTCTCGGACACAGAGCCTAAAAACGCAACATCCTTGTCGCTGTTCTCATCGCAGTACTCAGCCACAGTGGCTACATTCACTCCTTGTCTCTTTTTTGTTTTGCACACTCGAGCATAATGTCCTTTCTTTTTGCATTGGTTACACACAGCGTCTTTCACTGGGCATTGCTGAGGATGATGCCCTCGAGGGTCTCCGCATCTTGTGCACTGTGAATGTTAATCCTGACTTGTCTTTTGAGACGTCTGTTTACTCTTTTGCTGCTTCTTCCTGAAGCCCGCGGTGCTGGCGCTGCGTGATTGCACACTGTCTACCTGCGTATTGCATGTTTCTGCTTTAAAGTTCGTATTCAGCATTGCAAGCTGCTTTTTGACACTTTCACTCTGTCATGCTTTGTCAATTGCCGTCTCTAGCGTTAGTCTAGAGTCCAGTTGCAATTGTTCTGACAACTTCTTGTCTCTCAGTCCCACGACAAGACGATCCCTCACCATTTCATTGTGCAAAGCACCGTATCCGCAGTGTTCTGCGAGGCAATGCAGTGTGGTGTAAAAGCTGTCTACAGACTCGCCAACTTCTTGTTGTGTCATATTGAATCTTGCCCTCTTGATTATAACATTCCTGCGAGCTATAAAGTGACCATCCAATTTGTTTTTAACTGTCTCATATTCCTTTGCCTCTGCAGGAGTTAGGTGCAGGGAAAGTAAAATGTCCTCCGCTTCTTCCCCCATCGAGTAAATCAATGCATTCACCTGATTTTCCTCATCTTCTTCCTCTAATCCAGAAGCGATGTGAAATCTTTCAAATCTTTTGATCCATTTCGTCCAGTCTTCCACCTTGAAGGAAAACTTCTCGGGAAGAGAAACTCGGTAATGAGCCATGCTGCCGCCGTGTCGGGTATGCTAATTTCTCATCTAGCATAGAGGGTTCACTTCCTCGTTGATGCGAGCGACTTGTGTGAAAAGTGCACTCCAAAACAACACGCTCTACCTATCTAAACACTGGTACACTACAACTTATTAAACATATTAAGCGTCTGACTTATCTTCTGACACCATGTTTAGTTGGCCGTGCCAATATTATTATAATTCAGTCAGAGACCACAACGCGCGTGTCCCGTTGGTACTGGTGTACCTTTTATTATTGAACTCCCCCTTCCGGTCCCCCAGGTAACAATACAAAGGTTCCCCCTTAGTATACCTAACACTACAATAGTAAGACACCCCCATCCGCTTGTTCTGACCCACTGGAGGTAGCGTCACAGTGCTGTTAGCCAATCAGAGGTAACACATTTACATGTCATGAATATTAATGATAAAACCCGCCCCTACCCTCTACCCTTCCCCGCCTCCATGCTTCTCATTAGCAAAATGATGCACTGGGAAAAGGGCTGAAATGGGGCTTTCTCCCAGGAGGCTATATCTACATGCCGAGGGTTCATTTCGAGAAAGGCTGCAGATATAACATCCAGAAAGCTCCACAAGCCCGTTTAAAGCATCAACAAACCACCATGCCATGGGTCCTTTAAATTCTATTCAGATAAATTTTTATTTATTTTTTTTTCAGTTTGTTGTGAATATCTGCCACATATTACAATATCAGTAGGTATTTTATATTTTTAGATGTAAAAATATAAAGTTTTAGTTTGTGGAACGACATGCGACCTTTGACCTGGATTTTCATGTGGTTACAATATCAATTGCCTGTTGACATTGATTGATAAACTACAAAACTAGAAATTAATACAAACAACAATGAATGATTAACCATGTAGCCAGCAGTTCAGGGTTCCTTTAATTTTTTTTCCAACAGGTTGACGATTTCAGGTAAAACCTTCAATCGTGTTTATGTGCTGCTGGAATTTCATTATGTCCTTCAAAGGTTTGACAGTGAAAACAACACTTTTAGCTGTGTCTTGGTTCTATGGTGTAATGGTTAGCAGCCTGGACTTTGACTCCAGTGATCTGAGTTCAAATCTCAGTGGAACCTCTGAAGCCTTTGTTTGTGGCTTCTGAATGCACAGGCTGTCTCAACTGTATGCTCCGTTTGGTCAAGCAAGCTGTCACATCCCAAACCCTTTGTTTCCGTTAAAGTGCCAGTCTTCTGAAAGTTATATTACCCCTGGGAATTATACCTGATAAAACTAGACATGTTTGATAGTTTGCTGTCTAAATTGTATTTTAATACGAGACCAGGAACATGTTCTGTTTATTTGGTAAAGTTTGACTCTTTGAGTCCACCATTACATGAACGCGTTCCTGGTAAGTTACTGTTCGTTCAAAGAAGTGACATCACACACACACATCACATTATCTCTAGCCGCTTTATCCTTCTACAGGGTCACAGGCAAGCTGGAGCCTATCCCAGCTGACTACGGGCGAAAGGCGGGGTACACCCTGGACAAGTCGCCAGGTCATCACAGGGCCGACACATAGACACAGACAACCATTCACACTCACATTCACACCTACGGTCAATTTAGAGTCACCAGTTAACCTAACCTGCATGTCTTTGGACTGTGGGGGAAACCGGAGCACCCGGAGGAAACCCACACGGACAACATGCAAACTCCGCACAGAAAGGCCCTCGCCAGCCCCGGGGCTCGAACCCAGGACCTTCTTGCTGTGAGGCGACAGCACTAACCACTACACCACCGTGCCACCCCAAGAAGTGACATCATATGCGAAATGCTTAAAAGTTCGTTGGCATCTCTGGCTTTGTCTGTTTTGCAAATTGGAGCACGTTTTTAAAGATTTTTTTTATTTATTCTGCAACAAAACTAAAACCAAAGCATGCCTCCTAAGGGGTGTGTCCTTCAAGGCTGTTCAAGTGTCGCCGTTAAAAAAAAAGCAGAATTTTGATCCATTGTAGCCCAAAAGTCAGCAGGACACTTGCGGAATGAATGGGTTTGAATTGTACCAACAAAGAGAGGTAACTTCAAGCCGACAGGACGGTTTGGTGTCTGCTCCATACATTTTGAAAAAGATACATTTGTGAGGCAGATTCACATAGAAGGATTTGAGCGATGTCTGGTACATGGAGCAGTTCCTACGATCTGGAAACAAAAGTCAGATGTGCCATCCCAAAGAGCTCACTGCACAGTAAGTGTCAAGCTTGTGTTTAGCCTGTCGCTCTGGGTGAGGATAAGCAGGGTGGCGGTCTTCTTTTGGTCACCATACATGTCAACCTATACGGAATGTCCGTATTTTATACGGATTTGATTCAATAAACGTAGTATACGGGCGTACAAATAAAGTTATACGGATTCTTTAAAAAAACTTCAATATTTATTTAGAGCTATAATCAATTCCCATGATGATAAAAGAGCACATAACATTTACAAACGTACTGTACACCACAGAAAGCACAGACAGCCAGTAAAGAGTCTTATGAAATCGCGCGTTTTGTGGTAGCGAGACTTCGTTCCACTTCTGATCATGCGCACACCGCATTGCGAGAATCCCGCCAACCGTGAAGTAACATTTTGTTTGAAACGTGTATTTCCACCTGAGCGACTTTCAATAGCGACTGAAAAGATTCTGAATGGGCACTCCGGCAAAGAAATTCAAAACACAATACAGCGGTAGGTTTCTCCCTGTGTAAAGTCAAACTGGTTTTTAATGGTGTTTGTTTACATTTGGGAAACACAGGGGAAAAAATGTGTTTAGAAAACTGGAAAAAAAAAGTGTGTGTTTGAAAGTGAGATCACTACAACTCAGCTGATTGGCTGGAACGAGCATTGCCAGTCAGCTGATTGTCAATTCCAGCTGGGCTCGCTGCAGCTGAGTGTGAGCTGCAAACTGAAGGCTCGTAGGTGTGTTAATCAGCTGATTAGTTGTGGGGTGGTGGGAGACTAGTAAGAGTTACTTTAAAACTGTTGTGCTTCTGACCTACTTGAGCTAACACTGTGCAAATGTGGCATTTGGGAAACTGGAGAGGCAGCCAGTAAGCATTTGTATTTTGTTCTGCTTTATTTAATGTTGAAATTTATTGTGCTGCATCTCTGTGTTTGTATTTGCTTTGACAATGCATGGCCGTGCAACAGTGTTGGGTGTTGGGCTTTCTATTTGAATACACGCAGTGTAGTGTTTGTACTCCATTGTTGGCATCTTATTGTGTGGTTAAGTATAAACCTGGGCCGGGCCAGGCCCGACCCTTACCAATTTGACACCCTAGGCAAGATTTTAAGTGGCGCCCCCTCCCCAACACCAGTTAAAGCCACTGATAGTGTATCTATACTAACAAGAAATGGAATAGCTTTGTCTTAAAACATTCTTTTATTTAAACAAAAAAATTGCATGTTCAAAATACTTAATTAAAGGCATTAAATAAAGAAATTGCACATTCAAAATAGGCGGCATGGTGGTGTAGTGGTTAGCGCTGTCGCCTCACAGCAAGAAGGTCCTGGGTTTGAGCCCCGGGGCCGGCAAGGGCCTTTCTGTGTGGAGTTTGCATGTTCTCCCCGTGTCCGCGTGGGTTTCCTCCGGGTGCTCCGGTTTCCCCCAAAGACATGCAGGTTAGGTTAACTGGTGACTCTAAATTGACTGTGAGTGTGAATGGTTGTCTATGTGTCAGCCCTGTGATGACCTGGTGACTTGTCCAGGGTGTACCCTGCCTTTCACCCGTAGTCAGCTGGGATAGGCTCCAGCTTGCCTGCGGCCCTGTAGAAGGATAAAGCGGCTAGAGATAATGAGATGAGACGTTCAAAATATTTAATACTGAATTAAAGAAACAAATACAAAATATGAACTGAATATATGAAACAATATAAATGGCTTACATAAAGTATTACATTTACAGTACTCCCAAAATAAAAAATTTAAACAAGTGTTGTAATTCGTAAATGCAATATAAATAAGGCATTGCACAAAATAAGATATTAAAGAAACCAGTGTGCATGAAAAATACAAGGATTTAAATAAAAATAAAAAATATATAAAATTGTGATATTAAAAAGACCTCTAGTGGTGTTTTTTGGTACTGCCTTCAACTTCAACTATTGAAAAACTAAATGTAGAACAGGGGGGAAAAACTGTTGATATGTAACTATATGTGTATATGTTGATATTGAATATAGTACAAGGGGAATACTAGTTTACTATATGTTGATATGTTGTGCTGCTTTCCTATTTTTTTTTCTCAGCACTTTGATGTCTGTCCTGTCTCTGTCCATGTATGGGAGAGTGAAAAACTTAATTTCAGTTCCTTTGTATGACTGGTGCATGTGAGGAAATTGACAATAAAAGTTGAACTTGAACAACACCAGCGCGTCCTCAATCTCACATAACCTGCTACAGCTTTACCCTCCTAGTCTTTCTTGCAGCAAAGTCATCTACAACATCATATGATAACTGATTTGAGACCACATGGTTGATGCTTATAATGGCAAGTCCACTGAGGCGGTGCACTCTTTATTATGCAAATTATATTAGTAATTCATACTGTATATTAGTAATGGTAGGCTATCAATTGTATTGTCTAATTGTTTATTACAGTGAAATGCAAATTAGCAGAAGGCAAAGAATTAGTTAACTGCAGTATAATATAGCATGTGAGAATGCCAAGTTATGCTCTAACATTAATTATGTACACTGATATAATGTTATCCATTGCTTTGCTGCATAGCCTAGAAAACAAGTGGTTAATGATGTTATCAATCATGGTTTTGCAACAGAAAAATAATATTGACATCACCTTTACTGAGTGTGACATTACCTCTGTCTTTGTCGCGTTTTTCCTCCTCTTCTTTCCTTTTCTTTCTCCCCTGGGCTCCTGACAATTTTGGACGTTTTGACATTTTTTCAGCTTGCATTAAAGCACAACCATCCTCCCCAAGTAGTAGTCTAGCATAGGTAAAGCCTGGTCGGACAAGAGGGGGCGCCTTGGGAAAGTAACAGGTCTATTAATAATAATAATAATAATAATGCAAATTATATTAGTAATTCATACTGTATATTAGTAATGGTAATAATAATAATAATTATTATTATTATTATTTACTGAATTCCTCACCACCCGCTCGGTGAGTTGCTTTTGTGTCTTCTTCCTTTACAGGAGAGAAAGTGTGCCATTTATGCTATTTGTAAAGAGAACACATCTGAGTGCTTGTTTCGTTTCCCTGCAGTCTTGACGCACTGAGATTGTTTCTTGTTTTCAACGCGTTTATTATATTTTCCTCCAGGAAGCTCTTCGCAACATGGTTGCTTGAATGAGCTGCTAAACTGTCATTTTAATGAGAACACAGATCAACAAAGCAACTTTGTTTTATTAAAAAAAAAAAACGTGCCAGGCACCATTGGAATATCTCGCTGTGAAACGTGTTCGGTGCATAAAAGACCTTTACTTCAGCCCAGACTGCTCAACGACACCGACAGACTGCTCCAAGTGCAGCCATATTCAAAACAAGCAACAGATCTATGTCAGTTATCTATGTTATGCAAAAACACTCTTTAGCCAACAACACTTAGGCTATTACATGGCCAAAACAGAGAATAGCCGCGGATGCGCACTTGCGCACCCGAAGACACACTATAGACAGGGCGAACCACTGTTGAGCGCTTATTGTTTCATGATTAACAACCACCACCCCACCACACTTTTTTTGACAAATCGCACCATGACTACATGCTTTGCTGTACAATTAAATTAGGCTAAGACATTATAATGCTGACTTGTTTTCAGAATAGTGGAAGTCATAATTTTTCTCCCCCTGTTTCTGCGCCTCTGGATGGATGCAGTGCCCTTAGCATTTGCCTATATTGCCTATGCCACGGGCCGGCTCTGAACTGGGCACAGATTCCTTCATTGCAATATTTATCTGCATTATATGGTATTGGTAGTTGCAGTGGATTTGTGGGCTACTTAACGCAGCTGTGAATGGCCAGATTGAGCGTACTGCTATGGCTTGTGTGATTGTATTGGTTCTTCTGGTAGTTTATTTCCTTGTGACTTTAATGTGTATACTAAGTAGTTAAATCTTATTTTTCTAAAGTCATATTTAAGTGTTATCTGGTTTGTAGTTTAAAATATTTATTCTCATATGTCTATTTTGGGGTGGCACAGTGGTGTAGTGGTTAGCGCTGTCACCTCACAGCAAGAAGGTCCTGGGTTCGAGCCCTGGGGCTGGCGAGGGCCTTTCTGTGCGGAGTTTGCATGTTCTCCCCGTGTCCGCGTGGGTTTCCTCCGGGTGCTCCGGTTTCCCCCACAGTCCAAAGACATGCAGGTTAGGTTAACTGGTGACTCTAAATTGACCGTAGGTGTGAATAGTTGTCTGTGTCTGTGTCAGCCCTGTGATGACCTGGCGACTTGTCCTGGTTGTACCCCGCCTTTCGCCCATAGTCAGCTGGGATAGGCTCCAGCTTGCCTGCGACCCTGTAGAAGGATGAAGCGGCTAGAGATGATGAGATGAAATGTCTATTTTGCATAAGTATTTAAGCATACCTGTCAACCCTCCTGTTTTTCCCAGGAAATCCCTTATTTTGACTTATTTCCCGCTGTCTTCCCGTTTTTTTTATTTTCCCGAAAATATCCCGTATTTTCACATTATATAAAAGTCGGTAGGTCCAGAATTCATGACATTGACCTCTGACAAGAGTTTACAGCAGGAAGTTGGGCCATGAATTCACGTCCCTGCCCTCTCCAGTACAGCAGGTGGCAGTCTAGTAATTACACATTGATTTTAATTGCATGTCTGTGAAGAAGACTGTCAGAACCATAGCGTTAGTCTGACCCATAGATTTACATAGAAGACTAGATTCCTCACCGCGTATTCCAGAACGTCCGCACAGGGCGGCCATCTTACCACAGGCAAGGGGTATGAACATAGACATCCTATGGGTATGAAGACTTATGCAAGCACAGCCCAGCACTCACATTATGATTTACAGGAAATCAAAGTACTGACTTTGATGACAAGATGATGTGTGTGTCTGTGTGTGTTTTAATTGTAGATGTTTATATCAGTATGTTTAGTTTTATTTTAACTGCACATTGGAGCCTAGTCAAATGAAATTTCAATCTTCTGTGCTAACATATATTGACTTTGACATGATAATCAGCTTTGAATGTTCTTTTTGTAAATGTAAAGATATCTTTTTATCCTTGGAAGTATAACCACGTGATTAATTAAGTGCTTTTTTGTCACAAACTACCGTGAGTCGCTGTCACTGTTTTATACTATTACTTACTCGGGCAGTGCATTTGTTATTATGCTATGATGCGAGTTTACATTTGTTATTATGCTATGCTGTGTGTGCATTAGGTTTTTGAGGTGGATGAAGTATTTCTGAAGTTTCAGAAGTGAGTAAGCTGTTTATTTAACTTTAGCTTCCCCTACGGCCCTATCACATGTAAAAATATTTTCACTAAAAATTGGAAATAAATTGTATGGTTATTTGTCCTAAGGCCGCAGTTATCCATAAGTATGCAGTGTTAGGCTTCTCACAGCATAGGAATTTCAGCATGCATCCTGTCTTACAGTCTGTAGTATACTGAAATATTTTCGCCAAGCTATGCGTATTTTTTTAAAACATAAAATGATTATTCTTCATTAATATCATAAATACATACTTCCGTTTGTTTTTTTTATATAACAAACCAAACCGTTTGAATATCGATTGAAATTTGAGGAAGTTACGGACATCTAAAAAGTACATATTGCTACCAACACAATGTAATGGGTAAGCCAGCTGTCTGAGGTAAGACGGCCGCCATGTGCGGACGTTCGACTTCGTTGACGGGCAACGGGGACGAGGCATCTAGTCTTCTATGTAAATCTATGGTCTGACCAAGGTCACTGCTCGGAACTTCTCACAAAACTAAAAGATGGTCGTAAATCTTTCCTCAGGGAGCGAGTTTCAGTAGACGGCGAGACTAGAGACATGAATAAAGAAAGGAGCGAGGCAAAACCAAAAAAGGTGTATTGCCACTACTTGCCCAAATGGCAGGACGAATTTAATTTTGTGAAGAAAAGTCAGTTCGATTACCGACTTTCCGAAATTTTCCCTTATTCTGAGTTAAAATCTGGGAAATATCCCTTTTTTTTCAAACCTCAAAGTTGACAGGTATGGGTTAACGCTGAACTTGCAACAGTGTTACACTGTTCGAAGTGTGCCCCTACCAGGAGAGAGAACTCCCGACCAGGATTACCCCCTAAAACAAATAACTAAAAGGCAAAATAATAACCAGTGCACCGAAGGAAAGGCAATACCCAGCTGGAGCACTCTGCCTAACCAGAGACTGCAATAAAGCCAAACAAACCAAACAAATGGGCTCACCTGAGACCACTTGAGTCTATGATCCAAACCAATTAAAACTCCCGGATGAGCCCCCAAATGATGTAACGGCAGGCTCATTTACCATCACGTAATGACGGAGACAACAAAAGTAAGTTTTAAGAAATTTATTTAAACAACAAAAAAAACATGTCTAAGGATAAAATACAGGAGTGAGGTTATGCACGAGTGGATACAAATAAAAAAAGGTCAGTATATAAGATTGTGTTCAAAATAAAAGAATGAGGCACAAGGAGAAAGAATAAGAGCTGAGGACAGAGAGAGAACAAGCAGGTAGTGCCAGTCAAGACAGAGAGAGAGAAAGAGCCTCGTGAGGCCATAGAAGCCAGCCCCTTTATAGCCCCAGCTGGCATTACAGGTGTACCAAATTAGGTAATCAGGTACCAGGACCCAGCCCTACCTGTGCACTGACAGTGCTGGGCCTGAAGGGGGCATAAATGGGCGTAACAATACACATAGTGTATAGTGAATGGTCTAACGGTAAAATAGCACGAGCTATTTTACCATTAGACCAATATTATGGCCTACACAATGCAATGTCATTACGTTGCAAGTGTTTGACTTTGGTGCAGACCCAGCAAATTATTTCAAACTGAGCAAACACAAAAGAAGTTTCTGTTGTGGAGATGAGAGACGGCTGAGGAACGAGCCTAGCTATTTTTGAGTGGCTGCCCTTTTTTGTCCTGTTGTGGCAGAGCCTCAGTGGCCTAATGGATAAGGCACTGGCCTCCTAAGCCGGGGACTGTGGGCTTGAGTCCCATCTGGGGTGTGAGGTCAGCAGAGTGGCGCAGCGGGAGCGTGCTGGGCCCATAACCCAGAGGCCGATGGATTGAAACCATCCTCCAATCATGTAGTCTTGATTATTTCAACTGTTATCCACAGTGTCAAGTGGGTAATGATCTCCCTTATAAGTGCAGAGAGAGAGAGGTTTTGATCTGTGTGCAGTAAATAAAAGATTGTGAAATAAAAAAAACTGAATAAAGAATAGAGAGACACAGCCAAAAAAGAGAAAAAAATCTCTGACTAAGGCACTCCAAATTAAAATGTCTTTAATATTTTAGACAAGTCCTACATGGACAAATTAAAAACAAAGCCCACGCGTAGCGGCATGGGTGCCTTCTTCAGGGCAATATCACAAAAGAACAAGGTAGCTTTGTTCAAGATGTAGAAAAGGACAGGTGAAGACAACCAGAAGAAGAGTGCACGGTAATCAACATCTCTAAATGTGCTTTGACAAAAGACTCGGTGAGTGTACTATCAAAAGGTTTGACCTTTGCCCCTACATGTGATTCTGATGTATTTAAAATTAAGGTGGATCTTTTTAGATTTTATAGAAATCTTCACCTTAAAGTGTGGTACCATCAGAATAATGTACATTTGAATAGGACATCGACACCTATTTCAGACTCCATTCAGGATGCCAAGAGACTTTTTAAACCCAAGTCTAACTTTATGCCCATGTGCTCTAACCCTACCTTGATTGCCTTTACTAAAAAGGTTTCTCATGATATGGACAAAATGTTGGAGAATAGACAAAACAAACGCAGAGACAATCTATCAAAAAGTGAGAGAGATGCACTCAATTGTTTGGCAAAAAATATTATTGTGAAACCAGCTGACAAAGGTGGCGCTGTTGTGGTTATGGATAAGTTACTACATCACTGAAGCTTTGAGACAATTGGAGAACAATGTTTATTATGAACGATTACGGAATAACCCAATTGAAAACATGAAAAATGAACTGAAGGACATTTTACTTCAAGGTAAAGATCGGAACTGGATTTCCGATAATGAATTTGCCTTTTTGTTGAATGAGAAACCCCAAATCCCATGCTTCTACATGCTCCCAAAAGTTCACAAGAACTTGAGACATCCTGAAGGGAGACCCATAATTTCAGGCAATGGATCTTTAACTGAGCCTGGTTCACAATTTGTGGACTATTTCATCAAGCCTCTAGTGCGAGACCTTCCGTCTTTCATTGAGGATACAACTGATGTACTATGTAAACTCAGAGAGATCACAGATGTTTCAAACTGTTATATGGCGACACTTGATGTAGCCTCTTTATATACAAATATTGACCACCAGGGGGGTCTTGTGGCCCTTCAACATTATTTGTCATACAGGTCTGATGTTTTGCCACCTAATTATTTTTTACTCCTCCTCACAGAATGGACTTTGCACAATAATGTGTTTCTTTTCCAAGACTCTTTGTATAGACAACTCAAGGGCACAGCCATGGGTGCATGTTTTGCGCCAAATTATGCCAACTTGTTTTTGGGTTCTTGGGAAGAACAATACATTTATAATCAATCTAAAAATCTTTTCTGCGATAAGATGGTGTTCTGGGGGCGATTCATTGATGATATTCTGTTGATTTGGTCAGGAACTGAGAGTGAGCTTTTGCAGTTTCATGAGTACTTGAACCTTACGAATCCAAACATAAAACTGTCTATTGAATACTCAAGAACATCAATCAGTTTTTTGGATTTGTTGATTTCCATTGATGAGAATGTCTTGCATACTTCTATATATAGGAAGAGTACTGACAGAAATATGTTATTGAGGGCTGATAGTTTTCATACAAAGAGTCTCAAAAACAATATTCCCTTTGGCCAGTTTCAGCGTCTTAGACGCATCTGTGATAAAGACACTGATTTTGAGGAGCAGGCCCAGGATATGAAATCGAGGTTTTGTGTAAGAGGTTATTCGCCTGAGCTAATTGATAATGCCATAGTGAAGGCTCGCTCAATACCTCGCTCTGATATTTTAAAAAAGAAAAATAAGAAAACTGATCGAGCCAAGACCACTACTAGATCATATTTTGTCACCCAATATAACAGTTATGCCCAAAGAATGAAAAGAATAATTACATCTAATTGGAAAATAATGCAGAGTGATCCACTTTTGAGACGTGTCTTTTCAGATCCACCTATTACTGTATTCCAGAGAGCACCAACCATAAAAGATAAACTCGTAAGGAGCTATTTACCAGCTCCCAAACAAAAAACATGGTTACAGACAGAGCTAAGGGGAACTTATAAATGTGGTTCCTGTAAACACTGTGGAGGAGTTGTCCAAAGTAAATGTTTTCATGACCTGAGGACACAGAGAGTACAAGACAAATGGGTTTATTAATTGCAATTCAGAATATGTGGTGTATTGCCTGAGATGCCCATGTGGATGTTTTTATGTGGGTAGGACGAAAAGAAAATTAAAAGAGCGTTTTTATGAACATAAATATGCAATAAGAATTCAGAATGAGGATTATCCTATGGCCAAGCATTATAAAGATGCACATCACAGTGACCCTTCAAGCCTGAAAATCCAAGGCATTGAAATTGTAAAAACATCAATCCGTGGAGGTGACAAACTGAAGTTACTATTACAACGGGAAACTTTTTGGATTTGGAAGTTAAAAGCAATGGAGTTTCCAGGCTTGAATGAGGAAATAGACTACACACCTTTTTTGTGATGGTTTTTGGCTTTGCATGGTTCTATCTGAAAGAAAAGATTTTTATATTTTTTTCTCTCTCTCTGTACCCTTTGTACATGTATGTGGGTTGTGTACACTTGCAGTGACTGGAATATATGTGTATTTTTGATGTTTTTGCAATATTTTGAATGATGGCTGTCTTGGATTGGGAGCCGTGTGAGACGCGGGCCCAAGCCATTGATTGACAGTTTTTGATGAAAACTTTTTAGTGCTGGGAGCTGTGTGAGGGGCAGACTCAGCAATGTGTAGAGCTTCAGGACTAATTATCCAATTGTCTTCACCTGTCCTTTTCTACATCTTGAACAAAGCTACCTTGTTCTTTTGTGATATTGCCCTGAAGAAGGCACCCATGCCGCTACGCGTGGGCTTTGTTTTTAATTTGTCCATGTAGGACTTGTCTAAAATATTAAAGACATTTTAATTTGGAGTGCCTTAGTCAGAGATTTTTTTTCTCTTTTTTGGCTGTGTCTCTCTATTCTTTCAGTTTTTTTTATTTCACAATCTATTTTATGTACTGCACACAGATCAAAACCTCTCTCTCTCTCTGCACACGTGCACTTATAAGGGAGATCATTACCCACTTGACACTGTGGATAACAGTTGAAATAATCAAGACTACATGATTGGGGGGTAACAGTGAAATGAGCGAGCACAGAGAACACATTTAGCTTATTATTTGCTTTCTTTTGTGTGAACATTTGTTCATTTAGTTAAAAACACGCTTGGTAAAAAAGAAATTGGCAAAAACATAAGAGTTTCATTCATCAGTTACAATATTACATATGTAATACTTCCAGATGATATGATATATTATTTTAAACACTTTATATTTCATTAGATTTTGGTTAAAAAGGAACACCATGTGACCTGACCGATTGGATTTAGCAACTCCTAATGTTTATATCGGGGACGTGACTGGTGACATGACCCGGTTATAATGAACTTGCTGAAATAACTCAATATGGTGAGTGTTAGACTGAAGATCTAAAAGTCCCTGGTTTAAGCCCAGGTTTCAGCAGTGTGGTTTGTGTTCATGGAAGCCTTTGACCAAAAGTGTGTTTGAGCTTTTGCCAGGTCGATGCCAGTAATTTGGTGCTGAAAACGATCCCACATCTATGTCTTGGTTCCATGGTGTAATGGCTAGCACTTTGACTCCTCTGATCTGAGTTCAAATTTCAGTAGAGCCTCTGGAGGCTTTGTTTGCAGCTTCTAAGCAACCATATACAGATTGTCTTAACTCCATGCTCTGTTTGGTCATGTCCCAGACCCTTTGTTTCCATTAAAGTGCTTGTCTTATGAAAATTACATTACCTCTGGAAATTATACCTTATAAAATTAGACATGTTAAGTTTACTGTCTAAATTGTATTTTAATATGAGACCAGGAACATGTTCTGTTTAGTTGGTAAAGTCTGGCTCTTTGAGTCCGCCATTACACAAACGCGATCCTGGTAAGTTACTCTTCATTCAAAGAAGTGACGTCATATGCAAAATGCTTGAAAGTTTGTGGCATTTCTGGCTTCGTCTGCTTTACATTTTTAACTTTTTTTTTAAATATTTATTTATTTATTTATTTTATTCCACAATAAATCTAAAACCAAAGCATGCCTCCGAAGGGGTGTGTCCTTCAAGGCTGTATAAGTCTCATTGATAAAAAAAAAAGCAGAATTTTGATCCATTGTAGCCCAAAGTCAGCAAGACACTTGCGGAATGAATGGGTTTGATTTGTATCGACAAAGAGAGGCAACTTCAAGCCGACAGGACAATTTGGTGTCTGCTCCATACATTTTGAAAAAAATAAATTTGTGAGGCAGATTCACATAGAAGGATTTGAGTGATGTCTGGTATGCGGAGCAGTTCCTACGATCTGGAAACAAAAGTCAGAAGACCAATCCCAAAGATCTCACCACACATTAAGTGTGAAGCTTGCATTTAGCCTGTTGCTTGAATTTATGAGCTGTCCATCGGCGTCACCAGACCCATTTTACTGGGACACGTGCCCCAGTATATATCTGCTGTGCCCCAGTAAAATTTCCTGATCACATTTCAGAAACAGTAATGTATTTGGCACTGTGGAATACGACTGATGCGTCCAAATTGCACCCATCTTTCTCTATTAAATTGCTGGTGGAACACTCATCACACAATTAACCCACATGTATCATGTGAAACCACACGACTTGAGCTTCCCAAAGCTGCTACCCACTAGTCGCTGTGATACAGTTTGTGACAAAATTAAAATCAATGAATTCACATCAAATTTAATCATTCTGCATACAGCTCTGCACCCATCTCCATACCCATTGTTATCGACACAATACCTCACTAACTCCTGTGTTTACATGACAAACCATACATCAAAATAAACAACAGTTCCTACCATTTCGAATGGTATAAATTATTCATCTGTGCCTTTTGCCTTTCTCAAGTAATCTGGTTTTGAAGTTACAGCAACAGCAAATTACAGCAACAATTTGTCTCCAACTTCGGACTGATATTCTAATGTAGCGTACATTTTGGAGTTATAGAAAAGCTTGATGTAAATGTGCAAATAATATGATAATCTAGACTGTCCTAAAAAAAAAACATAGATTATATCAAGATAGCATGTAGATGGATGGCCCAAAATCACCATGAGCTTAAAAGATATCAGGAATAAAGTGGATGTTTTTCGACTTCAAGGTGCACCAACGGAGGCAGCTGTCTGTCCCTAAATATAAGGTGCACATTCTGTGTGTCTGTGCGTGTCCATGTGAATGTAGGGAATGCCCATACAACCAAGTGCATGAGATAGGAAGAGGAAGGTACAGTGAGGACATGCAAGTTAACACAACAAAAGGATATATTTTTAAAAGAAGCTGTATGTATTGCATATTTCATATTCAGAAAGCTTTAAAAAATGATAGAGGGAAGGTTTTGGTGGGGTGTTTAAATTTCAAAAAGGTTCAATTCACCTTAAAATCATCTCTCTGTAAAGGGACACCACAAGAAGATCTTAGGTTTTGGAATTTTGAGAAAAAAATATTTGGTTGCAGAGATGATTTTAGTAAAAAATAAAGAACGGTTATAGCGCGCTGACCCCCCCCAGATTGCTTTCTGAAGATTAGTGGTGGTCATGTTCTCCTACGTGCAGATGACCATTGGGACAAAACCTCGTTTGCACGGTGTCCCTGCCTCTCTGGTTTTCAATCAAGCTCCATGACAGCTGCTTTAAAAACAAAATCAGGCATGATCTACATTTCTGTTGACTGTGGAAGCATGGACATTTGCAATTCGTCACGGGGAGGCGGTGTTCCCAAATACCACTTCGTTGCTCATTTACGGAGTGAGGTCAGGTCAACAGGGCTGCACACGGCATCAGAACGCTGCAAAGTGGCATTGACTCTGGAATGGTTCATCATGTCTCAACGAGTATTTGCCGGCCAACATTCAGACACATTTGCTTATTAACTCTCAAACCGTGACTGCACAGTCCTCTGTTTGTGGAAAACATGCAAAGAAGCAGCTTGAAACCAACGAAAGACAAGCACGCAGGTGCCCGTGTCCTTGAAGCATGCCCAGGTTTGTGCAAACCGATGCTATTCAACTGCATGCAACACGAGCGGAAAGCAGAAGGAGCAGCCCTCAGTCACCTCCTTGGCAAGACAGTGACAAGCAACCGATCCATTGCTGCTGTTTCCTCCCGGGTGCCTCGCCATGCTCTCTGCCTTTCATCAGAGAAACGAAGCGTTAAAGGGTGTGCATTGGCCAGGAATCAAACCCCGGTCAACTGCTTGGAAGGCAGCTATGCTAGCCAATATACCACCAATGCTGCATGCCTGGCCTGGGGACAAATGCCTAAGTGCCATGGCTTCTGAATTTGAGGCCCAGGCAACAGCTGATCAATCCTGGAGCTGTGGTTTCTGTAGTGTAGTGGTTATCATGTTCATCTGACACACGAAAGGTCCCTGGTTTGAAACCGGGCAGAAACACCAATGGGTTGGTTCATTTATTTATTTTTTGAGTGACTGCTGAGCTGTGATCTCTGCTCTGACCGTGCCAACTACGGAAGCAAGTGTTTGCTTTTCACCAGCCAAGGTATGGGCACATTTGCTGAACAAATCTTACACAGTGACTCTCCAGTTCTCTGTTTGTGGACAAATAGACACCTGTCGCTTGTTGCCAAAGAAAGGAAAACACGCAGGAGCCCATGTTGTTCACCGCTTCATGGGTCGAACGTACACAGGGGCAAACTGATGTCATTCAAACCTGCAAACAACTACTTACGTCGCTCGTGGAAAGCGGAAGGAACAGTCCTCAGTCACCTCCTTGGCCCGTCCAAACAAGGCATTTGATTTCTTCCTGTGATGTTGTTGCAGCGCTTTTCAATACTGAACCTTGTCACACTCGACCACCAGCTCGACCACAGGAACAACTTGATAAAGTACATCCTGTGTGGAATGTTTACAGTGTTTATGCACAAAATATGTGCCCTCAAGTTTAAGAAATTAGGCTGCAGGTGTGTTGGAAGCAGGAAAACCTGAATCACTGTAAGACAGGAATGGTGATGAAAATTACCATCAGCATTTTAAGTAATATTCAACAAATAAACCATGTCTTTGCTGATGATAGTCTGTTAATGAACAGCATTATACTATGTGTTAAATAGAATATTACTGTTCTGTAGTTCTATGTATCACTCAAATTTAATAATAAACTGTTTAAGTCGTCTGCTGTCTGATCAAAATCTAAACAAGTATTTAATCACAACCCAGTTGACTAATACAGGAAACACCTGAGGAAAATTGATACAGTTAGGCTGATATACAGTGGAATAGGCTCATTAAAATAAACTTTAGCCAAACAGTTAAATTGTGGGAGTTAAGTTCTGTTATGCAGCAGCTCACCTCAACTGGGTGGCACGGTGGTGTAGTGGTTAGCGCTGTTGCCTCACAGCAAGAAGGTCTGGGGTCGAGCCCCGTGGCCGATGAAAGCCTTTCTGTGTGGAGTTTGCATGTTGTCCGCGTGGGTTTGCTCCAGTTTCCCCTGAAGACATGCAGGTTAGGTTAACTGGTGACTCTAAATTGACTGTGAATGGCTGTCTGTGTCAGCCCTGTGATGACCTGGCGACTTGTCCAGGGTGTACCCCGCCTTTCGCCCGTAGTCGGCTGGGATGGGCTCCAGCTTGCCTGCGACCCTGTAGAAGGATAAAGCGGCTAGAGATGATGAGATGAGATTAGAGAATCCACAGAAATTGTCACTAGAGCTCAACAACCTGACCCAAGACTGTCTATCAGACTTCATAAAAAGGAAAAGAAAGTGGATCTGGAGATCTTTCCTGCTGCAGTATCAGACTCTGCACTGTACTACTGCGCCATGGAGCCCACAGGGACACAAAACTCAAACACACTGTACAAAAAGTGCAGACTGATTTTTTTTTCCCTCAGGAGGGAGAGCTGTTTACCTGTTTCATTCAAATACAGTTTTCTGTCTTTGTTCCCAAAGTTTGATATTTATTTGCTTTGAATATCTACAGCCATCATCTTTGGTAATGCTTTCTTTGAGCAATCAATGGAAAACAAACTTTTAAAATGTTACACTTCCTATGATGATGTAACACAATGTTCAGAGACCTTAATATGAAGAAATAGTTTAGGATTCTGATTCATAATTCAACACGATGGTTTCCACCCTCATTATTTAACAGATTATAAAATAGCACTTGATCCAGTACACTGATGTTAGCAGTCAGCTTTCTCAGGCAGCTGTCTGTTCCTCCTATTGATTGTTCCTCAGAGGTCTGAAGAAGAAGAACTGGCAGCACAAGCTCACAGCTAACAAGCAATCAAGTTCAATAAACACAAGGCCTTATTGAATAGAAAAGGCCCAGAGGAAAAGAAAATTAGAAAAGAGCTCTAAATATGTTTCCTTTTTCTTTCTCCAAAACAACTATGAGGTCTGTGTGAAACCAAAATGAGACTATGGCTTATTTCTCATCTCTATCTTTTTTTTCTCCAGAGCAAAAAGATGCACAAAATCTCAAATTAGATTCTAAGTTTCAAAGGAAATTTCATCAAGGTCTAAAATAATTCTCAGATTTTTTCAACTTTAGCGCCTCTTGTTGATCTCAAGCAGAGAAATCTGAGATCTCTCTCTATGAACTCAATCCATTCTCATCCCAGCCTCGTTCATCCGTCTCATGCTGAGCTCAGACAGCAAATAAAGAGCTCTCTGCGAGCACTCACTGAATTCTCATCTAAACTTAATGTTGTTGGGGTTTTTTTCTCTCAGCCCTTCATGCATATCTTGATATCGTGTTGACTTTATTATTATGCACAATTAATTTTAATGATTAAATATGTTACATATGCATCCTCTGGCCATGATGAGGAAGAGGATAATTTGTTTCATATTAGGTACAGTAGGTGAGCTACATTTCACACAATGCCACTGCTTAAAAACAGCTTCTGTTCAAACACAGGGCAGCAAACGGGAGAGTAGAGCCAACACCAGTGCACAGCTTTCTCCTCATCCTGCACTGCGACGACCTCATGCCATCTCTCCTGCACATCTCACATTGTGTTTGTATAAGAGGTCAATTCAGCCTCCTTAGATCCACACTACACACAGATCAACCCCTCTCTCTCGCTCTCATAAGGGAGATCATTACCCCCTTGACACTGTGGATAACAGTGAAATAATCAAGACTGCATGATTGGGGGGTAACAGTGAAATGAGCGAGCACAGAGAACACATTTATCTCATTATTTAGCTTATTATTTGCTCAATATTTCATGTGAACGTTTGTTCATTTAAGTAAAAAACACACTTGGAATAAAAGAAATGCCCCAAAACATAAAATAGCTTCATTAATTCATTACCACATTACATATGAAATGCTTCCTGATGGTACTATATATTATTTTAAACACTCATTAGATTTTGGTTAAAAACAAACACCATATGAGTTTATTGACTGCATTTAACAACTACTAATGTTTACACTACCGTTCAAAAGTTTGGGGTCACTTTGAAATGTCCTTATTTTTGAAAGAAAAGCACTGTTCTTTTCAATGAAGATCACTTTAAACTAATCAGAAATCCACTCTATACATTGCTAATGTGGTAAATGACTATTCTAGCTGCAAATGTCTGGTTTTTGGTGCAATATCTCCATAGGTGTATAGAGGCCCATTTCCAGCAACTCTCACTCCAGTGTTCTAATGGTACAATGTGTTTGCTCATTGCCTCAGAAGGCTAATGGATGATTAGAAAACCCTTGTACAATCATGCTAGCACAGCTGAAAACAGTTTAGCTCTTTAGAGAAGCTATAAAACTGACCTTCCTTTGAGCAGATTGAGTTTCTGGAGCATCACATTTGTGGGGTCGATTAAATGCTCAAAATGGCCAGAAAAATGTCTTGACTATATTTTCTATTCATTTTACAACTTATGGTGGGAAATAAAAGTGTGACTTTTCATGGAAAACACAAAATTGTCTGGGTGAGCCCAAACTTTTGAACTAGGGTGACCAGATTTCCCGAGTCTAAAACCGGGACACATTTGTGCACGCACACGCGTTTTAATGTAAACATGCGCCGGCTCAAACCATGGCTCAGACAGGTGCTGTTATCATTTTGTAGAAGCTCACTTTTATCAACATTTCAGAGAATAATCAAGTATTTTCTTGTTATCTATATGTACTTCTATCACAATTCATCAGTTAAAGTAAGAAAATCAGACAACAGATGTGATGATAGGGAATAGGCCAACAGCTTAAATTTCAACTGATTTATTTCACCTTTGTGAAAACACCAAGAAAATGCATTGCTTGCATATTAACATCAACATTTTATGTGATTAACTTTTTTTTTAAACAATAGGCTATGCATTGTAACAGCAACGAGTGCATGAGCCTAATCGTTGTCACCTCTGAACCTTTACCCCAAATGTCTCTGTTTAATCTTAACCAGTGTAGGCTATTAACGATTTTGAAAAAGTGAACCCTGAGTTGACAACAGCATCAAACAAGTTAAGACAATCTGTGATACAGATTAAAGACACATGAAACAGATGAAAGACAACAAAAAATGTTTCAGAAACACAGCCACCCACCCTAAAGAAGATGCCATTTTATTGTATATATTTACATGATGAGTGAATTTGCTCCAGTAGCGCTTTATTGCCTGAGAGCCTGCTGTGAAACTGCGAGCAAGTATCATCGAAATTGTCCCGGGTAATGAGCAAGGCTTCGAGAGTAGGCACGATCATACAATTCCTCTCATCAGTCCAGATGTTGCTCATGAGTGAAAATATTTGCTCAACTGGAGCATTGGTGCCAGGTAGGCATATGGCAAACTGGCAAAGCTGGCTGACATTGCTGTAAGGAATCTCCCTACTCTTGAAGTGCGCAAACATCTCTGCCCAGCGCTCATCCGTGTGGCATTGTCGCGTAGTAGTTGACAGCCGCTAGCACAAAAAAACATTATAACGCGGCCTCTATATTGCAACACTGTACAAATAGATACATTGTAAGGTTGACTGCGCACACGCACATTGATGCTGAATTGCTAGAAGCTTTATTGACATCTCGTTGGCTATGTATGATCACTGTAACCGGGACAGTTTGTTAGTGTTTGGTGTAAACTGGGAAATTTCAGTGTCCCGATGGACCTTTGTCGGGACTGTCCTGGTCAAACCGGGACATCTGGTCACGTTATTTTGAACGGTAGTGTATATCAGGAATATGCTGTAAAAATGCTCTTCATCTCTTTAGACCCCTTCTTACGAGTGAATTCAGGAAAGCTACATATAGAGACACCGTTTGCTGCTTAAGAGAATCTTTCAACTCTCTCTTTAGCCCTTAAGAGCAACGTTATGCGGAAACCCACCCCAGGTTAGTGAAACTATTGGAGGTGCAGAAAGCTGGTATAGGGTAAGGTGGCCTGGGCCAATCTCTTACACCTTTATAGCTTTGTTAGCCATTGCACACAGGCAGAGAAATGTCTGTCCAACATAGAGAAAACCAGGAAATGGGGAAAAGGTAAGCTGAGCAAAGAAAGAAAAACAGAATTTTTTTCTTTATTTTTTTTAACAAGGTCATAATTCCTAGAACTATTAGAATACCATTTTGATGTATGAAACAGAAGAAACAAGCCCCTGTTTAACTACCTGGTCTAAAAAAAATCAATTTGATATATCATCATCATTCAGAACACCTACCAAACACTCAATTAACACATATTAACAAAAGCTTCCATCATTTTTTATTAAAAAAAAAAAATCCTGAAGGTATTACAATACCAGGTTGATGCAGAGAGCAAGCCCTTATTCTAACTCCCTGTCCCAAAAAGCTGTTTAATATAAGAGTCAAACAAAACACCAGATATTAAACAGATAAAAAAATAGATACTACACTTGATTTTATTCAAAAGACTGAGAACCTCCTATGTTCAATGGCTTTAAATATACCACTTCCAAATATTAAAATCCAGAAAGGTAAACACAGCTAGACTCCGCCCCCAACAGCTGGATCCTTTTGAAGAGAGATATCACCTTGGGAGTGTGTGTGTGTGGTTTCCATACAAAAAGCTTGATATTTCTAACATTTGACCACCAAAAATGTGCAGCTCTACCAGAGCAAAGCCTGCAAAAATAAGCTGAACTCATTAACATTCCTCTCCCCGGAAATCTGTAATATATAGATTGAGGCACTGCCTAAAAGCAGAGCTCCATCTGTTTCTGGGTTGTAGAATTTTCTTATATCATAGCCAGCCTCTTTTGCTTTATTTCTTTACCATTATAGTTACTATACTGTTTCCTTATGTTGTACAAAACATACACAGAAAGAGAATAGCTCTGGCCTGATGAGTAGAGTCAGGGCACTGCGTTTATTTACAAATTTGATTTCACCATTGCTGAGAGAAGAAAACAAAACAAAAAAACATATTGGAAAAATAATATCATATTGAAAACTAGATATAATACAATCAATACGTTTTACGCCACCTGCTCCTGCAGCTCCAGCACTGTAAAGTGAGAGTAAAGGCCTCTGCATGCTCTTGCGGCAAGGCTTTCGCAGATAGCTTTTCGCAGACAGTTGTAATTTATTGTTGAGCGGGGGAATAGGCGTGCGCGATGTTATTCACCGGCACAACGCAAGGGGGCGCGAAGTCGCTAGGAGTAGTTGGTGGGTGTGGTTAGTGGAGTGTTTATCCTCCGGTTACTTATAATGACTAGAACTTTTTTTTTTTATAATGACTAGAACTGGAGTCGTGTAGATGTACGTACTTCCTCACTTCCTCGATCAGCCGCTCTTCATGCTGCTCCATCTTCGCTCGTGTTTTTAAAAATGCCGGTCATGAAAACAAAACAAACCGGGAAAGTAAGGAAGCGGAAGTGCGTGTACAGCGGATGTAGAGTGGACCAATCAGAGCCCTCTTGTCTGCGGCGCTGTCTGCGAGGCTTCTGCGGTGGTCACAATTTTTGGGAGGTGCGCACAGAGCGTCTGCGAAGGTGGGGGGGCTACGCAGACACTGTCTGCGACACTGTCTGCGAGGACTGGGTTGTCAGCATAAATTGGCCTTTAGTGACTATTTACTGCCATTATTGAGCCTTCTGCCGAGCAAGTGAGCTTACAAAGATGACAATTACAAAGAGACACTGCTTTATCATAACTGTGAAGGCTGAACACCAAATCAGTATTTAAAAAATAATAAAAAATAAAATAAAAACCACGCAAACTATGATTTGTACCATGTATTAACTTCCAGGGTTCCAGAAAACAGCTGGTGCAGTTGTTGCTCTTCTTCTTCACGAATGACTTGGCTTGTGTATTCGTCCGCCTCTTTCTCTGTGGCTATAGGTTCTAAATCATCCTCAGACAACTAACCAAAGATTGAGAACGAATTTTTTAGAGCTTTCATGTTTTTTTTTTAAAAAGACTCGGTATCAAGAACGCACGCCACTACAGAGAGGAGTATACTGTAGAGTCCGTGTGGAAACAAAAGAAGGCACTGGCGCAAATGACGTCACGCGTGCAGCGCCGCCGACCTGAATCTTGTCGTTGCCTTTTTGTCCACTGAAACAGGTGCGACGTGATCGTGCATCTAAAAGCATGATTTCTATATAAAATGAATGGACACGGCATGCAGTTATCTCTCACATGTGGGTCATGCACTAGGCTAACTATTGCAATACCCTGGGCAGTGCTTTTACAAGTTTGCAGAAAAGACGGACTTTTCTGCAAACGTTTTACGACAGTGCTTTGACTCGACCTGTCGGGGAGAGAAGCCCTTTCCGTTGAGGACAGATACCTGGATTTGGAACCGCTCCCTCTTTTGCCAGACAAGCTCGGGTAAAAGCCACCACAAACCAAGGCTTCGGCTGCCTATCGGCAAACCCAATTTCAGATGGAGTCAGCAGCACATTCAAAGCAGCATGGGAGACGTCGAGTGGACGTCAAGGACATCACTTTAACCAGGTGGCGACGACTGCACACGGGGCCTCGTGACAGCATGGACCAATGTCAGGAGATGCTTCGCTGCACTTCGTTTCAAAACGCATACGCTTCAGGGAGGCAAAATCCTCAGGTTGGACGTGAACGAGTCTACGACCTAGCCTAGTTGATTCACTGGATGTACAACTGTCTAAGGGCAGCGCTGCTAAATAAATCCAGCGCTGTAAAATGAAACCCTACAATGGACTGCAATTACCAGTTTTCACTCATTGTATGGCAAAGAGAATCTCAAACTTACTCGTAAGCATGCTGAATTGCGTAGGGAATCATCAAGGCATCTGTTTCAGTACCTTAAGATGCAAAACTGCATTTTGGCGTGGTATCAGTACACCATCCCGAACATCAGTAAGCAGGACTTAACAGACCTCAGGATCAAGATAGAAGAATGCTTCTCCACTGGATACCACTAGCCAAACACTGCTCCATAGTCCGCTTGGCTAGACACCAAAGCGAGACGCGTCGTTGACCGCACGCAGGTCTTGTGCTGACCATGTGAGTTGGCAATGTACTTGGGTCACTGCTCAAATACCTATGTGCAGTGATCAAAAGAAGACCACTGCCCTGCTTCACACCAAGAGCACAGGGGCCCAGGCGAAACCAATCCACCGCCAGCCGGACCAATACGGGTAGCACTCAACGGGCCTCAAACGTCACACCGCACATAGCCAGCAAGATTTGAACCTTGTGCAAGGAAGCCCCAATGGACTTCAAATCCATCGCCTTCACCACTCGGCCATGACTAACAGAGGGGCCGCGAGTCATGTGTGACAAAAAAAACATTTGCAGCGCTTACTTTCGCAAAGCCACGTCACAAGGCTGTGTTTGTTTTTTTTTTGCCTGGGCAATGTCAGTATATGCTGGTAATTTGGTGCTGAAAACAATTCTACAGCTATGTTTTGGTTCCATGGTGTAATGGTTAGCACTCTGAACTTTGACTCCAGTAATGTGAGTTCAACTCTCAGTGGAACTTCTGAAGCCTTTGTTTGCAGCATCTGAGCTAACATGCCCAGATTGTTTCAACTGCATGCTCCCTTTGGTCGATCATGAGTTCTACTCATGATTGGGTCATACCAAAGACCATCATAAAAATGATACCTACTGCTGTCTGGCAAGGCACGTTGCAATACAGATGCGAGTGGGGAGACAAACTTTTGCAGTTCTCAGAGGACTAGCCCCCCACTGTAACCTGAGCTATGTAATAGGCGAGAGGCCGAGGGCTACGGAGATCGGTGCTGCCCTTTGCGCCGCATGGTATGGGAAGGATTTTGATTTACAGGTCAGCAGTGCTGCACAGGTGATGTCATTTGCACCAATGCCTTCTTTTGTGTCTACACAGACTCTATAGTATTATTTGCATTGGTGTGCATTCTTGATCCGCGTGAGTGGAGCCCCATAGACAGAGTGTGGATGCATAAAGAAACTCATCAAGTTGTATTCTGATGGTTTCAGTCCCGTGCATGCTTGCCACCATACCAGTGTTATTGAGGTATTTCACCTGACGTCACAGGGTCACGTGACGCCCCGGTGTCCGCCATTTTGAACGTCAAGCTACATACTAACGCTGCAGACAGAGAGGGAGAACCAGCTTGAAAAAAAAACGTTACAGACACCTAGAATACTGTGGGTGGTAGAAAAGGGCAACTGGACTTGCTTGAAGATTCTTGAAAACGTTTCACCTCTCATCCAAAAGGCTTCCTCAGTTCTGTCTGACTAATAGGGAGTATCAGATATTTATCCTCTCCTGGCTCAGAATCAGAATTCTGATGACCAGCTCATCTAAGGTGTCACTGAGGCATCATGTTGGTGTGGGTCGCTGGAGGCTGGGTGTGAATGGCGAGTCATTAGGGTGATCAAAGGATTGCCCGTTAGGGTGATCAATGGCAATCTGACTCTCTCTGTCCTCCTGTGAGTCCCCGAAAACAGCTGGGTCCTGGCGTACACCCAGCCGTCTGGGAAGAGTGTCCAAGACCACCTTGTAGATGGTTGACAAATGATGTCTTAGACCCCCACCTCTGTTCAGTGATGGCTGTTCCAGGTTTACAAAAATGGCTTCTTTGACTCCTCGCTCATACCAACGATCCTCTCTGGCTAAAATGCGTACGTCACAATCCCGAAATGAGTGTCCTTCATTGTTAAGATGAATGTAGACAGCCGAGTCCTGGCCTGAGGAGCTGGCTCTCCTGTGTTGGGCCAAGCGCCTGTATAGCGGTTGCTTTGTCTCCCCAATATACGAATTTGTGCAATTCTCACTGCACTGAATTGCATACACTACGTTGTCCTGTTTGTGTCTGGGTATTCTGTCCTTAGGGTGGACCAGTTTCTGCTTCAGGGTGTTATTGGGTCTGAAATGTACTGGAATGTTGTGTTTGTAGAAGATCCTCCTGAGTTTCTCAGATAGACCAGAAATGTAGGGAATGACAATGTTCTTGCGTTTGTTCCTGTTATCATCCTTGTCAGTTATGTTCCTTTTTATGCTCTTTAGGAAAGCCCAGTTGGGATAACCGCAATTCTGAAGTGCTTTCTTGATATGGTTCCGCTCCTTCTCTTTTCCCTCTAATGTTGTAGGAATGTTCTGAGCCCTGTGTTGCAAGGTCCTAATGACCCCCAATTTATGTTCCAGTGGGTGGTGAGAGTCGAAAAGTAGGTACTGGTCTGTGTGTGTGGGTTTCCGGTAGACCTCGATACTAAGGCTTCTGTCTTGTCTAATGTGTACATCACAATCCAAGAAGGCTAGATTATTCCCACTGACATCCTCCCGAGTGAAGTTGATGTTGCTATCCACTGCATTGATGTGTTTCGAGAAAGCTTCCACCTCCTGGATTTTGATTTTAACCCAAGTATCATCCACGTATCTAAACCAATGGCTCTATCCAGTGCGAAAGCACCCCCCTCCAACCTCACCAGCCAAGAAAGGAGGGCTCTTACAGTGCTTCAAAGAGACCGGAACATCACCATCCTTCCTGCTGACAAAGGGAGATGCACAGTGGTGCTAAACACAGCAGACTACCACTCCAGGATGACCAGTCTCCTCAGTGATACAACCACTTATGAAACATTGAGGAGGGACCCCACAAGTGGTTACAAAAAGAAAGTTGTTAGCTGCTTGCAACAACTAGAAAAGGACTAAGCCATCAACCGAGCTCTTTACTACAGATTGTACCCTGGGGAAGCCGTGCCTCTCATATACGGACTCCCCAAGATTCACAAAGAAGGAGCTCCTCTCAGACCTATTATCAGCAGTATAAACTCAGTCACATATAACATTGCTAAACACCTAGCCACAATCTTGGCTCCTCTGGTTGGGAATACACCATATCATGTCAAAAATTCCCAAGATTTTGCTTCTAAAGTTGCAGACCTCAAACTAGATTCAGATGAAACCATGGTTTCCTACGATGTCACTTCTCTGTTCACCTGCATTCCCACCACAGAAGCAGTCGAGTCTGTAAGAAAACGACTCCTTCAGGATAGCTCCTTACTGGATAGAACGAAACTCACCACGGATCAGATTTGCACCCTGCTTGACCTCTGCCTGACTACCACTTATTTCCAGTTTAATGAAAGTTTCTACAGACAGAAGCATGGATGCGCCATGGGATCACCAGTGTCCCCTATTGTGGCTAATTTATACATGGAGGAAGTGGAACATATAGCTTTGACCACTTTTGCAGGAGTTGCTCCCAGCCATTGGTTTAGATACGTGGATGATACTTGGGTTAAAATCAAAATCCAGGAGGTGGAAGCTTTCTCGAAACACATCAATGCAGTGGATAGCAACATCAACTTCACTCGGGAGGATGTCAGTGGGAATAATCTAGCCTTCTTGGATTGTGATGTACACATTAGACAAGACAGAAGCCTTAGTATCGAGGTCTACCGGAAACCCACACACACAGACCAGTACCTACTTTTCGACTCTCACCACCCACTGGAACATAAATTGGGGGTCATTAGGACCTTGCAACACAGGGCTCAGAACATTCCTACAACATTAGAGGGAAAAGAGAAGGAGCGGAACCATATCAAGAAAGCACTTCAGAATTGCGGTTATCCCAACTGGGCTTTCCTAAAGAGCATAAAAAGGAACATAACTGACAAGGATGATAACAGGAACAAACGCAAGAACATTGTCATTCCCTACATTTCTGGTCTATCTGAGAAACTCAGGAGGATCTTCTACAAACACAACATTCCAGTACATTTCAGACCCAATAACACCCTGAAGCAGAAACTGGTCCACCCTAAGGACAGAATACCCAGACACAAACAGGACAACGTAGTGTATGCAATTCAGTGCAGTGAGAATTGCACAAATTCGTATATTGGGGAGACGAAGCAACCGCTATACAGGCGCTTGGCCCAACACAGGAGAGCCAGCTCCTCAGGCCAGGACTCGGCTGTCTACATTCATCTTAACAATGAAGGACACTCATTTCGGGATTGTGACGTACGCATTTTAGCCAGAGAGGATCGTTGGTATGAGCGAGGAGTCAAAGAAGCCATTTTTGTAAACCTGGAACAGCCATCACTGAACAGAGGTGGGGGTCTAAGACATCATTTGTCAACCATCTACAAGGTGGTCTTGGACACTCTTCCCAGACGGCTGGGTGTACGCCAGGACCCAGCTGTTTTCGGGGACTCACAGGAGGACAGAGAGAGTCAGATTGCCATTGATCACCCTAACGGGCAATCCTTTGATCACCCTAATGACTCGCCATTCACACCCAGCCTCCAGCGACCCACACCAACATGATGCCTCAGTGACACCTTAGATGAGCTGGTCATCAGAATTCTGATTCTGAGCCAGGAGAGGATAAATATCTGATACTCCCTATTAGTCAGACAGAACTGAGGAAGCCTTTTGGACGAGAGGTGAAACGTTTTCAAGAATCTTCAAGCAAGTCCAGTTGCCCTTTTCTACCACCCACAGTTTACTATGACCTGGATGATTGAGAATCTTCACAGACATGACACCTAGAATAGATTAATTTGTCAGTAAGCACTCTATAAATAACCATGGTGTTTGCTTGTTGTGCTGTGGGCTGCCACAACAGACAGGGACAGCATGCAGGACGCTCCTTTTACCGGTTTCTAGTGATGGGAATTTCGGCTCTTTTTCGGGAGCCGGCTCTTTTGGCTCTTCTTACTATAAGGAGCCGGCTCTTTCGGCTCCCAAACGGCTCCTGAGATTTTATTTTTGATTTAATTGCTGCAATTAACTAGTTAATTAATTACATTATTATTTATATTTTATCAATAGGATGTTTTCCATTTTATTTTTTAGTTTTTGTAGCCATTGTAAAGCTTTGTAAAGTATAGCAGTGTAACAATGTTCTAGCTATAGAAATAAAACTTACTTACCAATTAATAAATTATTTTCTCACAAACATAATGCAAAACTGTGTTATATTACCAATATAAAATATACAGCTGATTTTCCCCTCCTCAGGTGCCTCACAGACTCCTCTCCCCTGCGCGCCACAGCTTTAAGCATTACACCAATTTTCGTATTTTCGCAGCTGTGAATGACATCAACCCCCCCAACCAAAAAAAGTAGGCGTACACCATGCTACTTTTTTTCCTTTGAATGGTAATAGACAACACAAAGATGCAATCGGACAGCAACTTTTTTTGTGAAAGTCTCTCTCTCTCTGAGGCACCTAAGGACAAAAAACTATTTCGGCTCCCACCGAAGAGCCGGCTCCCGTCGTTCACTTCAAAGAGCCGGCTCTTTGAACCGGATCGTTCACGACCGACACATCACTACCGGTTTCCTGCTGACCCAGACAAGAGGGCCAAATGGATTGCAGCTGTGAAGAGACAGGATTGGGAGCCAACAGAGTACTCCAGACTTTGCAGTGATCATTTCATTTCAGGTTAGTTTATCAGTTAACGCAATTTTGATAAAATATATAGCAAAAAGTAAATGGGTCAGTGTTTGTTAACCCATCTGAGCAGTGAAACAAGGCAGTGTTAATTTGTCTAGGGTTGCATGTAGCAGACATCAGACATAAAACGCAATAACAGGCTAGAAAGAAAAGGGACACAGAAATAAATAAACAGGGCTCCATACCAAGGCTGGGTACAGTGTTTGTGATAAAAGACAGATCCAATTTAACACGAATCACAGCTTACTTTCTTGTTAAAATGTGCAAAGATCTCCACCATCTCATACCACCTTGCACTGAAGGACTTAAGCGTGCTGTCCAAAATGGCTGCATCACGTGACTTGGTCACGTGGGTGAAATACCTCAATAGTAATTACCAGTCATACACACCGCCTAGTGGTCAGTGTAAGTAATTACCAGTCATATACACCGCCTAGTGGCCAGTGTTATAATAGTAATTGCCAGTCATACACACCGCCTAGTGGCCTGTTAGTCTGGAGGATAAAAATGGTATTATAACTCCCTGCACATCTAGGGGTAAAAGCTGCCAACCATGTTTTTTTAGTTAAAATGGTTCCAAAGAGACAGAAATATGGTGGTTGGCATCTTTGGAAATGCCTGTGACTATCCCTTGGCAGCCATTTTGAAACTGACTATTGGACAATCTTGAATACCTAATGGACTCCTGGAGCAATCTACACCATAAAAGTTGTGGTTAAACCTAAGTTTTTTGTTCAATAGATGTTCTGGTATCTACCAACAAGGATTTTATCTGGTGGCCCTCTTGGAATTCAATATGGCTGCCAGAAATGTAATAAAAACATGTAATTTTACCTTCCAGGAAGATACAAACATGATCTTAGTGTCAAAAATTATATGTCTTTGATGGTTAGAAATAATGTGGTTATATTAAATAACATCCACACTTATCATTAATGAAGAATTTCCAATATAAAATAATGCTAAATTCCAAATTAAAAAATATATATATATCAGATCTGGTCCACCATTCACTTCAAGCATACTGAAATAAAAAACAAAAAAACTACAAATAGAATGTTTTAAAATATTTCAAAAGTCATGGAAAAGCAGAAAAATATAATAATTTAACAACTTTAAATAACCAAAATAACAAGTGTAAGCCATAGTTCATACGGTAACTGCCTACAGGTTGACCATTGAAGCATTATGGGTATCAAATAAATTTCACTCCATTACCTGCAATAGATATTGTTTTTTATGAGTGTGCAACATATGTTATGTTGTCCAATCAGAGACCTCCTTTTATTCGCTTAAAAATATGATACTTCAAACATTTTGGTTTGATTTTTCTTGGAAGAACTGGAAAAAGCAGCCAATAAGGTCACTTGTTCCAGAAGCAGCAATCTAGAAGATCCTAGAAGGTGTGGCAGTGTACCTGAAAACAGAGAAAATCAGTGGCTTTATTCAACATGAAAGTAGTTTTCCTCCGCCAATTAAACACTGATGTGTTTTGTAACATCTCATCTCATTATCTCTAGCCGCTTTATCCTTCTACAGGGTCGCAGGCAAGCTGGAGCCTATCCCAGCTGACTACGGGCGAAAGGCGGGGTACACCCTGGACAAGTCGCCAGGTCATCACAGGGCTGACACATAGACACAGACAATCATTCACACTCACACCTATGGTCAATTTAGAGTCACCAGTTAACCTAACCTGCATGTCTTTGGACTGTGGGGGAAACCAGAGCACCCGGAGGAAACCCATGCGGACACGGGGAGAACATGCAAACTCCGCACAGAAAGGCCCTCGCCGGCCCCGGGGCTCGAACCCAGGACCTTCTTGCTGTGAGGCGACAGCGCTAACCACTACACCACCGTGCCACCTGTTTTGTAACATGATGCATATTATTTATAAAATGGGAGACAAGGTGCAGATGTGATATTGTACAAGACAGTACAAGACAGCCTTACAAGACAGTGTAAACTGGACAGATTGCCTGCTTGCCAGTTTTTAACACAGCCTGGATGAAGACACCTTGGAGCTGGAACAAAGACAAGAACACGTGAATTTGGTGAAGACATATATTTTATATAAAGTAGTAGGTCTCTATAGGAATGGAGCTAACGGATCCAAAGCTACATTAAGTATGAGTTTTTGCACTCATTTCTAAGTCTCACATTTTTAAAAACTGTACACTGAGACACGACTATTTGTATTGTGGATCCCTTGTTTTTTAGTCAGTCATGGAACCCTTATTCAGCTCCAAGAAGAGAAAAAGAGGAAGGGATATTGACTTCAAGAAGTGCTTCATATGTCAACGAGGCTGTGGAAGGAACAAGAATGACAAAACTTTACGTTAAGCAAGTGAATCAGGAATGATGACTTTAAAGACCAAAGCTGAAGAACACATAAGATATAAAGATGAGGAATATTTTGAGTTTTTTGAATATTTACAAAAGCACATGAATCTGGACCCCAATAGCATCAAGTGGCATAAAACATGCTATTCTCAATTCACAAATGCAACAGAAATAACAAGACTGAAAAAGCGGTTTGAAGCAACAAGGTCAAAACCCATGGTGAATGTGAATGGTCCACCAACTGCATAAACAATTGTGACCCTGAGGATGAGTAGAGTATCTAGCTAAGAACATGCTCTTGGGTCAGTGATAATTAAGTGTTAACTGTATAAAATGTACATTACTGAAGCTGTTTAAAAGCATATATTAGTGTTATTAATCTTCAGCCCTGTTAATATTGAAGACATTGCTATGATGTTCACAATAAACATTTCATACTTTGCAGAAATAAATGTTCTTGTATGTTCCTTAATTCTTAATTGGTGTCAATACTGTTAATGTCACAAGTAAATTTATTAGCTGTTGAAATGTGTTTAAACAACAAAATTCTTTATCTCTTTAAAAAATTAATTTCATAATATCGTTCTTGGGCGGCACGGTGGTGTAGTGGTTAGCGCTGTCGCCTCACAGCAAGAAGGTCTGGGTTTGAGCCCCGTGGCTGGCGAGGGCCTTTCTGTGTGGAGTTTGCATGTTCTCCCCGTGTCCGCGTGGGTTTCCTCCGGGTGCTCCGGTTTCCCCCACAGTCCAAAGACATGCAGGTTAGGTTAACTGGTGACTCTAAATTGACCGTAGGTGTGAATGGTTGTCTGTGTCTATGTGTCAGCCCTGTGATGACCTGGCGACTTGTCCAGGGTGTACCCCGCCTTTCGCCTGTGGTCAGCTGGGATAGGCTCCAGCTTGCCTGCGACCCTGTAGAAGGATAAAGCGGCTAGAGATAATGAGATGAGATGAGATACAGTATCGTTCTTCAGCAGCCATATTGGAATACTAACATGGCTGACATTTCATGAAAATGTAAAAACTGTACAATTTTGTCCTCTGTACAAGAAGGATTGTGTTTTGCAGCATATTAATTGTTCTTCATTGCTCCCAAGATCCTATTTTATTAAATATCTATGGCAGTTTCCAAAATGGCTGCCAAAGCAGGGTCATAGGCATTTTCAAAGATGCCAACCACCCTATTTCTACTTGTTAGGACCCCTTCTGACTAAAAAAAAACAGTTGGCAGCTTTTACCCCTAGATGAGCATGAAAGTGTTATGGAGTGCCCTATTGAGAAATAACCACCAGACTATGTGTTAGCGGAGCTCTGGCCCGCATGAGGGGAGCCCCATAGACATAGAGTGTGGATACATAAAGAAACCCATTGAGTTGTTTTCTGATGGTTTCGGTCCTGTGTGTTCCTGCCACCACAGGAAACCCAACAACTAGTGAAGTGAAGTGTGAAGTAGAGTAGTAGTCGGGACAGTATAGTAGTGAGTAACTTGTCGCTGTTGTCGCCCGAGGTCACTGTGTGTCGTGTACTCGCGTACCTGCCATCACAGGCAACCCAATGATGGCGGGAAAATCTCCATGCACGATGTGCGCACGTCATGCTTGAATTTTTATTTGTAATTTTTTTTAAATAATTCTCGATATAAAACAAAAAAGGCTGGCTATGACATAAGAAAATTCTACAACCCAGAAACAGCTGGGAGCTCTGCTTTTAGGCAGTGCCTCAATCTATATATTAGTATTACCAAGACCAGCAGCTGTTTTTTCTCTCACTTTAATGAAATACTCCAGAAAATGTCTGTTATAAAATAAACAACCAAAAATACCGTATTTTGAATTGACTGTGAGATTACACTGCAGACTTTCAGTTTGAAATTGTGTGTATTTAGAGGAGGGTTTCTCTTTCTATCTGCTCAACCCTCTCCCTCTCTCGCTACACATGCGACTCCTGAGATACCAGTGACCCCGTCTTGCCACCATCGCCTTCTGGCTCGATCCTTCAGGATAAATTCTATATATTATATGTAAAATTTATATCTGGAATTTATATATTTCTGTAAAGCTGCTTTGTGACGATGTCCACTGTTAAAAGCATTTTACAGGTAAAATTTAATTTAATTGTATTTTATTGTCATTCTTCTTCCCACCATCCATTTTTATCTGTGCAAAATGGGGCAAAGTGGTAGGGATGAGTGAAAGAAAATAGATAGATAGATAGATAGATAGATAGATAGATAGATAGATAGATAGATAGATACTGTATATAATAACTTCAGTGTGTTAAAGTCTTTCTCCTTTCTACACAAAATGGCATAGTCCGTTATCTTACTGTGGGCCAAGTACTAGGATCCTGCATCCCCCCCCCCCCCAGAGATATAGACTTCTATCATTATATAAATAATACTTTTCACAATTATACAGGCTCGATCTGTTCTTCAGTCATACATACATAGTACATTTATATTCACCGATCAGCCATAACATTAACACCACTGGCAGGTGAAGTGAACTACATTGATTATCTCGTTACAGTGGCACCTGTCAAGAAGTGGGAAATATTAGGCAACAAGTGAACAGTCAGTTCTCAAAGCATTATTGCCAACTTAGTGACTTTTAAAAAAAAAAAATACTAGCGACAAATCTTGTGAGTTTTTGGACAAATCTTTGCTACTTTCGATAGACGATATCTTTGTCTCCAGAGGATTAAAAGGTTTATTCACTCCAGGGCAGATGAGGCCGAATCATCCCTGACTGAAAACGAAACATCCTTCTTGTGGTTGGTTTCCCAGGCAGACAGAGGCTGTGCACTGTGGGAGAGAAAGAATAAGGAAAACACCTTGTCTCTTCAAACTTTCTCTCTGAGTAATCATTTTATATGGAAATATAGTAACTATCACTGCACAGTTGTTTTCTTTAAAATTATGTGTATGCTGATTTTGTCAGATGACACTGAGGTTATAAAATAGGAATTTTCTCGGTGCAGAGCAGCAGCGTGAAAATGGCTCGGATGTGACTGCTGGTGAACATGTTGTTTTAATGGGCCACGTTTTAGTCACTGTTTCATACTCGTTCCATTCTCTGATAACAGAAACAGAAAAAAAATATAAATGAGAACAGCTTTATTGGGAATTAGGCTGTATTAAAATCATGTCTGTCGCCAGCTATAAGGTCACTGAGGTCTGGACCTCAGTAATTTTTTTTAGAACTAAAAAAATAAAAAATAAAAAAAAGTTTAAACATAAAGACAACTGGATAAAAAGCAGACTTCTCTGATAAGATGACTGCATACGTCTGCTCACCAGCCATCATCACATGGTCCCCCTTGAAGTCATTTTTTTATTGATTTTGTCAACTGTGCATTGATAGAGACTTGAATGCAAAGTGTTTTGTGGAAATTGCACACCAAAGACACCTTCAGGTTCTCAGTAATCTCACTGATCTTCAAACTGTCCAAATGGGGCCTTTCTCACCAGCAGAAAGTGGTCTTCAGGTGATGAAGACCACTCACCACTGAAGACTTGCTCACCTTCTGGTATCAAGGTCCTCAATATCCCCTCTTTTGTCTGGATCACCTTTCTCCATTCAAAGTGTCCCTTACAGGCCCCAGTGAGGATTGAACTCACGACCTCTGGTTTACGAGACCAGCACTCTTACCACTGAGCTATGGAGCCCTGACTTTCACAGCAGCTGAAGATTGGGGCCACAGCAGAACCTTGAAGCCCCTGTGTCAATCCTCAAAACAGCCCACAGAAACTGCTGTAACACCACTCACAACTTTAGTTCCTAGCTGCAGTTAGCTTGTTTACTATTTGCCTCGCAAAAAATGGACACACATTTTAAATAATGTGGTGTGTCAATCATAGAGTGGGCTGTGGGCTGTACATTCTGGCTACTTTCTCATTTTATGCCGCTTTTCCACTACAAACGCGGCTGAGCCGTGCCGTGCTGAGTCGAGCTGAGTCAAGCTGAGCGGGGCTGTTGGAGTTGCATTTCGACTACAACCGCGCTGAACCGTGCTGGCTGGAAGTGGGTGGACACATTGGGTGGAGTTAGCGAAAGTGGGTGGACGTCACGTGATGTCGTTAAGCAGTGCAAACAGTGACATCAGTGAGCTTTTAAGCGGTAGTCTCACGACCCGGATAGTAAACAATAAACATGGAGGACATGGAGTCGTTAGTGTTGCTGGTCTTGGTGCTGTGGCTTGTTGTCACCGACAATGCCAACAGATACTGGCAAGAGCGTATAGATGAGGCGAGGCGCATAAGGCTTCAGAAATTCTCGTAGTTCGTAATTATTCTTCTTCCGGGTTTGCGGTGTTTACAGATCCCAGCGCGCTCGTGGGGCGTGTGTGGGCATGTGAGGACACTCCTCCTCACCAATCAGTGCACAGGGGAGTGTCTGCTCACGCCCCCAGCCTCACTCGGCACGGTTTGGCTCGCTTCAGCCCCACTCCAAAATGGTGCGAGTTTTAGGGGCTAAGCAGGGCTGAAGCGAGCCGAGTCGTGCTGTTTTTTGGTAGTCGAAATGCGAGCCATGTCGGGCTGAAGTGAGCTGAAGCGAGCTGAAGTGAGCTGAAAAAGGGTAGTGGAAAAGGGCCATAAGCTAACAAAAAACACTGGACAGGCCAAGCCCTCAAGAAACATGGTTATAAGCACCATGAGTGACTTCACTGACCTTTAGGCTCTTCATGTGGGGCCATCCTCAGCAGCAGCCAGTGGTTTTCAGGTGATGAGAACTCCAACCAAAAAAAGCTGACCAGTGTTTTTCGTTCTTTTAATATGATAATTTCATTTAGGAACTGCTCTGCATACCAGACATCACTCAAATCCTTCTATGTGAATCTGATGAGCATGCAGTTGAGACAACCTGGACATGTTAGCTCAGATGCTACAAACAAAGACTTCAGAAATACCACTGAGATTTGAATTCAAATCAGTGGAGTCAAAGGCCAGATTGCTAACCATTACACCATGGAACCAAGACATAGATATAAGATTGTTTTCAGGACCAAATTACTGGCATCGACCTGGCAAAAAAAAAAATCAAACCTGCCCTTGGGCAAAGGCTGAGACGTACACAACCCACACTCCTCAATGCCAAAACCCAGAATTGAAGCAGGGACCTTTAGTCTAATGCTTTCCCTACTGAGCTATTTCAGCAAGCCCACTATGAGTAGGTCATGTTGCCATCCAAGCAGTTGGATACAACATTTGGTCCTTGTCAAATATATGCAGCAAGCAGAATTTTTTTTTTGAGATCACATTGCATCACATAGCAGGCATTTTACACAAGTGCAAAAGTCAGGTACAAGAAGTGCTGAACTTCTAGAAGACAACTTGTAAGCACTTACATTCAAACTACACTAAATATGCTACAATTAGGGTAACAGCCAGAGAAACGTTGCAGTGCTCACAGGAGACACAAAATTCAAATACACAGATGAGACTGCCTCAAGGAGAAGCACTTATGAATCTCTTAAAAATCAGTGCTCTTCTTTGAATTAAGAACAACTTTATTCATCACACGCTTGTGAAATTCCTCTCTGCAGTTAACCCATCCGAAGCAGTGAACACAAACCTGAGCAATGAGCACACACACAGAGCAGTGGGCAGCCATGCTAACAGCACCCAGGGAGCAGTTGGGAGTTAGGTGCCTTGCTCAAGGGCACCTCAGCCCACGGCCATCCCATATTAATCTAAGTGCATGTCTTTGAACTGTGGGGGAAGCCAGAGCACCCTGAGAACCCATACAGAACATGCAAAATCCACACAGAAGGGCCCCCACCAGCCACAAACCCAGAACCTTCTTGCTATGAGGCAACTGTGCTAACCACTTACACCACAATTAATCTAACTGTGCTTCATTTTGAAAGTAACTTTACTTTAATCAACTATAAAATGTATCTTGAGTTGCTTGAATCACTCAAAAATAGAGTATTTTCACATGTCGTCATCAAACTGAAAGTCAGCCATATTGGAGGCATTGGATACATCAAATCACAAAATGTTGATTTTAACTTTGGCTAGGCTGCGGTTAAACCTTTCTTCAAAATACCTTGCGTATGGGTTTGGTGTATCACAAGACAAATAGCATGTGTAAGGTGTGATGGAGTGCCTGTCACTACAGTTGAGTATGTGCTCTAACTGCCATATCAATGAGCCTGGCACTTTGGTCAGGTTAGCCATAGAGATTTTCTGAAGAAAGCAAAAGTAACATGAACCTGCTTTCCTCCACACATCTCATGCAACCATCTCAAATGTTGAGCAGGATCCTGCAGACATGAAAAGTCAAACCTTTGAAAGATATAATGAAATTCCAGTAGCACATAAGCACTTTTGTGTGGGTCGTCTAGGTTTGTCTGGTATGAGTTTTGCTTCGCTTGTGAGAGGTCCAAGTTTGAAATCCTGGATAAGCCCAGGGTTGACCTTAAATTGTTCACCTGTTAGAAAAAAAAAAAAAAGGAATGCTGGCTGCATCATTCTTAAAGTGCTAGTCTCATGAAAATTACATCATAAACTCTCTGGCTTTCTGTGTGTGATGTGCTCAAATAGGCTGCAAACTTATAGGGCCAGTGGCGCAATGGATAACGCGTCTGACTACGGATCAGAAGATTCTAGGTTCAACTCCTGGCTGGCTTGAAAATTTTAAAGGGTTGTGTAGTGGTTCGCACTGTTGCCTCACAGCAAGAAGGTTCTGGGTTCAGTGGCTGGTGGGGGCCTTTCTGTGTGGAGCATGTTCTCCCCATGTCTGCATGGGTTTCCTTGAGGTGCTCTGGTTTCCCCCACAGTCCAAAGACATGCAGTTAGGCTAATGTGGAGTGCCCTTGAGCAAGGTACCTAACCCCGACTGCTCCCCGGGAACTGCTTTTTGTACAACAGTAGACACAGATGCTCCAGCTGTTTTGGCTATAGCACACTTGGATGAAATGCCAAAAGGAGAAAAGAGTGGTTGTTGAGAGAGTTTATTGTGTTTCCAGGCAGTGTTTGACAGAAGATGGATATGATGTGTTAATAGTAGCTGAAGATACAGTATTAATTGAACAGCGCATATTTTGCTCATGTTGTGAGAGAATCTCTTTCAGAGCCTATAAATACAGAAAAAGTTTTGTGTAGCTTCCAGTAGCCTGAATGACCATGCTGCTCCACAATGTGAGTGGTCAGATGGTTTCACTCCAAACAGCGCTCCAAACATGATTTACCGAGGCTAGTGGAGCTCGTGGACATATTGCTTCTAAATTGTTGTAAACAACCCTAAAGATGCTGAGTGTCAAGCATTTGGGTGTAAAATAAACCTGATCACTGATCATTTTATGTGACATGCTTTTGTTTTTATTCACGGAGAAAAGAGATCTTTTTAGACAGCAAGAATCACACTGCGATGACAACAGGATTGTTTATTAGTATCTGTGTCAGTACTTAACGTGTTATCGAGCCGAGTAGATTTAAGAAGAAGAAGCCATTATTTGTTACGTGTACACTCAAGTACAGACTGAAGCACACGGTAAAATTTCTCCTGTGCATTTAACCAGTCTGAAGCAGTGGACACACACAAGTGAGCATTGAGAACACACACATACCCACAGCAGTGGCCAGCTATGCTACAGCACTCAAGGAGCAGTTGGGGGTTAGCCTAGTAAACTAGATCCACCCGCCTAGTGGCCAAAAATATTTTTGCCTACGAGTGGGTCTAGCCTCGGACCATATCAACAACACACCCCGGGCATCAAATCGTGCCCGCCAATCACAACGCAAGGTTTTTGTTTGGATTCTTTGGGCGGGCTTTTGCAGGAGTGACGACAAGGCTGTGCGATGCTGGAGAAAGCACAACAGGAAAGATGGCTACGGCTATTGAACAGCGCTCTTTTGACTCTGCTTTGGAATCAGTTTTAGACGAATTAGACTTGGAGTTTTCATTGAAACATGAGCAGGAAGAGGCTCTCCGCTCATTCCTTTTCAAGAAGGACATTTCACTGTCACATTTAGTCTGGCTTGCCAGGCTACTCCCCCACTGCTTTCTGTCACTCTGACTACGTCACAGTCACTGTTGCGCTGATTGGTCAGAGCGTTGGCCTATACGCACAGAGACAGTTTGAAAGACAACGGGTTGTTCCTACCCACACCCTTCGGAAATGTCTACGACCGAGACCAGACTAAATATTCACATTTAGTCTGGCTTGCCAGGCTAGTTGGGGGTAAGGTGTCTTGCTCAGGGGCACCTCAGCCCAACCTCAGGCCATGGCTCCTATATACCTAACCACATTTCTTTGAACTGTGGGGGAAACCAGAGAACCTGGAGGAAACCCACACAGACACAGGGAGATCATGCAACCTCCACACAGAAAGGCCCCTGTCAGCCGCTGGGTTCAAACCCAGGAACTTCTTGCTGTGAGGAGACAGTGATAACCACTACACCACTGTGCCACCCTTAACATTGAAACATCAAAACAAAAAATGTTAGGAACATGTAACATCACCTTGTTAACATGCATACCAGTGGCGGCTGGTAGTCTTTCAAACAGGGGAGGCTGGTCGGTTACGATATTTCCAGATTTTAAAAGAAAAAACACATCAATTTTGCCCAGATCAGCCTCTGATCTGGCTGATTGTTGGCAGGGTCACAAACTGTGAAATAACAGGTTCTTTTGGCCCATTAGCCTACTGTCCAATATACATGATGGTGGTGTTGGAGGGGGGGTATATTTTAACATTTTATATTTTAAAATTGTGGCATGTGGTTTAAAAATTGATCATTATTGAAAGCAGCTCTTTGTCAGGAACCTCAGCAGTAACAGCAGAGTGTTCTGGAATAGGCACAAGCACTGACCTTGGGGAGCCAAACATAGAGCACATTTCATTCAGTGACACTTTCCCTATGTTTTACTTATTTTGACTGAGAAATGTTTTATTGACAATTTTGATAACCCTTCACTTGTAATCCAGGTCTGTAGTGTGAAATGTTCTCGGCTGTGTTTTTGTTTAAAAATGTTTTCCAAATTGTAGCTGTGTTTAATTAATATCCAGAAAAATATATATTCCAATATAATATACTCAGCATAAACATTTTAAATAGATTCTATATTTTTGGTCCATCCATGACATATTACTAAAGTAGCCTATTTACTGTTGTTGATGTAGGTCACTTGCTGTTAGCCAATTCACTTTCTCGTACCAGGAGAGCTGAAAGGAACGAGTATTATTCCCTACCTTTTTCACCAAGTCAATTTGAGGCGTTGGTCTACCCTGCTCTTTAATTTTAATTTTTTCCTCGAAAGGAAGACTGGCAAATGGCTTCGCCAAAATTAAATCAGCAATGCTTGGCATCCGTGCGCAGCTTTCTTGCTAGCTGACTAGCCCCCTCAAGTTCAAGTTCAGTCACTCAAATAAACGAAATTTCTGGAACTAAGATAGCAAACTTGACAACACTATATTTACACTTTATTTACAATGAAAATATATACAAACTAAAAAAGCTGGTAGAAACCGTATGTAATGAATGAAATCGAAATGTAAGCTGATCTCTTACAATACACCACAGCACTTGTGAATCTGCATGGGACTGAACTGAGATTCACCGCTGCCTGTCTATATTTGAAACGAGCTGTCAATCAAAGAAACTATCCGGCCACTTTCACCAATCACCAGTCTCCTCGCAGAACGTTTTGCCATGTCCCTCCCACTGTGAGGCTGGGAGTCCGTGGGGCGGGCGTTTTCGCAGTATTTGTCCAATAACCGTCTTGCAATTTGATACTGAAAAGCGCATAGCTCCCAAATGCCATTGAAGTCCACTGAGGGTGGGAGTCCGTGGGGCGGGCGTTTTCACAGTATTTGTCCAATAATCGTCTTGCATTTTGATATTGAAAAGCGCATAGCTCCCAAATGCCACTGAAGTCCACTGAGGCTGGGCTGCATCATGCTGTCACGAGGGGGAAAAACTCACGCACACATTAGGCGAACTGGGGAAAGTTATAACGGAATGATTTTGCACTGTAGCTGGGTTGAGCACATATATTTCTATGATTCTGGATCTGAAATAGCAATGTTATAAAGTCAGCTATAACATAAGCCTAGCGCAATTCATCCTACACGATGTTCGTCATTTTTAGAGGAGGCTGAGCCTCCCTCGTTGTCTTAGAGCAATCGCCCATCGTAGGTACAGCCGATATAGGACTACAAATCCCATCAACCAACTTCCGCAATGGACTATGTCATGCTGGGGCGGGATCACCTACGTCACATCCTCCATGACCCTATAAGTGACTCAGTAAACTTCCGTTCTATCTCTTTGGCTCTGTGAACTTCGTCTACAGACATAAAGAGGCACTCTCTCCAGACTGTTCGAAATCACGACTTCTGCCTGGCAAGAAGGAAGATTCAGCGCGTTTTTTGTTTACCACTGGCCACGGTAAAACTACTTAAATCGCACTATTTCACTCAGATTGAGTTACAACCGGTTTTTACTTTATTTGTTCACTATAAGTAACATTACGACTGCCTCCCAAAGCAGTTAATTAGAAGTTAGAAGTGGCCAGATTCCTTCTGACTTAATCGCTGTGCACATTATTGAGCAGAGACTTTTCTTCACGAACTACAAAGCATCAGACCAAGAATTCTCTGCTTCTTCACGGAAGCGACTCACATGCTCCTGTGGACTCCAAAAGTTTCGGAACATTTCTGCATTCCTACATAGGAGCAAAATTACTGGAAGTAAGACTGGCATTTTGGGAAAAACTAGTCTTAGGAATTAGCTTTATGAAGCAGTGTGAATTTAAACTCAGGAATGGTTTAATTGTGCACACTGTAGATACTCAGATCATTGTTCTATGTGTCCTCTCAGTTGTTTTTAATAGATAGGTTGTTGCATGCTCTATCCCTATCCTTCCTAACACTTTTAATTTCATTATTACACATATTTGGATCTCATCAAGGTTTCAGTGGATTTAGTAATGTTATAAGCTAGTGGGTTAGCTGCCACGGCTAATTCTTTTTGTCTCAAGGCAAGCCACGAGGTAGTCTCACCTCCCCCAACACATAGATAAAATTCCAATCCCTGAAACACACACACACCTTTCTCTCCCTCACACACACATAGACACACCTTAGATAACATTCCAAGGCCTGATTTATTTCAAACTTTACAGTGCATTCTCCCGCACTCACATTCAAACCCTCTTTGTCTCCTCATTCCCATACTGCGCAGTCGCGTACGGGACACCCCCCCTTTTGCTCTCTCTCCCCTTGCACACACACACACAGAGACACACATTCACACACACGCTCATCACGTATATGACCATATTGTACATAATGTATTCAACTGCTATTATTCAATTTTTATCATTGCTATAATAAATTCAGTTAATTGTTAAACTGTGTCTGTTGTTGTACTAATATTTTTGAAGTCACACAATCTCAAAGAACTCCAAAGTGTACATGAGTGCTATTGCCTGTCTATGTAATACGGTAAGTAATACATTAGTGCTGCATCGGTAGTGATCATAATAATTTGGAATATACCATAATCTAGCTGTTTGGTAATTTATTATTAAATGCCAAAATTAATGGTATTATTAATGAGACTGATTCAATGAGACTGATTCAATGGTATGAGTCAATGAGACTGATTCAATGAGACTGATTCAATGAGACTGATTCAATGAGATTAATCGCTTAAGACCAATTGCACCTACAGGCATCTTTTTCGGATGCCTCCTGGACGCCTCCCTGGGGAGGTGTTCCAGGCATGTCCCCCCGGGAGGAGGCCCCGGGGAAGACCCAGGACACGATGGAGGGATTATGTGTCTCAGCTGGCCTGGGAACGCCTCGGTGTTCTTCCCGAGGAGCTGGCCGAGGTGTATGGGGAAAGGGAAGTTTGGGCTTCCATGCTTAGACTTCTGCCTCTGCGACCTGGCCCAAGATAAAGCGGAAGAAGACGAGACGAGACAAGATGATATAGTCATAGAGAATTGATATCTGAATAGTTTAGTAATAAGTAATACACAGTGTATGTATGTATGTGTGTGTATATATATATATATATATATATATATATATATATATATATATATATATATATATATATATAAGGAAGCTCGATAATCAATTTATATTGACTAAAGTAGAGGGGTGGGATTAAATAAGTTTTTAATTCAGCCCACTCCATTTCGGACATGTAAACTCAAAACTGCTTAGTGCGTCCTTGTTTGTATTTTTGTCTTGTTTTCTTTTGATTTTGATATATTATTATTCCCTATATTATTTAAGGTTTATTTTCTAATTTAGTGGCTTTTTACGTGTTCTTGTTGCAAATGCTGTTTTGTTTTTCTTGTTATCTGCTTATTTATTCATTGTTTGTTTACATGTTTGAAATAAACTATCATCATCACTGCAACCGCACTTGCTAATTGACACGGTCGCCAAAAGTGCTTGCTGTTTTTGCGACCACGCCCCCAGAGTGAATATTCATGAGCGAATTGGGCGTGGTGTTTTGCCCAGTGGAAACCTACAGTAACCCTTTGTGTACCGCGCACGGGGCGGGATTTTTTTTCTTCAAACAGAAATATTGGTAGGGACACGCCCACACCGCCCACACCCAATTCTACACCTGTGTTGTTGAGCATGGAGAAAACCAGAAAATAGGGAAAAAGTTAGGGCAGGCAAAATAAAGATTTTTTTTCTTTCTTTTTTAAAATAAGGTAACTATTCCTAAATCTACTATAATACCATATGAGAGTATAGAATAAAAGGACCAAATTCCTATTTTTATTCTCTACTCTAAAAAACCCATTTATCAACTTCATTTAAAGAGTGTGTCAAATAAGAAAAAAAAAATTTCCTAGAACAAAGATAGAGGTACTGCAACATCAGGTTGGCATATGGAGCTGAAAGCGTAAACTCCTATCCCAGCTCCTTGTTCTAAAAAAAACCTGCTGGATATAACACTCTCATTTAGAGAACAAATCAGATATTAAATTGATTAGAATAGATACTACACTTTATCCTAGTCAAAATGCGGAGAAATGATAATTTACTGCAGCTAATGGCTTTAAATATACCACTTCCACATATTAAAATCCAGAAAGATAAACACAGCTAGACTCCGCCCCCAACAGCTGGATCCTTGTGGGGTGTGTGGGAGATGCTTCAATGCAAAAAGATCAACAGTTCTAACATTTATTGATGAAAAATGTTCAGCTCCGCCACAGCAAAGCCTACAAAAATATGTTGAACTCATTAGCATTTCTCTCCACGGAAATCTTTAGTAAAAGGCGAAATATTTATGTGTCAATGAAGAGAAATCTGAGCAAGGGCAGCTGGTGCATAAGGGCGATTGGGAGACGCACTGCCAAAATGAAAAAAAAAGGTTTTTTTTTAAACAAACTTTCACCAGCGCTGCTCTAGGCCATTTTAATCTGTCTCTGGGTATCATTGTCCAATCAGCGTGCTCTTGCTTCTAGAGTACCGCCCCTTTTGGGGCGATTTCAGTCACGTTGAAAATCGCCCAAGAGTTCACTGATAGAGTCCCATGTTAATATATTTTTTTTCTCCTAACTGACACTTCAATGCAATCTCTATGGGTTCCGGGGGGGCTTGCCCTAACGTGCTTACGTCACTGCGAAGTGCAGCAAAGTTGCGTTCGATCCGCTCAGTTTCTGAGGTGAGATGGATGCAGAAAGCAATTCAGTGCGGTCCTTAAAAGAAGTTCCATTTAGTCAGTGATCAAATCGAGCTAAATTGGCAACAAAACAAGCTGGACCCCCTCGACCAAATCTAAACATAAAACAAATTTCGACAAAGGGGGGGGGAAATCGTATACTTGAGGTTTTACTTCAACATGGTCCCAGCGCAAATCCTGGCGAGCTGGCTGCGAGGACGCCTCAGCGGTTTTCTGCTCCCCCTGCTTACTTTTCCACCCTGGAGGGGCTCCACGGACAACACTGCTTCGACGGTCACTGGAGTTTCGGACATGCATCATTTGTTGGAGAAAATAGAAAAACATGAGTCATCAAAGATTCACATGGGCAGCTGCCTGAAATTTTCAGCTTTTGGGAGAGTGAACATCGCTACACAACTGGCTGAGGGCTACAGGCTAGCAGTTCGCCGCCACAACGATGAGGTGAACAAGAACAGGCACATATTAAACCGGCTCATCCAATGCGTGAAATTTTGTGGAGTGTTCGAGTTAGCTCTAAGAGGCAAAGACACCGTGGTGTTTTTCTGGGTTTGGTTGACTTCGTGACACACACTCAGTCACAGAATCAGTTCACTGTTGATGTTTTCAATGTGCATTTTTATATTTGCCACACTTTGCTCTGAGAGTTAGCACTTTGGTAATATCCTTGGTAAATACCAGTAATTGCAAGATCTAAAGATCCACTCGTGCTAACTAGGTCAATTTACTTCAGTCCTGTGGACATTTATGGTCCGTGTAGACATAACAGGGGAAAATTGCCCCCCCTGAAAAAAAATTCAGGAGCCGCCACTGAACCTGAGCTACACTTAACACTGGATCAGGTTAGTGACACTGTATTGGAGGTTCAGAAAGCTGGTATAGGGTAAGGTGGCCTGGGCCAATCTCTTACACCTTTACAGCTTTATTAGCCATTGCACACAGCCAGAGAAATGTCTGACCAACAAGCTTTTTTGAAAGATCGATCGATCGATCGATAGATAGATAAGCAAGTGGGGTGGGGGGGTGTTGAATTTTGAAAAGCAACAGTTGAGTGCTGTGTGATCTGTCCAATATCACAGATGTAGGCCTATAAATTAAATATGAAAACATCAGCTGGAGTTTGATTATTGACAGGAACGCTGTTGACCACAGCAGTAAGTGCTTGCCATACCACATTTTTTATCGATAAGTGAGGGTTATTGCGTCATCCTCGTTAGTATAGTGGACAGTATCTCCGCCTGTCATGTGGAAAACCTGGGTCTGATTCCCTGACAGGGAGGCTTTAAAAATTTATTAACTTGGGCAGCAGGGGGATGGAGTGGTTGTTGCTTGTGAGTTCTTGCTGCTGAGGAAGGTTCAGATTCTTCAAAACCTGTTGCTCTCAAGTCTCTATCATTGAGCCTTTGATACCATTAACAAAAAGGATTCTTCTCATGCTGCACATATGCATTTGTAAATTCCCAGTTACAAAATTCCAATTTTTGACTATATAGCACTAGGAAACTCAGGACAAGAAATCTATGAGATGTACACAGAAAAAGCATGAGGTTGAGAAAATTGCAAGTTAAAAAAGACAAGAAGGCATAGTCATCTACAGTGGTGCTTGAAAGTTTGTGAACCCTTTAGAATTTTCTACACTTCTGCATAAATATGACCTAAAACAACATCAGATTTTCACACAAGTCCTAAAAGTAGATAAAGAGAACACAGTTAAACAAATGAGACAAAAATATTATACTTGGTCATTTATTTATTGAGGAAAATGATCCAATATTACATATCTGTGAGTGGCAAAAGTATGTGAAACTTTGCTTTCAGTATCTGGTGTTTGTGCAGCAATAACTGCAACCGGTAACTGTTGATCAGTCCTGCACACCGGCTTGGAGGAATTTTAGCCCATTCCCCCATACAGAACAGCTTCAACTCTGGGATGCTGGTGGGTTTCCTCACATGAACTGCTTGCTTCAGGTCCTTCCACAACATTTTGATTGGATTAAGATCAGAACATTGATTTGGCCATTCCAAAACATGAACTTTATTCTTCTTTAACCATTCTTTGGTAGAACGACTTGTGTGCTTAGGGTTGTTGTCTTGCTGCATGACCCACCTTCTCTTGAGATTCAGTTCATGGACAGATGTCCTGACATTTTCCTTTAGAATTTGCTGGTATAATTCAGAATTCATTGTTCCATCAATGATGGCAAGCCGTCCTGGCCCAGATGCAGCAAAACAGGCCCAAACCATGATACTACCACCACCATGTTTCACAGATGGGATAAGGTTCTTATGCTGGAATGCAGTGTTTTCCTTTCTCCAAACATAACGCTTCTCATTTAAACCAAAAAGTTCTATTTTGGTCTCATCCATCCACAAAACACTTTTCCATTAGCCTTCTGGCTTGTCCACGTGATCTTTAGCAAACTGCAGATGAGCAGCAATGTTCTTTTTGGAGAGCAGTGGCTTTCTCATTGCAACCCTGCCATGCACACCATTGTTGTTCAGTGTTCTCCTGATGGTGGACTCATGAACATTAATATTAGCCAATGTGAGTGAGGCCTTCAGTTGCTTAGAAGTTACCCTGGGGTCCTTTGTGACCTCGACGACTATTACACGCCTTGCTCTTGGAGTGATCTATGTTGGTCGCCCACTCCTGGGGAGGGTAACGATGGTTTTGAATTTCCTCCATTTGTACACAATCTGTCTGACTGTGGATTGGTGGAGTCCAAACTCTTTAGAGATGGTTTTGTAACCTTTTCCAGTCTGATGAGCATCAACAACGCTTTTTCTGAGGTCCTCAGAAATCTCCTTTGTTCGTGCCATGATACACTTCCACAAACATGTGTTGTGAAGATCAGACTTTGATAGATCCCTGTTCTTTAAATAAAACAGGGTGCCCACTCACACTTGATTGTCATCCCATTGATTGAAAACGCCTGACTCTAACTTCACCTTCAGAAGTATGCAAATTCTCAAGGCACCCCCATATAAAATATATGCAGTCATGCTGACCCCGGCAGTGATGTTGTGACATGGGAAAGGGGGCTGTGAGACAAATTTTGATGATGCGGCAATGATCTGCATTAGTGTAACTATCATTTTTTGGAATTTTAATTCATTTTATTTATTTCAATGTTAGAATAATTTTTTGATGGCACCCCTAATAAAGCCAGACCACACCCCGGTTGAGAAAGGCTGTATTAGACCAGTGCTCTCACCACTGAGCTATGGAGCCCCTGTGCTGACCCTCAAAATGGCCCACAGAACCTACTGGAACATCACTCACAACTTTAGTTCCTAACTGCAGTTAGCTTCTGTTTACTATTTGCCTAAAAAAAAAAAGGACACACATTTTAAATAATGCAGTGTGTCAATTGTAGAGTGGGCTATGGACTGTACATTCTGGCTACTTTCTCAAGTATTTTTCAAACTTGTACATAAATAGATTTTGACTTAGTTTCTAAGAGCAATGTTTGTTTCCGGAGCATATATCCAAAACTATTCATGATATGGATTTGAAACTTGGTATACATATTAAGAAGGTGATGTCGATGTGCCTTTTCATACTAAGAAATTTGAGAAATTTTAATTTTTCATGTTTCCATGGAAACAATTTCAGACTTAGTTTCTCAGGTTAGTCTGAGGGGGAGATTTTGTTTCCGGAGCAGAACGTGAAAATTATGAGTGGTATGGACTTGAAAGTAAGTGTCTGACTACTTGAATAGTTTGCTATGATCATATAGTGGTTAGTGCTCTGCGGTGTGACCGCAGCAACCCTGGTTCGAATCTGGGTCATGGCAAAGGAAAAAAAGCTACTTGAAGAGGCCTAATTTTGGGTTTACTGTCATTAGTCATTTGCACTGTTAGAGTTGATTTGTTTTTATTTATTTATTTGTCTTCCGTTCAATACTGACACTTTTGCACAGTTTTTATCTTCATTTATCACAATTCTTGATTTTAGCACTATTAATGCACAGGCACATGTACAAAGTGCATATTTAGGTTTTTTTATTGTTACATTTTTATCTGTATAATGTAAAGTCAGCTTGTTCTTTTTTTTATTCTATTTTATGTTGCACAGTGTGTCTTTTTCTCTTCACATGTTTGATAACTTGCTGCTGCAACAAAAATTTCCAGCTTGGGAGCTATCTATCTATCTTCGTGATTACACAGCCTGATAATTACAATTCATTTTTTTATACCCCCACTCCAAAGAAGGGGGGATATACTGGGTTACCTCTGTCCGTCCGTCTGTATCTCTGTCCATCCGAAACACCCTTTTTCTCAGCAACCACAAATCATAGCCACTTAGTACCAAACTTCAGCTTGGGGTTTTATATCGTGTATACCGTTTTCAGGTCTGTCCCACATCGACTATCTGTTTACCAAATGAATGTATTTACGAAACATATAGGGTGGATTTACAAAATTTTCGAAACACACTTCTCAGCAACTACAAATCACAACTGTTTGATATTTGGTACTGAGCTTCAGCTGGGGGTTCTATACTGTGTATACCGTTTTCAGGTCTGTCGCACATCGACTATCTGTTTACCGACTGAATGTATTTATGAAATATATAGGGTGAATTTAGATGCTATTTCAAGAAGCAAAATGCTATTTCAAAATGACAGTTTACCAGGATGCTATTTGAAATACCTGGGGAGAACACTGCTCTTTACTTACTTGTGTCAGGGTTAATTATTTGTTGAAGTCAACATTCATAATAAGTGTCCTATTCCTTCAATTGCTTGTATTCTGATATAAGCGAGAGCGAGGGGATACGTAAGTGAGCAGTAGCTCACAGCTGATATTGTTTTGTAATTCATTTCTTCAAATCGTCATAAATATGTATCACGATTTATCATTGCAATATATCATTACATGCTGAGTAAATATTATCATAAATAATGTTACACATGCAAACATTCGTATAAAAGCACACCCATTTGATCTATATAGGCCTTTAAAAGTGGGTGACTGGGAATATCGTGTGCTGGATATTGGATATACACGTGTGGAGTGTAACGAGAGAAGAGCAGGGCTCACCGACTCCACAGCCACACTGGGGGCGAGCCTCTCATCGATCTCCTTCAGCTTGTCAGCAAACAGCTGTCTGTCCTCTGTGGCGATGATGGCCTCTACAGGTGTGCCCAAAACCTTCACACCGTACTGCTGCAGTACGCCAATCTGAAACAGCACCACTCCTACCACTACTCCTAAGCAGGGGCGCAGATAGGATTTTTGAACTGGGGGGGACTGAGCTGTCAGCAAATGATTCCATTTTGTGTATGCATGTATGGGTGCGTGTGTGTATATGTGTATATATATATATATATATATATATATATATATATATATATATATACACTACCGTTCAAAAGTTTGGGGTCACTTTGAAATGTCCTTATTTTTGAAAGAAAAGCACTGTTCTTTTCAATGAAGATCACTTTAAACTAATCAGAAATCCACTCTATACATTGCTAATGTGGTAAATGACTATTCTAGCTGCAAATGTGTGGTTTTTGGTGCAATATCTCCATAGGTGTATAGAGGCCCATTTCCAGCAACTCTCACTCCAGTGTTCTAATGGTACAATGTGTTTGCTCATTGCCTCAGAAGGCTAATGGATGATTAGAAAACCCTTGTACAATCATGTTAGCACAGCTGAAAACAGTTGAGCTCTTTAGAGAAGCTATAAAACTGACCTTCCTTTGAGCAGATTGAGTTTCTGGAGCATCACATTTGTGGGGTCGATTAAATGCTCAAAATGGCCAGAAAAATGTCTTGACTATATTTTCTATTCATTTTACAACTTATGGTGGGAAATAAAAGTGTGACTTTTCATGGAAAACACAAAATTGTCTGGGTGACCCCAAACTTTTGAACGGTAGTGTGTATACATGTTATTTCACCTCCCTCACTGCCATCACCAGGAACTACCTGCAGGCCAGGACAATGATAACATTTTAACATAGCCTAAATCCAAAGTTTACACATTATCACCACGCACAGAAATTGCAAAACTAGTTTTAAAACCGCTAAGTTCCAACTGTTAACCATAGCGAGAGGCTGGGCTACGTGTGTGTGTGTGTGTAAAGTGTAAACCAGTGCATCCTGACTTTCTAACTCTGCCTGTGTGTTGCGTGAGCGGCAGTCAGTCAACAACTCTTCGCAAAGTTTCCTTATGAAACAATATGCTCGCTGAAATTATGGCAGGGAACGCCAGATTAAACATTAAACCTGCCTTCTGAGCACTGTATCTACAGGCTGCCACCGAAAGAAGGAGGCTCCCAGAAAGGCATCTCTACTCCGTACGATTTTACTTTCACTACGACATTACTTTGAACAGACTATCAAAAAATTGCAAGGTGATATGATAAAGTAAGGCACAGTTTACTTACAGTCGTTTTTTTTTTTGAAAAAACGATGCAATCGTTTTCTGCCTTTTGGCACCCTTCATCATGCCGTGTTGGGGTCCTGAACTAGGAGGCGCTGTCCCCGATATGCCTGTCAAACTTGTAACCATAGCAACCAAGCTCGAGCTCGCAACCTGTGCAGTCTGCGCAGTTGCAACTATGTCTGTACTGCTGCTGTGCACCTCAATAAACTTAAACTTACTCTTTTGATTTTTCCCTGAGGTTTGCCTTATGCAAAGAAAGACAGTATAGACGTTTTTTCCTCCCTATAAGTGGGGGGGACCGAACGAGGTGAATTTAAATCCGGGTGGGACGAATTCCCCCCTCTATCTGCGCCCGTGCTCCTAAGTATCTAGAGCTGCGGCTACAATCATCGACACCTTAATGATCTTTTGGCCATTGCAAAAGTAGAAGAGACTTTCAATACGTAAATTGTGCATGAATAGTCACTCAAACTTCCACTGGAAAAAAATAAGTTGATTCCCGATTACTTAGCGTGTCAGATGATGTTACACCGTTCCACAGTTATCGACACCGTTCCACAATTATTGACATCGAGATGAGAATTTTTTTTTAATGGTATGTGGAATTAAGTTAACAAAACAGTTTTTATTTAATTTTTTTATATAGACTTGCATTAAGTCCAAAATATGTTTTATATAAATATATCGAAGTCAGTGCTTAGGTAAATGAGGAAGTAATCCTAATGGTTGTAAACAAATGAACTGATAATGTTTAACCTGTGTCAGAAAATCTTTTTGTTCCACTTTCTACCCACTTTCTAAGTACTTTTGTACATTAAATTTTGTTAAATCACTCATTGTTTTTGCATTAATTTCTAGGTTTGTAGTTTACCAATAAATGTCAACAGGCAATTGATATTATAACCACATGAAAATCCAGGTAAAAGGTCGCATGTCAGTTCTCGAACCAAAACTTTATATTTCTATATCTAAAAATATAAAATGTCTGATATTGTAATATATGGTAGATATTTACAACAAACTGCGAAAAAAAATTCTAAATGGAATAGAAAAACCTGAATATTTCAAGCATGTAATTTATAATACATATATATATATATATATATATATATATATATATATATATATATATATATATATATATACTAAGAATTTGATTTTGGTCTAATTCTATTTATTTCAATCAGATTCCAAATACTCTCTAAGCATTCCATTCTGTTATGAATCAGGAAAAAATTATGATAAATCACAGCACTTATATATTTTTTAAAGTACTTCATCTGCTTCAACAATGCTACACAAAGATCGATCCATAACAGTTGTAAATGTCACTTAATTCCACAGGGTGTCGATAATGGTGGACACCGGTGAAAGTGATCATGATGATCAACACCCCACATGACTTCTCAAACGCGTGATAAGATACAAAATGCCGACTGTCAAATGAAAGAGTAAGAAACAAAGTAGGTTTCGACCAGGATATCATGAAATATCGGTGAATTTGATAAGTAAAAACATGTCCATGATCTTTCCACCATACTTACATGTGATGAGAGCATTCGGGTTTTCCTCAACTTGCTGATCGTGCTAAAAAAAATCCATCTCAGGTAACGAGCTGTGTCATCAGACGACAGGATCAAAGGGCGAGGGGTGTCTTCCGGTTGATTTATTAATCAATAAAAACTGTTGTAACTGAAACTCACCTTTGTAAAATTGTTTTCAATTGGTAAATCTGAAAAGGTGTCAGTAATTATGTACTGTGGATAATTGTAGCTGCCACTCTATATCTACACATGTAGAGATATAATTCAGAACAGGTCTCACCACAGTTGAGTGCCGTTTGTCCGCCCATGGAGAGCAGGATGCCATCCGGACTCTTGGCTTTGACCACCTCCATCACAAATTGGGGTGTTATGGCCAAGAAGTAGACTGTGCCTGCCTGCTTGGTTCCCACATAGTTAGTCTGCACCAAGGCGCTGGTCGGGTTCATCAGCACCGTCTTCAGGTTCTCCTCCTGCACACAGTGCAACATGGTGGATATTTACTCTGTTCCAGTGCAACAGGTCTAATTAGCTAAAAGCTGCATTTCCTCCACAAACTCCATCATGGCAATAAAAGATCATACTAGCATCAAATCTAAAATTCTAATTCTCGCTAGTGTGCAAAGTCAGCTTAGACAGCATTTACTGATATGCTGCTCTGATGAGCTCCGAAGGTGAGCTATCACAGATTCCTTTCAGTTTGCTTGCCTTTATGTCTGGAATTGCCGACTGACCTCTGTATCTCCAACTCACATTTTTCAACAGGGTTGTCATATTCCCACCATCCACTATGAAATTCTAACTCTCGCTTATGTGCAAAGTCAGCTTAGACAGCATTTACAAACTGAAAATACAATGCTTACCTGCTTGTATTCTTAAACCTGCTGGTGAAGAGCAAGCTGCTGTGCTGAAAAGGCACTTTTCACCACCTTCCACCCAACTGCTCTCATTGAACAATGAAGCAACAAATGCTTCCTGAGGCATGCCCCAAAAGTGTGAGAAGCATGCCAGGGACTCCATGTGAGGAGATTGGGTTGTTTTAGTGGCAAAACACTTGAAGCTTACCACCTGGTATTCATGCAAATGGGAGTCAGAATACACTCCCCCAGAACAAAAGTCCGCTTCTGAGCAGTCGCCTACTTGAAAATAAACAAACAACCAATGGAAACTCAGGCATGGTTCCAGAGAGCAATAAGCAGGCCAGGAAGGGCGGGGGCAGGGGGGCTTGTGGTTGTTAGTTGGACAAACCCTGAAACACAGCAGGGGAATTGTCTCAAGTGGTAGAGTGCTTGCTTAGCATGTAAGAGGTAGTGGGATGGATGCCCATGTTCTCCAAAACACCAATTGCCACCTTACTTGCATATTACAGAGAAAAACTTTCTTGTCATCTTGCAAACCATCTGAATCATCTGCACTTTCAGCCAAGTCAAGATCAAATTTCTTTTGCCACATTCAAAGCAGCACATCTGTAAAAACAGCCACTATTTGGATTAAACCCACAACCTTGGCACTGTTTGTAACAATGACCAAATCAACTAACTGCACACTACTTTTCTGCTGATATGCTCCTCTAATGAGCTCCGAAGGTGAGATATCACAGAATCCTTTCAGTTTGCTTGGCTTTATTTCTTGAATTGCTGACTGACCTCAGTATCTTCAAATCACATTTTTCAACAGGCTTGTCATATTCCCACCATCCACTATGAAATTCTAACTCTCACTCGAGTGCAAAGCCAGCTGAGACAGCTTTTACAAACTGAAAATATGATGCTGACCTGCTTGTATTCTTAAACCTGCTGGTGAAAAGCAAGCTGCTGTCCTGAAAAGGCACTTTTCACCACCTTCCACCCAACTGCTCTCATTGAACAATGAAGCAACAAATGCTTCCTGAGGCATGCCCCAAAAGTGTGAGAAGCATGCCAGGGACTCCATGTGAGGAGATTGGGTTGTTTTAGTGGCAAAACACTTGAAGCTTACCAACTGGTATTCATGCAAATGAGAGTCAGAATACACTCCCCCAGAACAAAAGTCCGCTTCTGAGCAGTCGCCCACTTGAAAATAAACAAACAACCAATGGAAACTCAGGCATGGTTCCAGAGAGCAATAAGCAGGCCAGGAAGGGCGGGGGCAGGGGCGCTTGCAGTTGTTAGTTGGACAAACCCTGAAACACAGCAGGGGAATTGTCTCAAGTGGTAGAGTGCTTGCTTAGCATGTAAGAGGTAGTGGGATGGATGCCTGCATTCTCCAAAACACCAACTGCCCCCATGCTTGCATTTTACAGAGAAAAACTTTCTTGTCATCTTGCAAACCATCTGAATCATCTGCACTTTCAGCCAAGTCAAGATCACATTTCTTTTGCCACAGTCAAAGCAGCACATTTGTGAAAACAGCCACTATTTGAATTAAACCCAAATATCTATCAAAGCTCCCCGGGCTCCACGGAGCCCAAATATCTATCATCCAGCTCCCTGGGCTCCCCCCGCTGATAAAAGCTATCAGCGGGGAGGAGCCCGGAGATCTGGATGCAAGCTCCATGGAGCAACAGGTATCTGCTTTCCTGCAGTCCAAGGGAATTCGCCTGGACTGCGATAACATCGAGGTTTGCCACCCGCTACCAAGGAGGAACACCAGCGACAAGCAGACCATCATCATGAGGTTTGTCAACAGGAAACATAAGACTGCACTATTAAAGCAAGCGTACAAGCTAAAGGGATCCAGTGTCTACATAAACGAGCATCTGACCAAACAAAATGCGGGTACAGCCAGGAGTGCACGCATTTTAAAAAACAGAGGAAAATTCAGAACACTTGGACTACAAACTGTAAAGTGTTTATTAAACTAAACGGTATACCTGAGGAGGCCAAAGTATTGGTTGTTAAAAATATCGAGGACCTGGAAAAGTATCAGTGACCATCATGAGCGGGACCATAAGCCACACATCTCAGAGGATTACGGAACAGGATTTATTGGAACTACAATCATTTGTGTACACTGATCACAAATCACAGGATTTGGAATATGATATAGATCCGGACAATAATTTCTTCTCTGCCATTAACAACAACTGCTGTTATTACACTGATGAACAGTTCAATCGGAGCATTAAAGCTGATGGCAAACTCTCAGTTATCCACTTCAATAGTAGAAGCATGTATGAAAATTTCAATCTCATCAAGGAATATCTACATCAGTTTTCACATCCGTTCAGCATTGTAGCCAAATCTGAAACTTGGATACATAACGTCAAAGGCACAGACTTTGAGCTGGAGGGCTATGAATTCAACTACGTAAATAGACAAAACAAGAGTGGAGGGGGAGTGGCCATATTTGTGGATAGGGACTTGAAATTCAGTGTGATGGAAAGTATATCAACAGTAATTGACTACACACTGAAATGCATAACAGTTGAAATTTGCAGAGAGAAACATAAAAATGTAATTGTTAGTTGTATATATAGAGCTCCAGATTCTAGTATTGAGGTCTTCAATAACTGGATCGAGGAAATGTTTTCAGAAGTGAGTCCCAAAACAGTCTTCATATGTGGAGACTTCAATATTGACCTGCTCAATCCAAATAAACACAAAATGACAGACAATGTTATCAACACAATGTACAGTATGGCCTTTTTCCCGAAAATTACTCGACCCAGCAGAATCACCTCACACGGAGCCACCCTCATATTCAATATATTCACTAATGGTTTTAATGACAATTTAGTAAGTGGACTATTGATAAATGATATCAGTGATCATTTACCAGTTTTCTCAGTTTATGAAACAAAATTTGGGAATAATAAACCAGAAAACACAAAACTTTTCAGATGACTTAGATCAGAGGAATCAATTAACACTTTTAGAAATTACTTGCTGGCACAAAATTGGGATGAAATATACCGACTAAAAGACATAAATAAAGCATATGAGGAATTCTTGAGGATATTTATATCATTATATAATAAAAATTGCCCAATTGTTCATTACAGTAAAAAAGTCAAACATACAGTATGTCCATGGATTACAAGGGGTTTACAAAATGTCTGTAAAAAGAAAAATACATTGTATAGAGAGTTCATAAAGCAGAAAACTAAACAGGCAGAGGATAGATAAAAAAAATATTAAAATAAATTAACTAATATTATAAGGGCTGCTAAGAAAGAATATTATAAGAAATTATTAAACGATAACAGAAATAATATCAAAGTAATTTGGAGCACTTTGAACAGTATTATAAAAAATGGGTCAAGATATCTAAATTATCCAAAGTACTTTCTTAATAATGACAAATATGAATATAACCATTATTTTCAACCATTACTTTGTAAACGTAGGACCAATCTTAGCGGAACAAATCCCGGATCCAGGAACATCTGCTGAAAATCTGGGCAATTTAATGGATAATAATTATTTTTTCAATGTTCCTTACAGCAGTGGAAGAAAAAGAAATTGTTGATATTGTTGGGAAATGTATGAACAAAAAATCTACCGACTGTGATGACATTGACATGATGATATTGAAAAATGTTATTGATGGAATATCCAAGCCATTCACATATATATATGCAATTTGTCATTTCTAACTGGTAGATTTCCAAACAGAATGAAAACAGCAAAAGTCATTCCTCTGTACAAAAGTGGGAGCAAACACCACTTCACAAACTACAGACCTGTCTCACTACTTCCGCAATTCTCCAAAATTCTCGAAAAACTTTTCAATAACCGATTGGATAAATTTATTGACAAACATAAACTACTTAGTGACAGTCAATATGGATTTAGAGCACATAGATCAACATCACTGGCTTTAATAGAATTAGTTGAAGAAATCACCAATTCCATAGAGCAGAAAAAACATGCAGTTGGAATATTCATTGATTTAAAGAAAGCATTTGATACAATAAATCATGACATATTAATAAAAAAAACTGGAACGATATGGCATCAGGGGTATAGTTTTAAACTGGGTTAAAAGCTACTTAAGTAACAGGAGACAGTTTGTGAAGCTGGGAGATTGTTCTTCCTGCATGTTTGGACATAACTTGTGGTGTTCCCCAGGGGTCAGTGTTAGGACCAAAGATTTTTATACTATATATCAATGACATATGTAGTGTATCTAAAGTAATGAAGCTTGTCTTGTTTGCTGACGATACAAATATCCTCTTTTCTGGTGATAATTTAATGGAACTATTGCAGGAGATCACAACAGAAATAAGTAAATTAATAACATGGTTCAACAGTAACAAATTTTCATTAAACCTGAACAAATCCAAAGTAATATTATTTGGTAACAACAAAACAAACACACAACTAAATATTCAAATCGATGGGGTTATTATAGAAAGAGTTAAGGAAATCAAATTTATTGGAACAACTATTGATGAAAAACTTAGCTGGAAACCACAGATAAAAAACATACAATCCAAAGTATCAAGAAGTATTGCAATATTAAACAAAGTCAAACAGTTTCTAGATCACAATTCACTCCGGATTCTTTTCTGTTCCCTGGTTTCACCTTATTTAAGTTACTGTGCAGAGGTATGGGGCAATAATTACAAAAATACAATACATTCATTATTCATTCTCCAAAAAAGAGCAATAAGGATTATACACAAGGCTGGTTATCGGGATCATACAAATACATTATTCTTACAGTCAGAAATACTGAAATTTGCAGATCTGGTGGACTATCAAACAGCACAAATATTATTCAAAGCAAACAATAATCAACTACCACATAATATTCAAAAACTGTTCACTGAAAGAGATGGGAGTGATAATTTAAGGGGTTTATTTAAATTTAAAAATTATAGGGTACGCACAACCAAGAAAAGTTTTTGTATTTCTGTTTGTGGGGTGAAGCGGTGGAACAGTTTAAATGAGGAGCTCAAGGGATGTCCAGACATGAAGCATTTTAAAAAGATGTACAAAAATTTGATTTTCACAAGGTATAAGGATGAAGGGGATTAATCATAACTGGCTGTTTATTGTGTAAATTTTCTTTTTTTTTCATTTTTGAGTCTTCATCTATTTGTTCTGTTTTTATTTTGTTCTCCATTGTGAGTGTGGTATTTGTAGTAAACTTGTGTGTAGACATATGGATATACACATATAATTAATTAATTATATGATATAGTTATAGAGAATTTATATCTGAATAGTTGAAGTAATAAGTTATATATATATATATATATATATATATATATATATATATATATATATATATATATAAAAGGAAGCTCGATAATCAATTTATATTGACTAAAGTAGAGGGTGGGATTAAATAAGTTTTTACTTCAGCCCACTCCTTTTCGGACATGGAATGTATTTTTGTCTTGTTTTCTTTTGTTTTGATATATTATTATTACCCATATTATTTAAGGTTTATTTTCTAATTTAGTGGCTTTTTACGTGTTCTTGTTGCAAATGCTGTTTTGTTTTTCTTGTTATCTGCTTATTTATTCATTGTTTGTTTACATGTTTGAAATAAACTATCATCATCATCATCATCACTGCAACCGCACTTGCTAATTGACACCGCAACCACGCCCCCAGAGTGAATATTCATGAGCGAATTGGGCGTGGTGTTTCGCCCAGTGGAAACCTACAGTAACCCTTTGTGTACCGCGCACGGGGCGGGATTTTTTCTCTTCAATCAGAAATATTGGTAGGGACACGCCCATACCGCCCACACCCAATTCTACACCTGTGTTGTTGAGCATGGAGAAAACCAGAAAATAGGGAAAAAGTTAGAGCAGGCAAAATAAAGATTTTTTTCTTTCTTTTTTTAAAATAAGGTAACTATTCTTAAATCTACTATAATACCACATGAGCGTATAGAATAAAAGAACCAAATTCATATTTTAATTCTCTACTCTAGGAAAAAAAAAAACATTTAGCAACTTCACTTAAAGAGTGTCAAGCAAGAATAAAAAAAAAATCCTTTTTTGAGCAAAAGCATTATTTCTGAAGATACTACAATATGAGGTTGATAGGAGCAAACCCCTATTCCAGGTCCCTACTCTAACGTTTTTATTTACAGAACAAGTCAGATAGTAAATTGACAAGAATAAATACCACGCTTAAGCTTAACCAAAAGTCGGAAAAACAATAATTTACTGCCGTCAATGATTTTAAATATATCACTTCTACATATTAAAATCCAGAAAGGTAAACACAGGTAGACTCCGCCCCCAACAGCTGGATCCTTTTGAAGAGAAACATCGCCTTTTGGGGCGTGTGGGAGATACTTCTCTGCAAAAAAATCAACTGTTCTAACATCTCATCTCATTATCTCTAGCCGCTTTATCCTTCTACAGGGTCGCAGGCAAGCTGGAGCCTATCCCAGCTGACTACGGGCGAAAGGCAGGGTACACCCTGGACAAGTCGCCAGGTCATCACAGGGCTGACACATAGGCACAGACAACCATTCACACTCACATTCATACCTACGGTCAATTTAGAGTCACCAGTTAACCTAACCTGCATGTCTTTGGACTGTGGGGGAAACCAGAGCACTCGGAGGAAACCCACGCGGACACGGGGAGAACATGCAAACTCCACACAGAAAGGCCCTCGCCGGCCCCGGGGCTCGAACCCAGGACCTTCTTGCTGTGAGGCGACAGCGCTAACCACTACACCACCGTGCTGCCCCTGTTCTAACATTTGTTGACTAAAAATGTTCAGCTCAGCTAGAGCAAAGCCTACAAAAATATATTGAACTCATTAACATTTCTCTCCAACAATCTTTAGTAAAAGGCGAAAGATTTATACGTCAATGAAGAGAAACCTGAACTGCACTGAACACTGGATCAGGTTAGTGACACTGGATTGGAGGTGCAGAAAGCTGGTATAGGGTAAGGTGGCCTGGGCCAATCTCTTACACCTTTACAGCTTTATTAGCCATTGCACACAGGCAGAGAAATGTCTGACCAACAAGCTTTTTTGAAAGATCGATCGATCGACTGATCGATAGATAGATAAGCAAGCGGGGTGGGGGGTGTTGAATTTTGAAAAGGAACAGTTGAGTGCTGTGTGATCTGTCCAATATCACGGATGTAGGCCTATAAATTAAATATGAAAACATCAGCTGGAGTTTGATTATTGACAGGAACGCTGTTGACCCCAGCAGTAAGTGCTTTCCATACCACATTTTTTATTGATAAATGAGAGTTGTTGCGTCATCCTCGTTAGTATAGTGGACAGTATCTCCGCCTGTCATGCGGAAGACCGGGGTTCGATTCCCCGACGGGGGGACTTTAAAAATGTATTAACTCGTGCAGCAGGGGGATGGAGTGGTTCACACTGTCGCCTCACAGCAAGAAGGTTCTGAGTTTGCGGCTGGTGGGGGCCTTTCTGTGTGGAGTTTGTGTGTTCTGCCTGTGTCAGCTCTGGTTAACCCCCCAGCTCAAAGACATGTAGTTCAGTTAACATGGGGTGGTGTTGGGCTGAAGTGCCCTTGAGCATGTTGTGTGTGTGTATATATATATGAATGACCACATTTTGTGTCAATTAAATCTTATTAATAGTAACAGATCTAGATAAATCCAGTGACTATAGACCATACTTTAATATGCCTAAAGTCAATGTTAATGTCAATTATGACTATTATAAATTGCCAATGGTAGACCCTCTGATGATGTTCTTCTAATAATATTCTATTTCTAAGTCTAGTAAAAGTCAGACGAAAAAATGTTTTCTGTGTTTTTAGCTTTTAGATAAATATCAGAAAATTAAGTTAGCTAATTTAATGGATGCCCGCTAACCTATCTTTGCGCATGGAGCGTTAGCAAACCTCCCTCGTGATAGTGAGAACTGGCAGCCAGGATTTTTCCATTGGCTCACGCGCTCGACCCCCAATCCAATGTTGCTTTGGTTGGCCAAAGTTATGAGGTTGCTGTGGGGTACTAAGACTAGACTAAATAACAAAATTAAACGATTTAGACATCCCTAGTCTCCCGGACACTCTGGGAGTCTGCCCAGGAGCATGTAGACAGAGAGAGGAAAGGCAGGAGAAACTTGATCTGAGTCTTATTTGGAAAGTTGTAAATTAAATTATAATGACTGGCTATTGCTGACAAGGCCGGATTAACTATATGGGCCTGCGGCACAGTTCCCAGGGGCACCAACCACTCACAGCCAGTGGGGGGGGGGGCACCACATGACAGAAACTTTAAAAATATTTTTCGTGAATGTTTGTACACTTAAAATGGTTATACACTTGACATTGTTAAATAGTCATATATAATTCATTATGAACACTAATTTCATAAGAACAACAACAATAACTAGACCGGACAATTCCCCAGGGGAAATTGTGAGAGGATGCAGTGCGTGAAGCAATTTGGTCACTCATGTAAGCTAGCTGTGAATGTGTGACTTGCTATGAGGCTACAAAATTGAGTGATGTGTTAAAAGTAGTAAACTGTTATGCAACTTAGCAAGAGTTACCTGCCTTGGTGAATGAATATCACTAAATTCCCATTTGTTTGCTCCTTGTAGTATCAGCACAATAAGCTGGCATCAAAAGGAGCAACCTGTCAGAAAAACTGCAATAACATTGGGCGAGATGTCAAGGTCAGTCAAACTTGTAAAAACGACAGAATCCTATCCCAGAGAATAATTTGCGAAGATGCAAGTTAAAATTTGCCTTATTTTTGCAGATGCCCCAAAAGTACTGTGCCCAGCCAAAAGTACTGCACTCAGCCTTGAGAAGCACCAGAGGGACATCCACCGGAGGGCCTCGGAGGAACTGCGCCCGGCCACGAGAAGCTTGTAAGGTACCGGACACAGACGTGATGACAGGTTCACAAAGGTACCGCCCCAAGCCACTTGAGGACCACAGAGGTACTTTGCCCAGACAGTACATGGCGCCTCAAAGGTATTACACCCAGCCATGGGTGGTCCTCAGAGGTCCTGTGGGCATTCCCGTTTGCCTCTGGTCATTCCCTGGTGGTCTAGTGGCTAGGATTTGGCGCACTCACTGTCGTGGCCTGGGTTCGATTCCCGGTCAGAGAAAGGGGGTGTGTTTTTTTTTTAACCCCCACCCATCTTTATTACTAAAATAGCATCAGACTCTCTGGCAGAACAAACGCTTCCTTCGAGCCGGATTCCAACCAGCGACCTAAGGATAGCCATCGCAAGCAACTACAGTTCTCTGCTCTTCCAACTGTGCTATCAAAGGGTACCCTGAAGTGCTTTTCTGCTGAGTGAGCCGTCAAGCAACATCTCCAACAGCGCTTGCTTTTAATATACTGCATATATATTGTTTTGTGCCAAAACTCGTTTTGCACAAGCTGGCTTAACCTACCAAATTATGTGCACCCGCAATACGCAACGCAATGAAATAATTTAGAAAATCTATTATAAATAGTGATTTCTCTTCAGTCTTTTAAGGCTGATGAAAAGCTCAGTTTCAAAAGAACAGAAACAAATTAATGGATCGTGTTTGTTTCGGGCATTTTGGCAAATGTGAAAGCAAAATCCAGAGAAGTTGTGTTGACAATGACTGTGATACTCCGTACACAAAACTCCAGTCAGACTCCAGGTTCTATTGAAACAGTATTCATTTTTAGTATTCCGGACCTTGAGGCTTTATTTCCTATTCTGATTTAATCAAATGGATTTATTCAAACGTTGTAGGCTTGTCCTCACCAATTTACCAGTGGCCTTCACAGAGATGAGAGCATGAAGAGAATTGCTCAGTCAGGGCAAAGTGCAAGGGCAGGAAAAGCTTGTTGGTACTTTAATGACATCGTGTGGCCGTACAGTGTAAATGCTTCTAGATATTCTCAAAAAAAGATCTGAAAATTGATCTCTGCTCATGCTGGTAATGAAGTTACTTAAATTTGAAATGCTGACTCGTGTTTTTTTGTTTTTCTTTTTGCGGCTGAGGAACCACGTGACCGCGTATCACTATCATCACCACTGTTGTTTCCACAGTCAGATCTACAATTATTGTCAAAGCTCAGTAAAGAAGGTTTGTGTGATTGTAAAACTGAGCAGTGGGACTTTGCCATTTTTCTGAACTGTGGGAGTTTGCCATTTTTCTGCCTGATGCCCATGGTAAAAAAAGTCAGGACTAAATCATCATCAAAGAGAGAGAGAGAGAGAGGATTGAGAGAGAGAGAGGACTACCAGGAAATACCTTCTTTTGACGCATGTTTCAGGAAGCAGATGTTACTTTATTGTTCAGTGTGAGCAGTTGGGTCGAGGTTGGTGAGAAGTGGTTCTTCAGAGCACATGGTGGCTTTTGGACCACCATGTTGAAGAAGGGAAGTAGGTGTGCATCCTTCTTTCAGATTGTTAAAGCTATCCATGCTGACTTTGCTCAGTAGATAAAATACGTTTTTCAGACTGGATGTTGGGATTTTCATCTCCCTGTGTAAATACTGTATGTGAGTGGGTCGAACTGTGGGCTTCAAAACAATAATCAAGAGAAAAGACATCTGTTCAAGGCAAAGTCACTGCCTCGTCACTATTTAGTGAAGCACCTCAGCAGCCATGACATTTTTTTTCTTTGGCCAGTTAGCTCAGTTGGTTAGAGTGTGGTGCTAATAACCCCAAGGTCACAGGTTCAATCCCTGTACTGGCCAATTCTCTCCTTTACAGGTCCTGTTGTTGTCAGGACAGGGGAAGCCTTTTTCTGTTGAGGGAAATGTTCTGCAAAACAAGAGCTTCTCTGGTTGTTTTGCAAAATGTCAATCGATTCCTTGTATCTGGATGTGCCATTGGAATACAGTAACTCAACTGATTGCAGGACACAGGAAATTCAAATACACGCATGAGATTGCCTCAAAGAGAAGCACTAATGAATCTCGTAAAAATCAGTGCTCCTTTTTCAATTCATCTAATTGTGCTTCATTTTGAAAGTAACTTTAATTTCATAAACTCTAAAAGGTATCTTTAGTTGCTTGAATCACTCAAAACCACTCCAAAACATAGCAATTACTGAAGGATCCAGGAAGGTAGTAGCCATTGTTAGGGTATGATAGACAGATAGATGGTCTTTTTCTTTGTATTTTCTCTTCTCTTATTCACCACTAAATAATACAGTCATTAGCTGACTGCTTTTCCAGAAAGTCCATAGTGAGAATTCACCAGTTGACCACTATTTCATTCTGAGGGGACTGACTCAGGTGTTTTTCATTTAAAGTGCACAGGATCTGATCAGAACTTGAGCTCGTTCACAGCCCAACCCACACAATCCAATGTGGCAACAGAGGGTACAATGGATGGTCCATCACGCCATGTGAGCAGACCAAGTGAGTTAAACATTGATGGGCAGTTATCACTCTGATTTGGTTCTAGGGGCACAGCCAATTATGCTTTCCATCCATCCATCCATCCATTATCTGTAACCACTTATCTTGTACAGGGTTGCAAGTAAGGTGGGGCCTATTCCAGCTTACTATGGGCGAGAGGCAGGGCACACCCAGGACAAGTCACCAGATCATCACAGGGCTAACACATAAAGACAAACAACCATTCACACCTACAGTCAATTTAGACCCACCAATTAACCTAACCTGCATGTCTTCAGGGGAAAACAGAGCACCCAGAGGAAACCCACACAAGCACAGGAAGAACATGCATACTCCACACAGAAAGGCCCCCATCAGTCACTGGGCTCAAACCCAGAACATGCTGGCTGTGAGGCGACAGCGTTAACCACTACACGACTGTGCCACGGCCAACTGTTCTAATGCTCCCTGAGCCACCATGTTGCACCCAAATCCAGACCTATAGTGCCCAATATCATTGAAGCTGTGATGGTACTGGAATAAACCTCAGATCCAAAATCGCAGAAGTGGACCATACCTATCTTGAAGAGAACTTGTTCCATGTTGATGGAAACAAAGGGTTTGGGATATGCAAGCTTGCTCAAAAGCAGCCTTCAGGTGAAATATATTATTTAAAGAGGTGCAAAGAGCAGCTTCAGAGGTTCCACTGAGAGTTGAACTCAGACCACTGGATTCAGAGTCCAGAGTGCTAACCATTACACCATGGAACCAAGACACAGCTGCAAGATTGTTTTTACCATCAAATTACTGCCATATAACTGACCTCACTCTGGCAAAAAAATTTAGTACCCACTTGGTCAAAGGTGTACACAAACCACCAATCCCCATACCCGGGAATGAATCAGGGACCTTCAGTCTTACGCTCTCCCTACTGAGCTATTTCAGCATGCCCTACAGGGTTTAACTCATGGCTTCTTCCATGCAGTCGGATACAGCCTTTGGCCCTTGTGAAATGTATGCAGCAAGCAGCAATTTGTTTTTGAGATCACATTCCATTATATTACATTATAGGCATTAAGCAGATGCACAACATCAACTCATCAGACATGGAGGTAGACCGCCAGATTCAAGCTGCCACCAAAGCCTTCGGTGCTTTACAAAAGCAACTATGGTCTCACCATGACATCAAGAGAACCAGCAAGTTGAAAGTATACAATGCCGCAGTCTTATCACCTCTGCTTTACGCCAACGAATGTATGAGGCTCTACGGTAAACACTTCAAGTATCTGACCAGGCTACAACTGCGACACCTGCATCAAATCCTCAAAATAAGATGGCAGGACAAGGTCCCTGATGTAGAAGTCCTCAGGCGAGCCAAAACAGTAAGCGTGGAAACCCTTATCACAGCCTCCCAACTTCGTTGGGCTGGACACGTCTACTACCCGAAGCCGTTTTCTACGGAGAACTGAGCCTAGGAAAGAGGCTGACAGAAACAAGGAGGACAGAAACTGAGGTACAAAGACGTTTGGAAGAGGAACATGAAGAATGCCGTCATTATCGATCAGACGTGAGAAAGGGATGCCTCGGTTCGAGCAACATAGCGAAGCAAAGTTAAAAGCTCAGTGTTTGAAATTGAAGACAAGCATCAAAGGGAGTATAGGAGAGCTCACGAAACTAGACATTCCATAGCACCTCAACCGGGCCATTCATGCCACCGCTGCGGACGACTCTGTCGCTCTGGTGCGGGCCTCACGGCCCATCTGTGTTTCTGTGCATCCTACTGAAGCAGGCATCATCGCTAGCAATGGACAGCCAACAAAGGGTTGCGGACAACTGGCACCATTGGTGGGGCCCCTTGGGCTATTCTGTTATAAGAGCAGGCCTGCCTGAGATTGATGACCCAGGATTAAGCGTGCAATGGTTGACAGAAATGATTTCAAGTAATCCTGACAAGTCCATTGTGCACTTGTGCAATGAGCTAAGACTGTTGCATGATGCAAACACCGGTGAGGCATTCCCAAACCCAGTTGTATGGGTGAATGGTTTCAAACGGGACATGGATCGTCGCCGATGAGGCATTCGTGAAACTTATGTTGAAAAGTCCAACATGAGAAGACTGATGGCAAACGACAGGGGGGGATGAAGTGCTAGGAACCTGTCTCTATCGCTGTAACGGTCCCTATACGTGGTGCAAATTGACATGGGACAGAAGAAGAAAAGAAACTGGAAACACCTGGATTTGTCTGGACTGAAATGGGCGACACATTTTTACTACTGATGTGCTTCCTCTTGTTTAGCAAGCCAGCCATGCTTCTGCTGCATCCTTGTGTGTACTCTCAATTAATGGGATCTTGGAAATTTTGGTGTTAGAAGAAATCTGCTTTCCCCTCTCTGCTAAACACATGCAATCGCGAATTTCAAAAGCCCCTGGACAAAGCCTTTCTCTCATCAAATTTGACACACAAACACTGGCTTAAGAGTCCAGTGCCTCATCGATGAGGCCAGTGCGGCATAGGCCTTAACCTCAAATGGCCAGCATCAATAGCACTAATGGCCCTTTTCCACTACCCTTTTTCAGCTCACTTCAGCTTGCTTCAGCTCACTTCAGCCCGACACGGCTCGCGTTTCGACTACCAAAAAACAGCACGACTCAGCTCGCTTCAGCCCTGCTTAGCCCCTAAAACTCGCACCGTTTTGGAGTGGGGCTGAAGCGAGCCAAAGCGAGCCGAGTGAGGCTGGGGGCGTGAGCAGACACTCCCCTGTGCACTGACTGGTGAGGAGGAGTGTCCTCACATGCCCACACACGCCCCGTGAGCACGCTGGCATCTGTAAACACCGTAAACCCGGAAGAAGAAGAATTACGAATTACGAGAATTTCTGAAGCCTTATGCGCCTCGCCTCATCTATACGCTCTTGCCAGTATCTGTTGGCGTTGTCGGTGATACCAGCAACACTAACGACTCCATGTCCTCCATGTTTATTGTTTACTATCCGGGTCGAGAGACTACCGCTTAAAAGCTCACTGATGTCACTGTTTGCGCTGCTTAACGACATCACGTGACATCCACCCACTATCACTAACTCCACCCAATGTGTCCACCCACTTCCAGCCAGCATGGTTCAGCGCGGTTGTAGTCGAAATGCAACTCCAATAGCCTCACTCAGCTCGACTCAGCACGGCACGGCTCATCCTGACTCAGCCGCGTTTGTAGTGGAAAAGCGGCATAACACTCATGTGAAGGGGAAACAACAGCCATCTTTCTATTTGGGGCATGAAGCCCCTATTAGCCCCCGTTCTATTAGATATCTGCGTGAACGCAGGTTCATGTCACCTTTGCATTCTTCACAAAATCTGTATGGCTTTACTGATTTTACTGCTTTCAACAAGGGCTGTAACTTCATTGTCTTGGTATGTGATTCAAGTTAGGGAGTAGGACCTGTGATTCCCAGGAGAGACGCTACACTGTGTCCATTATCATAACTAGCAAGAAAATCTTGTGTTTATTTCTCCATGATTTATGACTATTACAATGATTCCATTCACTATATTCTACTGGAAAGAAGGCATCCAAAAAAAACAAAACAAAAACAGGTTAATGGGTGACTTATTATTTACAGGCCCCCGGGGCCATATTCTGAGTTTCTTTCTGAATTTGCAGATTTTATCTCAGATCTGGTTATTTACTTAGACAAAACTTTAGTTGTCGGAGATTTTAATATTCACTTCGATAACCCAGAAGACCCTTTGAAAACAGCGTTTGTGTCCATTTTAGATTCAGTAGGGATTAATCAGAATGTCATAGGTCCGACCCATAATGGTCGTCACACCCTCGATCTAATACTAACATTCGGGTTAAATGTAGAAAATATAGTCATACTTCCACAGTCTGAAGTTATCTCAGATCGTTATCTCATCTCATTCAAAATATGTCTGAGTAATAATAATGCACCTCACCACGCTACTGTATTAAATGTACATTCACGTCAACTACTGCACAGAGCTTTATAAATGATCTCCCAGAGTAATCAACTTTGATTGGGTCACTGTCGGCCCCTGCAGAACTTGATCAGGGAACTGAATGCTTAGAGTCAACGTTCTGCCATACTTGACCTCATTATCCACCATAAGATAATGTAGCTCCTCTTAAAAGGAAAATGTTCAGAGACAAAAAATTAGCACCCTGGTATAATGAAGACACTCACACTTTAAAACAGACCACTTGAAAATTGGAACGTAAATGGTGTCAAACAAAATTGGTAGCTTTCAAATTAGCATGGAAGGAGAGCTTCCTGAAGTATAGAAAAGCTCTTAGTGCTGCTAGATCAACTTATCTCTCCTCCCTAATAGAAGATAACAAAAATAATCCTAGATTCCTGTTTAATACTGTAGCAAAATTAACCAGGAATAAGTCCACTATAGACATGTGCATAGCTCTAGTATGTAGTAGCAACGACTTCATGAATTTCTTTCATGACAAAATTGAGAATATCCGACAAAAAACTCAAACTACTAATTTAAGGTCAGACAATGTAAGAGACCCTGTAGTTAACTGATAGAACTGTATCAGATCAGCAATTAGAATGTTTTACTCCCCTTAGAGAAATTGAATTACTTCCATTAATCTCCACATCAAAAGCCTCAACTTGTGTACCCAGGGGCGCCGCTAGAAATCTTGGGCCCTATGAAAGATTACAATTTAGCCCCCCCGATAAAATTTTCAAGCTCATGCAACTGAATTTGAAGTCTGTTTTTGGCTGGCACTTCTACTTTACTACGCGTGTGATCAGCTACCTAGCAAGTTTAGGTGATACAATTATTTGGTATATGAACATTTTAAATGCAGAACTGTCAGAATTAGACTGAATAGACTGTTGCCTTAAAATGAAAATTCCATGATATATATGGAAGATATATATATATTTTTTTCTTTTATGAGCAACTATTATTAGGCCACTCAGTAGCCTATGGAGTTCATTCAATCCAAATGTTTGTGTTGAGAGAAATTGCATGCATCACTGTATTAGTATGGATTTATAACATTCTGTATGCACATTATGGATACTCCAGAGCCCTCCAGCAAACATCATCAATAATCAGGATTACAAAATGTATTCCTTTGTTTCCACCATTTATTGACTTATTGTATGTGATCAAATCTATGCCTTGATGAATAACTACACTAGTTTTTTGATACAATCACATAGTGCACTGCAAGAAATCCACTAAGTGTTTTTGGTTTCTTTTAGGCATCACACATTTATTAGAAAACACAGCAAATGTTCAAATATTCAAGTAAAATACCTAGCAGCAGTATGAATAAATCCACACATGAACAATAGCAATGATATCTATGACCACAGCTAATGTGCAAAATATTAAAGTTAAATACTTAATATCAACAAATCCGCACATGAACAATGGCAAAACACCTAGACTTAATTATACAATAAAGATACCGATGAAAAAAGGTGATTTTTTTTTCACACACAGTGTGATATCCGGACTTCATAATTTATCACACCTGCTCCTGCTTAGCAACTTCTAGAATGTTCACCTCTGTTGCGCACATAGAGAAACTGACAGCTGCTCTAAACTGCGCTAATCCTGCTCCCAGAATCAGACTGTACCATTAGTAAAAAGGGTGGAGGGGTGAAATGACAATATCATAAATAATTCAAGAAAAATGTTATAGCAAATCATAACCATGTATAATTTGCATATTTTAACAGATGAAATGAAATATTTTATTAAACTTACACAAGGCAATACTATTAAAATAATATTAATATCCCTCACAGGGCCCCCCTGTCAGTGCCAGGCCCTTAGAATCATCCTAACTTTCCCCCCCTAGTGGCGTCACTGTGCGTACCAGATCCCTTGCCTACATGTCTATTCAAAAAGATAATACCCAAAGTAATTGCACCACTTCTAAAAATAATAAATTCTTCTCTTAGGATTGGCTATGTACCCAAATCCTTTAAACTAGCAGTTATTGATTAAAAAACCTGACCTTGATCCCTGTCAGCTGTCCAATATCAAAACTCCCCTTTATCTCCAAGATCCTTGAAAAAGCTGTGGCACAGCAGTTTGCTCATATTTACATAGGAATAACATCCATGAAATGTATCAGTTAGGATTTAGACCTCATCATAGCACAGAGACAGCACTGGTTAAAGTAGTAAATGACCTACTGTTGGTGTCTGATCAAGGCTGTCTCGCTGCTTGTGTTGCTTGACCTTCATGCAGCATTTGATACCGCTGATCATTCCATTCTTCTGGATAGACTAGAAAATGTTGTGGGAGTTAAGGGAACGGCCCTCTCCTGGCTCAGCTCTAATTTAACTGATCGCTATCAGTATGTTGATGTAAATGGTGCTTTTTCTAGACATACTGAGGTAAAGTTACAAGGTTCTGTCTTGGGTCCACTGCTTTTTTCTTTATATATGTTACCCCTGGGTGAAAGTATTCATAAACACTGTATTATTTTCCACTGTTGTGCTGATGACACACAGTTGTGTGGTTCTGCAAACCTGATGAGAGACACCAGCTTAATAGAACTGAGTAATGTGTGAAGGACAGACACTGGATGCTTATTAACTTCCTTCTGCTTAACTCTGACAAGACTGAAGCACTTGTACTCGGACCACATGCAGCTAGAAGTAAGCTTTCTGATTACACAGTAACTCTGGATGGCCTTTCTGTTTCTTCACGTGCAGCAGTAAAAGACCTCGGAGTGATTATTGACCCCAGTCTTTCATTTGAAAATCACATTGATAACATTACCTGGATAGCTTTCTTTCATCTCAGAAATATTGCTAAGATAAGAAATTTAATGTCACTCCATGACGCGGAAAAAAACTAGTTCATGCTTTTGTTACCTCCAGGTTTTATTATTGTAATGCCTTACTGTCTGGATGTTCCTATAAGTGCATGAACAAGCTCCAGTTAGTTCAAAATGCAGCAGCAAGAGTCCTTACTAGAACTAGAAAATATGACCACATCACACCTGTCTTATCCACACTGGATTGGCTCCCAATCAAATTTCATATCGATTATAAAATACTACTATTGACCTTTAAAGCACTGAATAGTCTCGCACCACAGTACCTGAGTGAACTTCTGCTCCTCTCTGACCCACCATGCCTACTTAGATCAAAGGGTGCAGGCTATCTGCTGGTTCCTCATATAGTGAAGGTTGCATCAAGGGGCAGAGCCTTTTCTTACAAAGCCCCACAGTTATGGAACAGCCTTCCAAGTAGTGTTCGGGAATCAGACACAGTCTCAGCATTTAAGTCTCGGCTGAAAACATATCTGTTTAGTCAAGCCTTTTGTTAATTGTGTTTATGAGGTAAAGGTGTAGATCTGGAGGGTCCTCAGACATAGAGTCTTTGGTAAACTGGGATGTATGGATGCTGTCAGTCCCCCACTGGCTTGCTCACTCGAGTCTGTTGACGATGTAGTGGCTGGCTGTTTTATGTCCCGGGGCTCCCTCATGCCTGTATTACCTTCTGGCTCTCCCCTTTTAGTTATGCTGTCATAGTTAGTTTTTGCCGGACTCCCTGCTTGTACTGCGCAATATGTATACAGGTACTGTTCCTACTTATTCAGGTGATATTGGGCATACCTAACAGCCTGCGTTTTCTCTCGCTTCCCCCCCCCCGATCTTTCCATCTGAGTTACATGTCGGTCCTGGGATCAAGATGCCGAACTCTTCTGCTCCTTGGACCTGCCTGATCCATCTTGGTGCCCTGTGTCTGGTTGGAGTCTCATCACATCGTTCCTGTGGAGGATGGCCCCATGTGGACAGTTGAAAGTCACACTTGGAGGATGCTCTGGACACTTACAGTAATGCTTTTATGGCTGAGGACTACAGTTGACTTGCTAACTTTAGGACTACAGTTGGCATGAACAGTTTTGCACCCAAGTTTCCATCAATGAAGAGTTTATAACATCAACGAAACTGACTTCATGTTAAAACTGTTAATGTTATAGTCATGTTGTCTGTTGTTGTCCAAATAAGGATGGGTTCCCTTTTGAGTCTGGTTCCTCTTGAGGTTTCTTCCTCATGTCATCTGAGGGAGTTTTTCCTTGCCACTGTCGCCACAGGCTTGCTCATTTGGGATAGATTAGGGATAAAATTAGCTCATGTTTTAAGTCATTAAATTCTATGAAGCTGCTTTGCGATAATGTTTATTGTTAAAAGCGCTATACAAATAAACTTGACTTGACTTGAAAGTCCCTGCATTTGACTGTGCAAAACTCCCAACACCATTCTGTTAACATATATAGGTGCAAATATCAAGAAATAAAAGCTGAAATTCTGACCTATCACATATAGAAGGCAAGCCAAGAAGCCTTTATTTGTCACATGTAATTCTTAAGCACACAGTGGAATTTAAACTCTGCGTTTAATGCATCTGGAGCAGTGAACACACACCCACACACACAAGTGAGCAATGAACACACACATATAACCAGAGCAGTGGGCAGCTATGCTACAGCACCCAGGGAGCAGTTGTGGGTTAGGTGCCCTTGCTCAAGGACACTTCAGCCTAACCTCAGGCCATGGCTACCCCATAATAGCCTAACCGCATGTCTTTGAACTGTGGGGGAAACCAGAGCACCCAGAGGAAACCCGCACAGGCACAGGGAGAACATGCAAACTCCACACTGAAAGGCCCCCCTCGGCCAATGGGTTCAAACCCAGAACCTTCTTGCTGCGACATGATAGTGCTAACCACTACACCACCGTACCACCCACTTTTGACATCAAATGCAAATGTCGTCAGTGTATGGCAAAAAAAAAAAGAAACAAACAGAATTGTCCTTGCTGTTCCAGTACTTTCGGGCTTGCAGCTGGAAATACTGTCTGAGCTGTTGCTCTCAAAAAATGAATCACTACATTCTGAGCAGCTTTCAGAGTGGTGTGGAGGTGAAATGTGGAGAAAACATATTGTAACAGTTCTAAAGTAGGGTGGAGCACAGAGGACGGCAGGACAGAGATCAGGTTCGTACACAGGGGTTTTTATTGCCACACTTTTCAGCGAACAATAGCTTAATCAAACAGACACACACAACCGGCGTCCGGTTCGGGGACGAGATCCTCTGCTCTCACTCTCCCTCCTTAAATAGGGTGCGGTCACTGGGAAGACACAGACAAACACAGGTTAATTGCCATCAGGTGTAGTGATTCTGCCACTTACCTTCCCTGACTCCGCCCTCCTGTCACAGACCGGCATTTGACCACGCCCCTGCTGCCACATACCCCCACCGCCCAACTCAGGCCAGGCGGCCATCTGGCCCGCAGCCGACTCCCCCCCCCGATGGGAGAGGAAGTCTGCCACGACCATCTGCGCCCCCGGCCTGTGGACCACCTTAAAGTTGAAGGGTTGGAGAGCCAGATACCAACGGGTGATCCGCGCGTTGGCATCTTTCATGCGGTGGAGCCACTGGAGGGGCACGTGGTCCGAACAGAGGGTGAAAGGGCACCCCAGCAGGTAGTAACGGAGGGCGAGGACCACCCACTTGATCGCCAGACACTCCTTTTCAATGGTGCTGTAGCGCCCCTCACGCACTGACAGCTTCCTACTGATGTAGATGACGGGGTTGTCCTCCCCCTTCACCTCCTGGGACAAAACTGCCCCCAGCCCTCTGTCCGACGCATCGGTCTGTAACACAAAGGGGAGAGAAAAGTTAGGGGAGTGTAGAAGTGGCCCCCCACACAGTGCAGCCTTTACCTCTGAAAAAGCCCGCTGGCATTGCTCCGTCCACTGGACCGGATCTGGGGCCCCCTTTTTAGTGAGATCAGTCAGCGGGCTGGTGACATCCGAATAATTAGGTATAAACCTACGGTAATAGCCAGCAAGCCCCAGGAACTGTCTCACCCCCTTTTTGGTCTTGGGCCTCGGGCAGGCCGCAATCGCTGCAGTCTTATTAATTTGGGGACGCACCTGCCCGTTGCCCAAGGGGAAGCCCAGATACCATACTTCCACCCGCTCAATCGCACACTTCTTTGGGTTGGCTGTGAGCCCCGCTCGCCTCAGCGACCTAAGGATGTCCCTTAGATGTTCAAGGTGCCGCGGCCAGTCATTACTATAGATGATGATATCATCTAGATACGTGGCCGCATATGTGGCGTGAGGGCGGAGGACCCTATCCATCAGCCGCTGAAACGTAGCGGGTGCCCCAAACAGCCCAAACGGAAGGGTGACGAATTGGTGTAAACCAAACGGTGTGGAAAAGGCCATTTTCTCTCAGGATAGGGGAGTCAAGGGGATCTGCCAATATCCCTTCGTCATATCAAATCAAATCAAATCAAATCAAGTTTATTTGTACAGCGCTTTTAACAATAAACATTGTCGCAAAGCAGCTTTACAGAATTTGAACGACTTAAAACATGAGCTAATTTTATCCCTAATCTATCCCCAATGAGCAAGCCTGTGGCGACGGTGGCAAGGAAAAACTCCCTCAGACGACATGAGGAAGAAACCTCGAGAGGAACCAGACTCAAAAGGGAACCCATCCTCATTTGGGCAACAACAGACAGCCTGACTATAATATTAACAGTTTTAACAGGTATAACCCTCAACTGTCCTCATGGGGCCGTCCTTCACAGGAGTGGGGCGATAAAACTCCGACCAGACACAGGGCACCAGGATGGATCAAGCAGGTCCGAGGGGCAGAAGAGGCCAGCATCTCAATCCCAGGATCAACATGTAACTCAGAGGGACAGAGGGGGGGGGGGGGAGAGAGAGAGAGAAAGAAAACATGTTGTTAGGTATGCCCTAAAAATGACAAGTATTAAATCTGTGTGGTAGGCTCGCAGAGACGAGAGTCTTTACATCAGGCATGACACACAATGGCATGTTAATATGGTAAAAAAAATATATCATGACCTGCTCTGGCTGGATGCTTGATTGGGTGATGGGAGCACACTCCTCACCAATGATGAGATGCAGATGGGACCCTTAGGCCTGGCCAAGACAATTCAGTTACATTTCACCGGGTCTGGGACATGCGACAGAATGTCTGACGGCCGATTCCCTGCAGGCTACGATAGCCAGTCGAGGTCCACACCGTCTCCACCAAAAGATTTCCTGTTGACTCCATGTAACTCAGAGGGACAGATTTGGAGTGGGGGGGGAGAGAAAGAAAACACAGGTGGTTAGGTATGCCCGATGTCACCTGAATAAGTAGGAACAGTATACATATTGCACCGAGTACAAGCAGGGACTCCGGCAACTAACTATGACAGCATAACTAAAAGGAGAGAGCCAGAAGGTAACACAGGCATGAGGGAGCCCCGGGACATAAAGCAGCCAGCCACTGCACCGTCAACAAACTCGAGTGAGCAAGCGAGTGGGGACTGACAGCATCCATACATCCCAGTTTACCAAAACACTCTATGTCTGAGGACCCTCCAGATCTACTCCTTTACCTCATAAACATCATTAATAAAAGGCTTGACTAAACAGATATGTTTTCAGCCTAGACTTAAATGCTGAGACTGTGTCTGATTCCCGAACATTACTTGGAAGGCTGTTCCATAACAGTGGGGCTTTGTAAGAAAAGGCTCTGCCCCCTGATGTAGCCTTCACTATACGAGGTACCAGCAGATAGCCTGCACCTTTTGATCTAAGTAGGCGTGGCGGGTCATAGAGGAGCAGAAGTTCACTCAGGTACTGTGGTGCGAGACCATTTAGTGCTTTAAAGGTCAATAGTAGTATTTTATAATCAATACGAAATTTGATTGGGAGCCAATGCAGTGTGGATAAGACAGGCGTGATGTGGTCATATTTTCTTGTTCTAGTAAGGACTCTTGCTGCGGCATTTTGAACTAACTGGAGCTTGTTTATGCACTTATTGGAACATCCAGACAGTAAGGCATTACAATAATCCAACCTGGAGGTAACGAAAGCATGGACTAGTTTTTCTGCATCATGCAATGACATTAAATTTCTTATCTTTGCAATATTTCTGAGATGAAAGAAAGCTATCCGGGTGATGTTATCAATGTGAGTTTCGAATGAAAGACTGGGGTCAATAATCACTCCGAGGTCTTTTACTGCTGCACGTGAAGAAACAGAAAGGCCATCCAGAGTTACTGTGTAATCAGAAAACTTACTTCTAGCTGTATGTGGTCCTAGCACAAGTACTTCAGTCTTGTCAGAGTTAAGCAGAAGGAAATTTATAAGCATCCAGTGTCTAATGTCCTTCACACATTCCTCAATTCTATTAAGCTGGTGTCTCTCATCAGGTTTTGCAGAGACATACAACTGTGTGTCATCAGCATAACAGTGGAAACTAATACAATGTTTACGAATAATATCGCCCAGAGGTAACATATATAGAGAAAAAAGCAGTGGACCCAAGACAGAACCTTGTGGAACACCAAACTTTACCTCGGTACGTCTAGAAATATCACCATTTATATCAACATACTGATAACGATCAGTTAGATAAGACCTGAGCCAGGAGAGGGCCATTCCCTTAACTCCCACAACATTTTCTAGTCTATCCAGAAGAATGGAATGATCAATGGTATCAAATGCTGCACTAAGGTCAAGCAACACAAGTAGCGAGACACAGCCCTGATCAGACGCCAACAGTAGGTCGTTTACTACTTTAACCAGTGCTGTCTCTGTGCTATGATGAGGTCTAAATCCTGACTGATACATTTCATGGATGTTATTCCTATGTAAATATGAGCATAACTGCTGTGCCACAGCTTTTTCAAGGATCTTGGAGATAAAGGGGAGGTTTGATATTGGCCGATAATTGGACAGCTGACAGGGATCAAGGTCAGGTTTTTTAATCAGGGGTTTGATAACTGCTAGTTTAAAGGATTTGGGTACATAGCCAATCATAAGAGAAGAATTTATTATTTTTAGAAGCGGTTCAATTACTCCAGGCATTATCTGTTTGAATAGATGTGTCGGTAAGGGATCTAGTACGCAAGTTGAGGCTTTTGATGTAGAGATTAATGAAAGTAATTCAGTTTCTTTTAGGGGAGTAAAACATTCTAACTGATGATCTGATACAGTTATATTGTTAACTACGAGGTCACTTTCATTGTCTAACCTTAAATTAGTAGTTTGAATTTTTTGTCGGATATTCTCAATTTTGTCATTAAAAAAATTCATGAAGTCGTTGCTACTCCATACTGCAGGTGTGCATGTGTCTATAGTGGACTTATTCCTGGTTAATTTTGCTACAGTATTAAATAGGAATCTAGGATTATTTTTGTTATCTTCTATTAGGGAGGAGAGATATGTTGATCTCGCAGCACTAAGAGCTTTTCTATACTTCAGGAAGCTCTCCTTCCACGCCAATTTGAACACTACCAATTTTGTTTGACGCCATTTACGTTCCAATTTTCGAGTGGTCTGTTTTAAAGTGCGAGTGTCATCATTATACCAGGGTGCTAATTTTTTGTCTCTGACCATTTTCCTTTTTAGAGGAGCTACATTATCTAAAGTATGGCGGAATGTTGACTCTAAGCATTCAGTTGCCTGATCGAGTTCTGCAGGGGCTGACAGTGACCCAATCAAAGTTGACAGCTCTGGGAGATCATTTATAAAGCTCTGTGCAGTAGTTGACGTGAAAGTACGTTTAATACAGTAGCGTGGTGAGGTGCATATATTATTACTCAGACATATTTTGAATGAGATGAGACAATGATCTGAGATAACTTCAGACTGTGGAAGTATGACTATATTGTCTACGTTTAATCTGAATGTTAGTATTAGATCAAGGGTGTGACCACCATTATGGGTCGGTCCTATGACATTCTGCTTAATCCCGACTGAATCTAAGATGGACACAAACGCTGTTTTTAAAGGGTCTTCTGGGTTATCAAAGTGAATATTAAAATCTCCGACAACTAAAGCTTTGTCTAAGGAAATAACCAAATCTGAGATAAAATCTGCAAATTCAGAAAGAAACTCAGAATATGGCCCCGGGGGCCTGTAAATAATAAGTAATGGAATTAACTGGGTAGACTTATTTTTCGAGGCTACATACATTATATGAGTATGAAGAACTTCAAATGTATTAAATTTATAACCAGGTTTGTGTGTTACACCTAGATAATCGTTATAAATAACCGCGACGCCTCCTCCTCTGCCAGTTAGACGAGGCTGGTGTATATAACTGTATCCAGGAGGACTCGCTTCATTTAATGCTATATATTCATTTGGCTTAATCCATGTTTCAGTTAAACACAGTACATTAAACTCCTGATCAGTAATGAGTTCATTAACCATTAGCGCTTTAGATGTAAGAGATCTAATATTTAATAGCCCCACCTTTAGATCAAAGGTGCTGGCAGCAGCTGTACAGTCAGTCTGATCTAATTTTATATTGATTAGGTTACTGGAACAAACTCTCTGAAAATTTCTACCTTTTTGTTGAGCTCGGGGAACAGACACAGTCTCGATGTAGTGAGCCCTGAGTGACGACTCTGTGCAGCTAGCAGACAGTCGGTTTAGCCTGTTCGTCTGCTCCCTGGCCTTGGCTCTGGATTGTCAGAAATTAACTAGGCCTGTTCTGAGACTATGACCTATGCTGCAGGAAATGAGAGCAGCACCTTCCCGAGTGGGATGGATACCGTCCCGCCCTAACAGGCCAGCAGTGCCCTCAAAATTAGCCCAATTATCTATAAAGCCCACACTGTTTTCAGAGCACCACCTGGACAGCCAGCAGTTCAGCGACCATAACCTGCTGTAAGCTACATCGCCACGCCGCATTGGGATGGGGCCAGAGCATACTACAGCATCGGACATCGCCTTCGCTAATTTAAACACCTCTACAAAGTTACTCTTAGTAACCTCAGACTGACGAAGGCGTATATCATTAGCTCCTGCATGGATAACTATCTTTGAGAACCTGTGCTTGCCTAGGACCCTAAGATTACCTGCTATGTCCGGCGCCCTGGCTCCCGGTATACACCTGACTAAAGCTGCTGGTGCCCCTAAAGGCTGAGCTAATTTCACGTGCCGTATGATAGAGTCCCCTATAACCAGAGCTCTTTCAGGTTTCTCAGTGGGTGCATCACTAAGGAGAGCAAACCTGTTCGACACGTGACGCGGAGAGGAGTGGTGCTCCCGTGGGCGAGCCTCAGCGGTAGCTTTGGCTCTACGCTTATGCCGCCGAGCCGTCACCCATTCGCCCCGCTGTAAGGGCTCTAATGCCGGAGTTGGGGGATTGCTAACTCCACCTAGGGCGTCCAGACTTTCCCTAACAGAAACTACACTGTTCTCACGCTCACTAACCTGCTCTAAAGCCTGGACACGCGCTTCTAGCACTGAAATCTTCTCCGTCAGAGAGCTAACTAATCTGCACTTATCACAAGTAAAGCTAATAGAGCTATCGCTAGTGACGGAGGAAGAATGACTAAACATCCTGCACTCAGCACACTGAACAGGCTGAAGGTGTGCCATGATGAAAAGATTCACGTACCTTAAATGAAGATCTGTTGATATTAAAGCAGATCAGATGTGGATGGCCTCCGCTTGTGGACTTTACACAGGAGGAGAGAAAAATCCAGTGTCAAATAAAAGCGAGCAGTGCTGAGTCGAGTGAGCAACTCATCAATACAAGGCATTGGGTACACATCGAATTTAGACACTGTGTTGACTTTTCTGTAATCCACACAGAACTGGACTGACCCATCGGCCTTGGGTACCAAGACCACCGGGCGGCTCCAGTCACTGTGGGACTCCTCGACGATGCCCATTTCAAGCATGGTCTCAAGTTCTTCCCGAACCACCTTTTTTTGTGTTCGGGTAGTCTGTAAGGGCGGCTATGCACTACTACCCCCGGGGGCATCTCTATGTGGTGCTCTATGAGGTTAGTGTGACCGGGCAGGGGCGAGAACACATCCGAAAACTTGGTCTGCAACTGGGCAACCTCCGTGAGTTGGGTCGGGGAGAGGTGGTCTCCACAGGGGACCGGAGAGGTACGTGATGTCAATGCCCCTTTTTGAACCTCCGGCCCCAGCTCCGCCTTCTCTGGAACCACCGACACCAACGCCATGGGGACCTCCTCATTCCAGAGTTTAAGCAGATTGAGGTGGTAAATCTGTAGAGCCCCACCCCTGTCTGTTCGCCTTACCTCATAGTCGACGTCCCCGACTCGCCGTGTGACCTCAAAGGGTCCTTGCCACTTGGCGATCAATTTGGAGCTCGACGTGGGCAACAGTACGAGTACCTTATGTCCCGGTGTGAACTCTCTAAGGCGCGTACCCTTGTTGTACAGGCAGGCTTGCCATTCTTGGGCCTGCCGCAAATTCTCCTGGGTTAGGTGGGTGAGCGTGTGGACTTTTGCGCGCAGGTCCATAACGTATTGAATTTCGTTCTTACTTTGTGAAGGTCCCTCCTCCCAATTTTCCCACAGCACATCTAGAATGCCGCGCGGCTTACGCCCATATAATAATTCGAATGGGGAGAACCCCGTGGAGGCTTGGGGAACCTCTCACACTGAAAACAACAAGGGTTCGAGCCACTGATCCCAATTACGTGCATCCTCACTTACGAATTTTTTAATGATATTTTTGAGGGTGTGGTTGAACCGTTCCACTAAACCGTCCATTTGTGGGTGATACATGCTGGTGCGGATCGGCTTAATCCCCAATAACCCATACAGTTCACACAGTATCCGTGACATAAATGTGGTGCCTTGATCAGTTAGAATCTCTTTCGGGATTCCAACTCGGGAGATAACGCGGAAGAGCGCCTCCACAATACTGCGTGCTGAGATATTGTGCAGAGGCACTGCTTCCGGGTATCGGGTTGCATAGTCCACCAGAACTAATATAAAGCAGTACCCCATGCTGACCGATCTAATGGCCTGACGAGATCCATCCCAATCCTTTCGAACGGGGTCTCGATTAATGGTAGAGGGCACAAAGGCGCTTTTGGGACAGCCGCTGGATTTACTAACTGGCATTCGCGGCACGCCGTGCACCACCTACGGACATCGCTGCGAATCCCCGGCCAATAGAATCGGGCCATTATTCGGGCTAGTGTCTTATCTTGCCCTAAGTGTCCAGCCATGGGATTAAAGTGAGCCGCCTGGAATACCAATTCACAGCGGCTCTTTGGAATTAAAAGTTGCATGACTCGCTCTTTAGTTTGAGTGTCCTGCGTCACTCGGTATAACCTATCCTTCATAATCGCGAAGTAGGGGAAGGACGGGGTGGCTTTCGGCTGGAGCGATTGACCATCGATTACTCTCACTTGGTCAAACACATGTCGCAGAGTCTCGTCTAGCTACTGCTCTAATGGGAAATCTGCGAGACTCCCCTCCACCCTGGCAGAGAACTGTGGGACTTTGCCATTTTTCTGAACTGTGAGATTTTGTCATTTTTCCGCCTGATGCCCATGGTAAAACTGAGCAGTGGGACATTGTCATTTTTTCTGAACTGTTGGAATTTGTCATTTTTCTGAACTGTGGGACTTTGCCATTTTTCTGCCTGATGCCCATGGTAAAAAAAGTCAGGACTAAATCATCATCAAAGAGAGAGAGAGAGAGAGAGAGAGAGAAGACTGAGAGAGAGAGGACTACCAGGAAATACAGAAAATAAAAAGACATTAGATTACAGGGAACTAACCATAAGTTTGCTGTTCACTGCCAAGAGAGACAGTCACAGTTGTGGCCAAAACTTTGCTGAAAGCATCCCAACCTTGGACCCACTGAGTAGCACCTGTATACTGGCCAATATTCATATAACAAGTTTGGATGCTTTGGGATAGATTTAACTTTTAATTCCATTTTTCAACATTTTTTATCTAATCAGGCCATGGAACTGCAACCCAACTTCCTAACCCAGGCTGCAACCCAACCCCCCACAGCTCTTTGTCCTTCTTAATGGCCCTTCCTTTGTTTTGGGCTCTCTGGTACACGAGTCTGCCTGCAAAACCTCACTGGAGGCCAATATATCCCATTATTGCCATCTGCTGGTCAGAGCAGGTAATGCAGGGCCACCTCAGCTTCTTCCCTGGAATGGTCAGCAGTGGTGCTGACCTTCCCGACTTAAGTGAACTTAGATTTATTGCCATCTGATGGTCACAGCAGGTAATGCAGGGCCACTTCAGCTTCTCCCTGGTATGGTCAGCAAGTATGCTGACCTTCCCAACTTGAGTGATCTTAGATTTATTAAATGACAATGTAAAAAAAAAAAATCTTATTATTTTTGGGCTGACACTGTACATACTTGGTCAGCAAGTATGCTGAACTTCCCGACTTATGTGAGCTGGGATTTATTTAATGACAATGATGTTTTTTGTGAGTTTTCTGTCAACATGAACCACTTTTTTTCTGGCCACTTTGACCAATTGGACACTTGGACTTCTCAGTATTGGTACTTGCATCGGTAGCATGCGCTGGGGAAAAAATTTTGATTATCTGAAAAAAAAATCATATTCATAAATCATATTCATATTCTTTGTTGGCTAACACTGTGCAGGGGTGTGTAGAACCCTTTCTGATGTTTTTTGTAGGTTCTCTGCCCACTTGCACCACTTTTCCAAAGGCCTTGTCAGCTCTGGCCTCGAGAGCCCTGGCCTGGAGAGCCCGAGCCTTGACAGCACATGCGCCGGGGAGAAAAAAAACATTTCTGAAAAAAAAAAATCTGAAATTTAAGACTCTAGAGGGGTGTGTGGAACCCAAGCCCGACGACCCCTGATGTTTTTATGGTGCTTTTATACATGAAAAGCAGATATGCAAGTGTAAAATCTCATGGGCTTGGTGAGTCAGCATACACCAGCACACTGACTGATCTAACTAAAAAGGGGGCACCAGATCCGGTCCAGTGGACGGAGCAATGCCAGCAGGCTTTCTCTAAGGTAAAGGCTGCATTGTGTGGGGGGCCACTGTTACACTCCCCTGACTTTTCTCTCCCCTTTGTTTTGCAGACGGATGCGTCGGACAGAGGGCTGGGGGCTGTTCTGTCCCAGGAGGGGGAGGGGGAGGACTGTCCAGTGCTGTACATCAGCCGGAAGCTGTCGGTGCGTGAGGGCAGCTACAGCACCATAGAAAAGGAATGCCCCGCCATCAAGTGGGTGGTCCTCGCCCTCCGCTACTACCTGCTGGGGTGCCCTTTCACCCTCTGGCCAGACCATGCGCCCCATGCAGTGGCTCCAACTCATGAAGGATGCCAACGCGCGGATCACCCGTTGGTATCTGGCACTCCAGCCATTTAAGTTCGAGGTGGTCCACAGGCCGGGGGCGCAGATGGTCATGGCGGATTTCCTCTCCCGTCAAGGGGGTGGGGAGTCAGCTGCAGGACGGACGGCTCCCCGGCCTGAGTCGGGCGGTGGGGGTGTGTGGCAGCAGGGCCGTGGTCAAGCGTCGGTCTGTGAATGGAGGGCGGAGTCAGGGAAGGTAAGTGGCAGAATCACTGCACCTGACGGGAATTAACCTGTGTTTGTGTGTCTTCCCCAGTGACCGCGCCCCATAAGAGGAGAGGGAGAGCAGAGGCAGGGGGCTCTCCCCCAACCTGAACACTTGTGTGTGTGTGTCTGTGTGTGCGTGCGTGTGTGGAAGAATAAATGTAAAGCTTAAAAGCTAAAATAAAAGGTTTTTTGCGAGCTCAGTTCTGGCCTGCCGTGCTTCTGTGCTCCACCCACCTTAACTATTTCTAGATGCATGTATAACGGCAGTTTTTGTTTGCATGTTTTGGTTGATGGATCTTTCTCCTAACTTTCTCCTAACGTTTGTAAAGTGGGAACCTCGGGAGAGCTTTTGGAGAACGTTCCCTTTTGGTTGTATTAAAGTTCCCCTTACTACTGCAATGCAAGAAAACTTTGGAAAACCTGATGACAATGTTCCAGTTGGGTTCTTTGAGCGTTAGCTACAGACATACAGTCAAGAGTGAATTTGAGTAAATAAAAGTCAAATTGGAGGGTGAGATGAGGACATACAGTCAGTAGTAAACTGTTATGCAACTTAGCAAGAGTTACCTGCCTTGGTGAATGAATATCACTAAATTCCCATTTGTTTGCTCCTTGTAGTATCAGCACAATAAGCTGGCATCAAAAGGAGCAACCTGCCAGAAAAACTGCAATAACATTGGGCGAGATGTCAAGGTCAGTCAAACTTGTAAAAACGACAGAATCCTATCCCAGAGAATAATTTGTGAAGATGTAAGTTAAAATTTGCCTTATTTTTGCAGATGCCCCAAAGGTACTGTGCCCAGCCAAAAGTACTGCACTCAGCCTTGAGAAGCACCAGAGGGACATCCACCGGAGGGCCTCGGAGGAACTGCGCCCGGCCACGAGAAGCTTGTAAGGTACCGGACACAGACGTGACGACAGGTTCACAAAGTTACCGCCCCAAGCCACTCGAGGACCGCAGAGGTACTTTGCCCAGACAGTACATGGCGCCTCAAAAGTATTACACCCAGCCACGGCTGGTCCTCAGAGGTCCTGTGGGCATTCCCGTTTGCTTCTGGTCACTCCCTGGTGGTCTAGTGGCTAGGATTTGGCGTTCTCACTGCCACGGCCTGGGTTTGATTCCCGGTCAGGGAAAAGTCTTGGCTTGGGTGTGTGTGTTTTTTTTAAACCCCCACCTCCCATCATTATTACTAAAATAGCATCAGACTCCCTGTCGGAACAAACACTTCCTTCGAGCTGGATTCAAACCAGCGACCTAAGGATGGCCATCGCAAACAACTACAGTCCTCTGCTCTTCCAACTGAGCTATCGAAGGGTACCCTGAAGTGCTTTTCTGCTGAGTGAGCCGTCAAGCAACATCTCCAACAGCGCTTGCTTTTAATATACTGCATATATATTGTTTTGTGCCAAAACTCGTTTTGCACAAGCTGGCTTAACCTACCAAATTATGTGCACCCGCAATACGCAACGCAATGAAATAATTTAGAAAATCTATTATAAATAGTGATTTCTCTTCAGTCTTTTAAGGCTGATGAAAAGCTCAGTTTCAAAAGAACAGAAACAAATGAATGGATCTTGTTTGTTTCGGGCATTTTGGCAAATGTGAAAGCAAACTCCAGAGAAGTTGTGTTGACGATGACTGTGATACTCCGTACACAAAACTCCAGTCGAACTCCAGGTTCTATTAAAACCAGTGCTGGGCACATTACTTTGAAAAAGTAATTAGTTACAAGTACTAGTTACTTCTCCAAAAAAGTAATTGCGTTAGTAACTGCGTTGCTTCACTAGAAAAGTAAGTAGTTACCAGGAAAAGTATTTATTGCGTTACTTTTTTTTTTTGCTTACAGATAAACGAGGATAACTGTTCTTTTCTAGTGATGTAACGCAGTTACTAACGCAATTACTTTTTTGGAGTACAGAGTACAGAGTCAGTGAGCAATTAAGTCCTCACAGTTTACAGCATTATGATAACCTGGTTTATTACAGTTAGCTTAGCTTTCACCATTTACAATAGGTCAGGAAGATCTTTGATAGTGTTTTTAAGGAAGCATCCTAAACAAAAATCACAGGCAAAATAACATAACAGATCAAGGATGAATACCCTGTTTATCTGTTATGTTATTTTGCCTGTGATTTTTGTTTAGGATGCTTCCTTAAAAACACTATCAAAGCTCTTCCTGAGTACTAAAGAGGACTTAATTACTCACTGACTCTGACGGCTACTCAAAGTGTGTAGACCCTTACAAGGTTATAATAGCAGTAACGCTGCTTGAACTGCTTGAGGGTAGTGATGGGTTTAGTACATTGTTTATCCATTTCACATCTCCACAAACTAAAGCACTGATGCCGACTTGCCAAACATTTATTTATTCAAAATGAATACTAGATTGCAACCCACAACAGAAAATAAAATTGAAATACTGAAAATGCAATATTTTTGGAAGTTAGCCTACTTGAATTGGTTGAAAATGTAAATATTCTTTGATTTTGCATTTAAGTACAGGTAAACGATTGGTAACAAAATAATAGGCCCTGATGATGTCTGTAAATTCTTATTCTATTAGTATTATTGGGGAAAAAAAACAATAAAATATCTGACTGTAGCTTAAATTCTTATTAGACTTATACATTTTCTGAGTTATCATCAACAACATGACTTACAATCATTTGAAGTAGGCCTATACACCCTTCATATTAAGGCACAGAAATCATCTCATCTCATTATCTCTAGCCGCTTTATCCTTCTACAGGGTCACAGGCAAGCTGGAGCCTATCCCAGCTGACTACGGGCGAAAGGCGGGGTACACCCTGGACAAGTCGCCAGGTCATCACAGGGCTGACACATAGACACAGACAACCATTCACACTCACAGTCAATTTAGAGTCACCAGTTAACCTAACCTGCATGTCTTTGGACTGTGGGGGAAACCGGAGCACCCAGAGGAAACCCACGCGGACACGGGGAGAACATGCAAACTCCACACGGAAAGGCCCTCGCCGGCCCTGGGGCTCGAACCCAGGACCTTCTTGCTGTGAGGCGACAGCGCTAACCACTACACCACCGTGCCGCCAGCACAGAAATCAACAAAGGGAAAAATAATAAATTAAATTAATAAATTGCTATTTTTAACAAACGGAGCTGAATGGAGCTTATTGTAATCATTCAATGTACTAACAGTAATAACAATGTACGCATCACTACAACATAGCCCACTTATCTAGCGGCTGAACCACAAGTTGTAGCGTAGAAGGAGAAGCTTTTCAATTCTTTTGTCAGACAGTCCGTTTCGCTTTGGGGAGAAGACAAGCTTTCCCAGACTGAAAAGTCTCTCAACAGGTGCACTAGATGGCGGAGCAGCATTGTAACGTAGTGATATTTTCTTGATGAGAGGAAATCCATTCAAAGTGATGAATTGTTGCGATGGAGATCTTAAATAATCTTCCACCTGCCTTTCTGTTGAAGAGAATGTATCCTCCTCGTCTTCCTCAAAGGAAAAGAAGGAGTCCTCTTTAGCCAAATCGATGTGCTGTGTAGATGTGCTTGTAGTACCTGGCTGTAGTTCTGGCTGTGGTTCTTCAAGGGCAATTTTTCGACACTCTGCCAGCAAACTTGCTTTGGCCTTTTCCTTTAATTCCTGTGACCGCAGCCAGCGAAGTTTGAATTTTGGAAGTGCCACGGCAGCAATGACAGCCTCTTCACTGCCCAGCACATCAGCAAATCTTGTTTTGATTGCCTGAAATTATACATAGACACATTCAAGCTTTGCATACATACAAATTATTATTATTATTATTATTATTATTATTATTATTATGCTATTATTATAAGACTCTTACTGTCACTATAGCATCAGGAAGATCCTTCAACTTTTGCAGGCCATCTTTAAGGGCTTGTGTTTTCACCATCAGCATCTCCAACGTTGGTAATAGAGTACCATGGAAGCAATTTCCTTCTCCTTGAAGTATGTCTAAGGCAATGGTAAGGGGCTGCATCACAGTACAGTACTCCTTTATGAACTGATGCTCCCGTTCTGTAATAGCAGCCAGTCCTAATTTTAGGGAGATGGTACTGAGATCTGCCATGGATATTTCTGAGATGCGAGCCAGGGCATCGTAAAAAGAGTTCCACCGTGTTGAGCAGGGTACAAGCAGCTTTTTTGAGATCACCTCATCAAGTGCTTCAGCAGCCAAAGTTGAGCGACTGGCCTTATTCCAAAGAGTGGTGCATTTTGCGACAGCACTTCTGTATGCCGCTTTTGTGTCAGGCTTTGACAAGAGCCACTTCTCAACATCTGTGCATGATATTAGATTGAGGGTGTGGGATGCACATCTATGATGGGGGGGTAGAGCGATCACCACACCATCACCATCTTGACTCTCGTTTGAATGCAGAACATCATTCACATCAGTAAATTGGACCTCATCTTCACCATCCTCAGAATCACTCTCAACTGGCTGATACATTTTAAATGCTTTGACAAAATTAGACCCATTATCTGTGACTGTTGCCGTGATTTTGTCTGTAATGCCATACATTGAGTGTATGTCATCAAGCTCGACTGCAATTGTATCGTAAGTATGCCGCCCATTAAATCGTCTGCAGGCAAGGGCTGTTTTATTTCTTTCCATACTGTTGGGATCTATCCAGTGTGCCGTTACACCTATATAACTTTTATTGTGGGCAGTCCAAATATCTGCTGTAGTGGATATGTACTGCAATTCCTCGAAAGACTTTTTCAGTTCCACGTTCATTTTTCCATACTCGTTGTCTATGTATGCAGCAAAAGTTTTTCAGCAGAGGGGTGTACTCTTTTCTCTTCCACGAGAAGGAATTTTGGCAACAAGAGCCCTGAACGACTCCGACTCCACTGTGGATAAGGGCAACATGTTTTCGACAACATACCTGGCTATTATTCTGTTGAGCTCAGCCTTAGACACTAGCGTCTGTCCTGCGAAGTCAAGTTTGGCTTGCTTAAGAGCAGCGCTTCCGTCTCCCTCTTCGCTAGAGCTCAAACTAGCTGCACCAGGGCTAGGGGGTGGGTTAGCAATAGCAGTACTCAGGGGTGTCCCATGATGATGCGATGCTGTGAGGTGCTTCAGCAGGTTGGAGTTGCTTGATATCCCTGTGGACAGAACTTTGTTTCCAGGGCACAGTTTGCATTGGACATAAACATTATTGCCTTTGACTTCAACCAGCGTGAAATTATGCCGGTGTTTCCAGTTCGAAAATGCGACTTTGCGGCTTGGTGCTGCCATTGTCTCTTCCCCATCTCTGTGTGCGCGTGTGTGTGCGTAGCGGGAAAACACAATCGACTCCACCCACCTAGAACATCTTAGCAAATCACGATTTGTTCTCTTGCATTCAAAGGGTGAATGGGAGAATGTAAAAGCCATATTGGTACATAATTATTATTATATATTGCGGTACCGTGTTGCCAATGCTCATGTTGTCAAGGCACCCATATCAAATTGTAACGCATCACGTTACTTCCCGAGTAACGGTAATGGCGATACAAATATGGATTAAGTAACTAAGTAATTATTCCGATACCCAAAATGTGGCTCCGTTAGTAACGCCGTTATACTCTAACGCCGTTATTCCCAGCACTGATTAAAACAGTATTCATTTTTAGTATTCTGGACCTTGAGGCTTTATTTCCTATTCTGATTTAATCAAATGGATTTATTCAAACGTTGTAGGCTTGTCCTCACCAATTTACCAGTGGCCTTCACAGAGATGAGAGCATGAAGAGAATTGCTCAGTCAGGGCAAAGTGCAAGGGCAGGAAAAGCTTGTTGGTACTTTAATGACCTCGTGTGGCCGTACAGTGTAAATGCTTCTAGATATTCTCGAAAATTGATCTCTGCTCATGCTGGTAATGAAGTTACTTAAATTTGAAATGCTGACTCGTGTTTTTGTTTTGTTTTTCTTTTTGCGGCTGAGGAACCACGTGACCGTGTATCACTATCATCACCACTGTTGTTTCCACAGTCAGATCTACAATTATTGTCCTAGCTCAGTAAAGAAGGTTTGTGTGATTGTAAAACTGAGCAGTGGGACTTTGCCATTTTTCTGAACTGTGGGAGTTTGCCATTTTTCTGCCTGATGCCCATGGTAAAAAAAGTCAGGACTAAATCATCATCAAAGAGAGAGAGAGGATTGAGAGAGAGAGGACTACCAGGAAATACCTTCTTTTGACGCATGTTTCAGGAAGCAGATGTTGCTTTATTGTTCAGTGTGAGCAATTGGGTCGAGGTTGGTGAGAAGTGGTTCTTCAGAGCACATGGTGGCTTTTGGACCACCATGTTGAAGAAGGGAAGTAGGTGTGCATCCTTCTTTCAGATTGTTAAAGCTATCCATGCTGACTTTGCTCAGTAGATAGAATACGTTTTTCAGACTGGATGTTGGGATTTTCATCCCCCTGTGTAAATACTGTATGTGAGTGGGTCGAACTGTGGGCTTCAAAACAATAATCAAGAGAAAAGACATCTGTTCAAGGCAGTCACTGCCTCGTCACTATTTAGTGAAGCACCTCAGCAGCCATGACATTTTTTTTCTTTGGCCAGTTAGCTCAGTTGGTTAGAGTGTGGTGCTAATAACACCAAGGTCACAGGTTCAATCCCTGTACTGGCCATTTCTCTCCTTTACAGGTCCTGTTGTTGTCAGGACAGGGGAAGCCTTTTTCTGTTGAGGGAAATGTTCTGCAAAACAAGAGCTTCTCTGGTTGTTTTGCAAAATGTCAATTGATTCCTTGTATCTGGATGTGCCATTGAAATACAGTAATTCAACTGATTGCAGGACGCAGGAAATTCAAATACACGCATGAGATTGCCTCAAAGAGAAGCACTAATGAATCTCGTAAAAATCAGTGCTCCTTTTTCAATTCATCTAATTGTGCTTCATTTTGAAAGTAACTTTAATTTCATAAACTCTAAAAGGTATCTTTAGTTGCTTGAATCACTCAAAACCACTCCAAAACATAGCAATTACCGAAGGATCCAGGAAGGTAGTAGCCATTGTTAGGGTATGATAGACAGATAGATGGTCTTTTTCTTTGTATTTTCTCCAGAGGTGGAAAGAGTAGTAAAATATTATACACAAGTACTGTTACTCTGATGAAATTTTACTTAAGTACAAGTAAAGTTACCAGACAAAAAATCTACTCAAGTAAAAGTAAAACGTAGATCATTTAAAATGTACTTTGAGTAAAAGTAAAACGTTACTTTTAACAATGGGTGTTTTCTGCCTCCATTGTGTTGTGCAAAAATGAAAAAGAAGAGGAAACAAGGATATATGTACATCTCAACCCAGATGTTTTATTTAAAGGAAGTATATCAAATTGAATGCTTAGGATAATGCTGCATTAAAACTGAGACAAACAAAAAAGGTCAATACACACAGTCATGTCGTTTACATCGCCCTGACCACACACAAAGCATTGCACACGAAATATGAAAGTGAAATGTTGCACTGAAATCTCGTAGCTTGCCTGTGTGCACTGTGTGTTATTGAACAATTCAATTCAAACATTATTTGTTTTCCTTAGTATTCCTTTCTGGCCTGTTGGATGTAGAATGGTAGGAGGACTGATCACGTCAGGTTGGCGAGCTAACTTGCTTGCATGATTAGCCAACCAAATAACAGACTAGTTACCGTTATGTTACAGTACCAACAGGTTGCTACTTCAACATTAGCAATGCCATCCACTATTTTTGGAATATAACCAGCCTATTGTCGGTTTTACTATGGAAAGGAAACATTATGATCAGGGGCACAGATACGTTCTTTGAACTGGGGGGGACAAAAAACTGGGGGGGACAAAGCTGCCAGCAAACCAACCCCAACCCCGATATGCCTGTCAAACTTGTTGTGGGTAACCATAGCAACCAAGCTCGAGCTCGCAACCTGTGCAGTCTGCGCAGCTCAACCAACCGAATATCAGTCTTTGTTTTGTTTTATGTGAGTTGTTGCAACTATGTATACACTGCTGTGCACCTCAATAAACCGAATGGTAATTAGTCTTTTGATTTTTCCGTGAGGTTTGCCTTATGCAAAGAAAGACAGCATAGACGTTTTTCCTCCCTATAAGTGGGGGGGACCGAACAAGGTGAATTTAAATCTGGGTGGGACGAATCCCACCCGTCCCACTCTCTATCTGCGCCCGTGATTATGATGCCAATGACAATACTTACCTCAACATGCTTGCGCAGATTAGACGTCGAATTTTTGTATGCCGCAATGGTTGTCTTCTTGGGCACACATAATTTGCATTGCATAATGAAACTGTCACCCCTTTTCTCTACGAAGCTGAAGTGATCACATATGTAGGGCCAGGGGTGCACTTCATTACTGGAAGAAATTGCGTTTTCTGCAGGGTCGTCCACCACAGGTTCCTCGGTCTCCTCCATGTCCGCAGGGGCGCTTTATCAACACCCGTGGCCCAGGGGCTAGGCCCCTCATAGGCTACCTGTCAACCCTACCCTTACCGTTGGCCAGGAAAACACTCTTATTTTATTTGCAATACGTGTCAAGCATTTACAGTGTAAGCACGTAATTAGCCTAGAAGCCTATGATAGGTTACGTTTGGCTCAGCGTAGCTGCGCAAGGCCCACGCTCACATCGCTCAACACATCCGACCACAGAGGGAGAGAAGAACGCGCGCATTATCATTACAGAGCCGGTTCTGATTATTACCACAGACAGGACAGTGATACTGCATAACTTTCACGCAGGGGCATGGCCAGAGATAACCACACAAGCCTGCATGCGCTATAATGTAGACCTATGTGTTATAAACATAAAACACACACACCTACAGACAAGTCCTTTTAAAAAATAAAATACATAAAAATAGCTCGGCGGCATGAAAACAAACATTCACTGCAAGTCAAGGTACTTGGCTCAGCGGCCACATGAAACGTAAACACCATGGACAGCGGCCAAACTCATAACTCTACAGACCGAAATACATGAAACCAAGTCCTACTAGGGTCTATTTTACCGATCTATGTTCAAGCATCATGCAAGTCTTCCTTCTCCTTGAATGAGACCGTGCATTCAACTGCCTTTTTGACATGACAGCATCAAAATACCACTTGCAACAATATTTCACGCTAGGGCTGTGCCGATAGACGATGCCATCGTCCATCGACGATGGTGGTCATCCATCACGATGGAGAGCCACCATCGTGATACCACGCCCCCTCCTGTCATAATCATGCATATACAGTATCATCTGGGCCTATTTAACCTAAAAAGTTAGTTTTTTGTTAGTTTAGTTAGTTAGTTTTGTTTAATATATAAATATATAACATATTATAAATACATAATTATATAAATCATTATAAAGTAATATCCTATTACCGCTTGTTCATGTAGGCTATGGTGCAGGGACGTGCTAGTGAACATAACATGTGGTTACACAAATACAGTATGCTACTAATAATAAATTTTGACTTCATTTTTTAGCCTACACTATACTTTCAATGTAAAATTTGTCATGTTGTTCAAACAAATAGCCACTATTAATAGTCGGGAAATATTTCACCTTATCAAACGGCAGTGAAGCGCAGACTTCGGCAGAAGTCAAATAACTTTAATCTGGTAAATAGGCCCACTTTCAGACTCAAAATGGTCCACTCTAAGCCATAATGTCAAACCAAATGGAAGAATGAAGGTGATTCTGACAAATGTAAAGACAGTAAAAAAAAACCCCAATATTAAATCATGATTTTAAAAGCTGGTGCAATAATTCAAACACTAATAAATTGGAAAAATTAGTGCGTTTAAGTGCGCACTAAAGGCCGAAACGCATCTTCAATTGATATGGTGTAAATAAACAATGAGTAATAGCTTAAGTGTAGTTTCTTCTCATAGTTTGAATACTAGTCTTTCATTGTTATAGCAGATTAATATCTTACCGTGATCAGTGAGTGCTCGGGGAGGTTCATTTCCACCTGCGCTTTGCGCAGCTCATTTCTCCAAAGCCAACTGTGGGCAAATGCAGTGTTGACTGCTCGGCAAACTCCAAACGCTCGGTCTATACTGGCCCTCTGTTGCACAAGCGAGTTGGTTATTGCCAGGTTCAAATTGTGCCCAAAACAACTTAACCACGGCCATTTCAATTGCCTGATGGCTGTGACAATATTCGCCCCGTTGTTATACAGGCGATCTTTTTCTCCTCTATTTTCCATTCGGCAAGTGTCTCGCGCAATGCGTCTTCTAAATGGTCCGCTGGATGTGTCTCTGGCATGAAACTCGTCTGCAGGCATTTGGACTGCATTGCCCACTCTCGGTCCACATAATGTACGGTAGCTGACATATAGGGCATCATGTTGCAGCTGGACCACATATCCGTTATCAAGGCCAAATATTCCACATCACCTAGCGCTTTTTTTTCTTAACGTGCCAAAGCCTCGGATGAGTATCTAATACTTTTAATAATAATAATAATAATAATAATAATAATAATATATTTAATAATGTGGTATTAAAATCCCCCCCCATGATATGATCGTCCATCACGATGTTTGCACTGTAAACATCGTCGATGCCAATTAAGGGGACATCGCACAGCCCTATTTCACACACTCCATCAAGAAAAAAGTTAAACATGATGAACACGGGCATACTGTTTTGAGCATACGATTTTTTAAAAAGAAACTAGCTACATCAAAGTCCTTCAATAAACCCATCCTTTAGCGCAAATGAGCTTAACCTAGTTCAAAGCATGATGCTAGCAGTAGCTGCATAAGGCAAAATCATGTGGGCCTTTCGTCAACAACAAGCCACGGCGGGCAAACATTAATAATCAAGCGTCCTTACCTTAAAACGCTGTCTTGACCACAGAACTTCTCAAGTATTTCACTTAAATCCACACGGGTTAACAACACACCCAACACAGCTAGCGAGAAATGTGGATCTGCGCTAGCTTTGTATTGCTATTCCCCTCAGTATGCTTACTCTGTCTGCTGCCCGAACTGTGAACATTATAGCCTACAATCTTTTCATCAATTTCTTCAGTAGATGCCATTTTAGACATTTTATTATCCCCATCGAAATATGCTATCATACTAACAGGATTATAACCAGGGCTTTGAACCGGTTCAAGGAACGAAAACGAAAACCAGGAACTTTTTCTATTTCACATGGAACAGAAACAAAACCAGAAACTTTATTATTTTTTATGTTCCGGAACAGAAACGCTTATTAAAAATAATGGTAACCGGTTAATACCGGTTTTTATTTCGTTCCTCAAAGTTTCCGTAGCCTACAAATAAAAAAGCCATTCTTCTCCTGCGCAAGTTTCTATGACCCGCTGGGGTTCACTTCCTGTGTGACGTTCGCTGACTGAATGGAGAGAGCGGGAAGGTGGACTACTATCATGTCTCCACGTGATAATAGTTGAGTAAGTGCATTACTGAGTGTCTGAGCAAAGAAGAGCCTGAACGATGCAACCTCCCTATTGGCTGTTTGTAAAAATGTATCAATTGTTGCCCTTCCCACGGGAATCATCACGGGCTCGAGAGACGAGACCTGACGAGTTAGTTCGTTGGTAGCAGAACAAAATGTCTGGACACAAATCGGGTTTTCAGAAAAGGAAAGAAAATAAACGGAGGGTTGAAAATACAAAAAAGGAGGCAGAAAATGCAAAACGAGTTTTAAGGTAGGACAAATGGTTACTTTTTAAGGCAGCCCGCCGTGGCTGCAGGCCTTCAGTTGTGTCATTGAATGGTTACTTTTCTGAGGCAGCCCGCCGTGGCTGCCTGCAGGCTTATTTATTATAGCCCATTTAGTTAAAATAGTTGATATAAAATGTTTATAGATATAGTTATGTGATGGTTGTCCTGATTTAGACTGGTGTTTTTTTTTTTTTTTTTTGGGGGGGGGGGGGGGGGGGGGGGTTGCGCGATGTTGCACCCGGGTCCAGATTAGGGCAGAACCGGCCCTGGCTACATTTCAGGTGTAGTTTGTTTTATGTATGTATGTACTTGCATAGATGTGTACTTGGTCTTCCAATATGGCGCCTAACAAAATCTCGCGGCGCGGTGACGTCATGTGGTAGCCCTCTATAGGGCCTGACTAGCCTTTGGTAACACACTAAACGAATTATCTTTCATTTTTGGCACTTTTTCTGTTTGTGTAGATGGGAAGACATACTGAGAATCCAAATCGCCAACATTTGAAATAATAATTGTTTTGAATTATTTCTTGTCTTATTTAATGAAGGTTGTAATAGAATTAGCCTACATTTGGCTTAAGCTGGATGAGACAGAGACATAATTTTATAGCCATTTGTTAAACAGCTGACAGGGAATGTAATTAACCGTTCCAGGAACGAAATTTTTTTGTTCTAACCGGTTCGGGAACGTCTATTTAATGGTGGAACCCAAAACCGGAAACGTTAAAATTCCGTTTCTGTTCGGAACGAACCAATAGGAAAAAAATTCTGGTTCAAAGCCCTGATTATAACTCAAATCACACGGTCCCCACATTCTGAGGGGACTGACTCAGGTGTTTTTCATTTAAAGTGCACAGGATCTGATCAGAACTTGAGCTCGTTCACAGCCCAACCCACACAATCCAATGTGGCAACAGAGGGTACAATGGATGGTCCATCACGCCATGTGAGCAGACCAAGTGAGTTAAACATTGATGGGCAGTTATCACTCTGATTTGGTTCTAGGGGCACAGCCAATTGTGCTTTCCATCCATCCATCCATTATCTGTAACCACTTATCTTGTACAGGGTCGCAAGCAAGGTGGGGCCTATTCCAGCTTACTATGGGTGAGAGGCAGGGCACACCCAGGACAAGTCACCAGATCATCACAGGGCTAACACATAAAGACAAACAACCATTCACACCTACAGTCAATTTAGACCCACCAATTAACCTAACCTGCATGTCTTCAGGGGAAAACAGAGCACCCAGAGGAAACCCACACAAGCACAGGAAGAACATGCATACTCCACACAGAAAGGCCCCCATCAGCCACTGGGCTCAAACCCAGAACATGCTGGCTGTGAGGCGACAGCGTTAACCACTACACGACTGTGCCACCGCCAACTGTTCTAATGCTCCCCGAGCCACCATGTTGCACCCAAATCCAGACCTATAGTGCCCAATATCATTGAAGCTGTGATGGTACTGGAATAAACCTCAGATCCAAAATTGCAGAAGTGGACCATACCTATCTTGAAGAGAACTTGTTCGAAGTTGATGGAAACAAAGGGTTTGGGATATGCAAGCTTGCTCAAAAGCAGCCTTCAGGTGAAATATATTATTTAAAGAGGTGCAAAGAGCAGCTTCAGAGGTTCCACTGAGAGTTGAACTCAGACCACTGGATTCAGAGTGCTAACCATTACACCATGGAACCAAGACACAGCTGCAAGATTGTTTTTACCATCAAATTACTGCCATATAACTGACCTCGCTCTGGCAAAAAATTTAGCACCCACTTGGTCAAAGGTGTACACAAACCACCAATCCCCATACCCGGGAATGAATCAGGGACCTTCAGGCTTACGCTCTCCCTACTGAGCTATTTCAGCATGCCCTACGGGGTTTTACTCATGGCTTCTTCCATGCAGTTGGATACAGCCTTTGGCCCTTGTGAAATGTATGCAGCAAGCAGAAATTTGTTTTTGAGATCACATTCCATTATATTACATTATAGGCATTAAGCAGATGCACAACATCAACTCATCAGACTTGGAGGTAGACTGCCAGATTCAAACTGCCACCAAAGCCTTCGGTGCTTTACAAAAGCAACTATGGTCTTGCCATGACATCAAGAGAACCAGCAAGTTGAAAGTATACAACGCTGCAGTCTTATCACCTCTGCTTAACGCCAACGAATGTATGAGGCTCTACGGTAAACACTTCAAGTATCTGACCAGGCTACAACTGCGACACCTGCATCAAATCCTCAAAATAAGATGGCAGGACAAGGTCCCCGATGTAGAAGTCCTCAGGCGAGCCAAAACAGTAAGCGTGGAAACCCTTATCACAGCCTCCCAACTTCGTTGGGCTGGACACGTCTGGCGCATGCTTGACACGCAACTACCCGAAGCCGTTTTCTACGGAGAACTGAGCCTAGGAAAGAGGCTGACAGAAACAAGGAGGACAGAAACTGAGGTACAAAGACGTTTGGAAGAGGAACATGAAGAATGCCGTCATTATCGATCAGACGTGAGAAAGGGATGCCTCGGTTAGAGCAACATAGCAAAGCAAAGTTAAAAGCTCAGTGTTTGAAATTGAAGACAAGCATCAAAGGGAGTATAGGGGAGCTCACGAAACTAGACATTCCATAGCACCTCAACCGGGCCATTCATGCCACCGCTGCGGACGACTCTGTCGCTCTGGTGCGGGCCTCGCGGCCCATCTGTGTTTCTGTGCATTCTACTGAAGCAGGCATCATCGCTAGCAATGGACAGCCAACAAAGGGTTGCAGACAACTGGCACCATTGGTGGGGCCCCTTTGGCTATTCTGTTATAAGAGCAGGGCTGCCTGAGATTGATGACCCAGGACTAAGCATGCAATGGTTGACAGAAATGATTTCAAGTAATCCTGACAAGTCCATTGTGCACTTGTGCAATGAGTTAAGACTGTTGCATGATGCAAACACTGGTGAGGCATTCCCAAACCCAGTTGTATGGGTGAATGGTTTCAAACGGGACATGGATCGTCGCCGATGAGGCATTCGTGAAACTTATGTTGAAAAGTCCAACATGAGAAGACTGATGGCAAACGACAGGGGGGGATGAAGTGCTAGGAACCTGTCTCTATCGCTGTAACGGTCCCTATACGTGGTGCAAATTGACATGGGACAGAAGAAGAAAAGAAACTGGAAACACCTGGATTTGTCTGGACTGAAATGGGCGACACATTTTTACTACTGATGTGCTTCCTCTTGTTTAGCAAGCCAGCCATGCTTCTGCTGCATCCTTGTGTGTACTCTCAATTAATGGGATCTTGGAAATTTTGGTGTTAGAAGAAATCTGCTTTCCCCTCTCTGCTAAACACATGCAATCGCGAATTTCAAAAGCCCCTGGACAAAGCCTTTCTCTCATCAAATTTGACACACAAACACTGGCTTAAGAGCCCAGTGCCTCATTGATGAGGCCAGTGCGGCATAGGCCTTAACCTCAAATGACCAGCATCAATAGCACTAACACTCATGTGAAGGAGAAACAAAAGCCATCTTGGCCATCTTTCTATTTGTGGCATGAAGCCCCTATTAGCCCCCGTTCTATTAGATATCTGCGTGAACGCAGGTTCATGTCACCTTTGCATTCTTCACAAAATCTGTATGGCTTTATTGATTTTACTGCTTTCAACAAGGGCTATAACTTCATTGTCTTGGTATGTGATTCAAGTTAGCGAGTAGGACCTGTGATTCCCAGGAGAGACGCTACACTGTGTCCACTATCATAACTAGCAAGAAAATCTTGTGTTTATTTCTCCATGATTTATGACTATTACAATGATTCCATTCACTATATTCTACTGGAAAGAAGGCATCCAAAAAAAAACCAAAACAAAATAGGTTCATGGGTGACTTATTATTTACAGGCCCCCGGGGCCATATTCTGAGTTTCTTTCTGAATTTGCAGATTTTATCTCAGATCTGATTATTTACTTAGACAAAACTTTAGTTGTCGGAGATTTTAATATTCACTTCGATAACCCAGAAGACCCTTTGAAAACAGCGTTTGTGTCCATTTTAGATTCAGTAGGGATTAATCAGAATGTCATAGGACCGACCCATAATGGTCGTCACACCATCGATCTAATACTAACATTCGGGTTAAATGTAGAAAATATAGTCATACTTCCACAGTCTGAAGTTATCTCAGATCATTATCTCATCTCATTCAAAATATGTCTGAGTAATAATAATGCACCTCACCATGCTACTGTATTAAATGTACATTCACGTCAACTACTGCACAGAGCTTTATAAATGATCTCCCAGAGTTATCAACTTTGATTGGGTCACTGTCGGCCCCTGCAGAACTTGATCAGGGAACTGAATGCTTAGAGTCAACGTTCTGCCATACTTGACCTCATTATCTGCCATAAGATAATGTAGCTCCTCTTAAAAGGAAAATGTTCAGAGACAAAAAATTAGCACCCTGGTATAATGAAGACACTCACACTTTAAAACAGACCACTTGAAAATTGGAACATAAATGGCATCAAACAAAATTGGTAGCTTTCAAATTAGCATGGAAGGAGAGCTTCCTGAAGTATAGAAAAGCTCTTAGTGCTGCTAGATCAACTTATCTCTCCTCCCTAATAGAAGATAACAAAAATAATCCTAGATTCCTGTTTAATACTGTAGCAAAATTAACCAGGAATAAGTCCACTATAGACATGTGCATACCTGTAGTATGTAGTAGCAACGACTTCATGAATTTCTTTCATGACAAAATTGAGAATATCCAACAAAAAACTCAAACTACTAATTTAAGGTCAGACAATGTAAGAGACCCTGTAGTTAACTGATAGAACTGTATCAGATCAGCAATTAGAATGTTTTACTCCCCTTAGAGAAATTGAATTACTTCCATTAATCTCCGCATCAAAAGCCTCAACTTGTGTACCAGATCCCTTGCCTACATGTCTATTCAAAAAGATAATACCCAAAGTAATTGCACCACTTCTAAAAATAATAAATTCTTCTCTTAGGATTGGCTATGCTCCCAAATCCTTTAAACTAGCAGTTATTGATTAAAAAACCTGACCTTGATCCCTGTCAGCTGTCCAATATCAAAACTCCCCTTTATCTCCAAGATCCTTGAAAAAGCTGTGGCACAGCAGTTTGCTCATATTTACATAGGAATAACATCCATGAAATGTATCAGTTAGGATTTAGACCTCATCATAGCACGGAGACAGCACTGGTTAAAGTAGTAAATGACCTACTGTTGGTGTCTGATCAGGGCTGTCTCGCTGCTTGTGTTGCTTGACCTTCATGCAGCATTTGATACCGCTGATCATTCCATTCTTCTGGATAGACTAGAAAATGTTGTGGGAGTTAAGGGAACGTCCCTCTCCTGGCTCAGCTCTAATTTAACTGATCGCTATCAGTATGTTGATGTAAATGGTGCTTTTTCTAGACATACTGAGGGAAAGTTATAAGGTTCTGTCTTGGGTCCACTGCTTTTTTCTTTATATATGTTACCTCTGGGTGATATTATTCGTGAACACTGTATTATTTTCCACTGTTGTGCTGATGACACACAGTTGTGTGGTTCTGCAAAACCTGATGAGAGACACCAGCTTAATAGAACTGAGTAATGTGTGAAGGACAGACACTGGATGCTTATTAACTTCCTTCTGCTTAACTCTGACAAGACTGAAGCACTTGTACTCGGAACACATGCAGCTAGAAGTAAGCTTTCTGATTACACAGTAACTCTGGATGGCCTTTCTGTTTCTTCACGTGCAGCAGTAAAAGACCTCGGAGTGATTATTGACCCCAGTCTTTCATTTGAAAATCACATTGATAACATTACCTGGATAGCTTTCTTTCATCTCAGAAATATTGCTAAGATAAGAAATTTAATGTCACTCCATGACGCGGAAAAAAACTAGTTCATGCTTTTGTTACCTCCAGGTTTTATTATTGTAATGCCTTACTGTCTGGATGTTCCTATAAGTGCATGAACAAGCTCCAATTAGTTCAAAATGCAGCAGCAAGAGTCCTTACTAGAACTTGAAAATATGACCACATCACACCTGCACAGCTCAGTAGATAGGACCAAGGTTCAACATTCTTTGAGTTACATTTAGCATTTTCTGAACCTAAAGCGTCCTTCAAAAAGGCCACCGAAACCTGTTTTCTGAAAGCTATCTCTGACAAAGCTCAGCTCACAGTCTGACCATGGGCTGTGACCAGCAACCAAAATTAAATCAGGTTGCAAGATCTTGAAAGCATTTAGCTGCAAATTTGCGCTTAATAAGTAAAACTGCCTTGGGATGAGCAGAGAAAATGCAATCATGACAAAATATTTAACAATTTCATGAGCAGATGACCATTTGCAGATGGATCTTTGACTTTCTGACAGGCAGACCCCAGGTGGTGATAATCGGTAGCCACACGTCCTCCTCGCTTATCCTGAACACAGGTGCGCCACTGGGCTGTGTGCTCAGTCCCCTCATGTACTCCTTGTTTGCCCACGACTGCACTGCTAAATACAGCGCCAACATTGTCATCAAGATTGCTGACGACACAACCATCTTGGGCCTCCTTACGGACAACGATGAGACAACATGCAGAGAGGAAGTGAAGGCGTTAGCCAGCTGGTGCCAGAACAACAACCTCTCTCTCAACGTCAGGAAAACTAAGGAGCTGATAGTGGACTACAGGAGACAGCAAGGGAGGACACACTAGGCCATCTGCATCAACGAGGATGAGGTCGAAAGGGTCAGCAGCTTCAAGTTCCACACTGTGGTCAGGAAAGCTCGCCAGCGGCTGTGCTTCCTGAGGAGGCTGAAGAAGTTTAGCATGAAGGTAAACATCATTTCAAACTACTACAGGTCCACAATCGACATATCACAAGACTCTGTTTATATCACAAGACTCCGTTTACATATCACCAACATATCTCAAGACTCTGTTTCCATATCACCAAAGCATTTACATATTTACTGTTTCCACATTTACCCACACATATCAAAACTCTGTTTACATGGTCAGTACTTCATTGGTCTTCAACAAAGTGCAATTACTGGTAGCCACACGTGTCAATTTTTCCGATGTGCAATACAGGTGCTTGTGCTACACCCCCTCCCCACACTACCACCCTGAGACAATGCATGCATACATCTCAGTTATTTCTATTTTCACTTGAATTTAACTTCCGTTGTTTTTTTTTATCTTTAGGACTTTGAATCTTTTTTTTAACTGATATTCTGTTAAACTCCTGTTGGGCCCCAGTGCTGAGAGACTTGTTTCTGGTTCTTATCTGGTCCACTGCATTTCATTGCAAGTTGGCCATGTGTTAACATAAAATGAGCAATGAAAATGAACTGAACTAAAAAGCTGACTGTTCTCACAACACCAGGCCAAAAGTGGGCCGGGATGGCCCAATCCATGTCTAGCCACTGAGTTTGTGGCAACGCGATCAGGCACTCTGCCCTTGGGAGGTGGAGTGGTATGATAGTATAGTGGTTAGTACTCTGCGTTATGACTTCAGCAACCCTGGTTTGAAGCTGGGTCATGGCATTGTGCTTTCCATCTCACTATTGAACAGTGACTAAATGGAAATTCGTACGTAGTTTGGATCTCACTTATCATGGCTCTGCTTGGGTCAGTGGTGCAATGGATAACAGGGCTGACTACAAATTAGAAGATTCTCTGTCAGATGCTTGGCTGACCACCAAATGCTTCAACCAGCAGCTGGTTTTCTGGTAAGGGAACACAGATAACTCAGAGTCTGGAGAGCTGTAATCAGAGAAGTGATTGGATTCTGTTCTGGCATCTCCGTAACCTTGGTCGGAATCTCGGTTATATCATAGATTTTTCAGTTTCACTGAGTCACTCTTCATCTCTGAGTTTGTCCATGAATAGCAACTGTTAGCATGGCTTGTGAGGGATAGCAAAATGAGAAAGGATCACCACTGCTTGAAACCTTACGTCGGCTTGGGGCACGATGGTTGGTGCATACAGCACTTTGTACAAGACTTGTTGTTCACACTGACAAAGGTGGAAGCTTCTGCTCAGAGTCTGACCATGGGCTGTGACCAGCAACCCTTTGAGAGAGGGAAAATTTTCTTACAGATAACATCTCCACTCAGTTCTGCATCACTCTTACAGTGGTGCTTGGAACTTTGTAAACCCTTTAGAATTTTTTATATTTCTGCATAAATATGACCTAAAACATCATCAGATTTTCACACAAGTCCTAAAAGTAGATAAAGAGAACCCAGTTAAACAAATTAGACAAAAGTATTATACTTGGTTATTTATTTATTGAGGAAAATGATCCAATATTAGATATCTGTCAGTGGCAAAAGTATGTCAACCTTTGCTTTCAGTATCTGGTGTGACCCCCTTGTGCAGCAATAACTGCAACTAAACATTTCCGGTAACTGTTGATCGGTCCTGCACACCGGCTTGGAGGAATTTTAGCCCATTCCTCCATACAGAACAGCTTCAACTCTGGGAAGCTGGTGGGTTTCCTCACATGAACTGCTCGCTTCAGGTCCTTCCACAATATTTCCATTGGATTAAGGTCAGGACTTTGACTTGGCCATTCCAAAACATTAACTTTATTCTTTAACCATTCTGTGGTAGAACGATTTGTGTGCTTAGGGTCTTGCTGCCTGACCCACCTTCTCTTGAGATTCAGTTCATGGACAGATGTCCTGACATTTTCCTTTAGAAATCGCTGGCATAATTCAGAATTCATTGTTCCTTCAATGATGGCAAGCCGTGCTGGCCCAGATGCAGCAAAACAGGCCCGAACCATGATACTACCGCCACCATGTTTCACAGATGGGATTATTTTATTAGGCTGGTATGCAGTGTTTTCCTTTCTCCAAACATAACACTTCTCATTTAAACCAAAAAGTTCTATTTTGGTCTCATCCGTCTACAGAATATTTTTCCAGTAGCCTTCTGGCTTGTCCATGTGATCTTTAGCAAACTGCAGATGAGCAGCAATGTTCTTTTTGGAGATCAGTGGCTTTCTCCTTGCAACCCTGCTATGCACACCATTGTTGTTCAGTGTTCTCCTGATGGTGGACTCATGAACATTAGCCAATGTGAGAGAGGCCTTCAGTTGCTTAGGAGTTACCCTGGGGTCCTTTGTGACCTCGCCGACTATTACACACCTTGCTCTTGGAATGATCTTTGTTGTTTGACCACTCCTGGGGAGAGTAACAATGGTCTTGAATTTCCTCCATTTGTACACAGTCTGTCTGACTGTGGATTGATGGAGTCCAAACTATTTAGAGATGGTTTTGTAATCTTTTCCAGCCTGACTAAATAAAATAAAAAATAACAGCTACTTTTCTGGAAAATGCCTGAGTTCTCACCAATGGCCTAAGCACTTCAAAGGTGACCTTTACATGTCAAGGCTGTCCCATATGGTCTAGTGGTCAGGATCCCTGGTTTTCACCCAGGTGGCCCGGGTTCGACTCCCGGTATGGGAATGTTTCTTTGTTGTGTCACTTGAGTTGCAAGTCACATGACCTTGAGTGAAATCTTCATTCTATAGGCTCTTGCTTTCATGAGTCCTTTTGGTGTCATGATGGGACAAGAAGTCTCAGGACAGTGCAGAAGATTCCAGAATTCACACTTGGCTTACTCAGCTTAGCTCTCTCTTACCCCATCTAAGATCCTGGGCCCGGCTTTTTGTTAACTCTAAGAAAGGCTGTAATCTGAATCTGACCACAGCAGGCAGTGTTCAGCGTTACAGCTATTTTTTTAACACCGTGGGCTCAAACCTGTACAGAGGGAAAGGGTAAGGGTCTGGGTTTTCACTACACCAGGCCAAATGGGTGCCAGTGCATCCAGCTGTTCTTCCAACATCTGATGTAGGGGTGGCTACCATGCCCATAACCATAGTAACCCTTTCACAGTACAGTTTGCGATTCCATCCAGATTGAGGACCTGACCAAAGATAATCATGTCAAGGCTGCATCACCCACATCTCGACCCCATGCAAGTATCACAGAGACTATCAGGGAGACAGTCACCACAGAGACAGTCATGGAAACACTTACAAAGACCTCACCAAAGTCTCGCTCTTCTGATTTTATTGTACCATCTCCGTCTCCCCCCTGCATGGATTTCCCTAATAGTATGCAGAGACTGCTGCCAATGGCTACACTCTCTTTTTCCAGCCCAAATCTGTCACGACAAGCAGTGTACCCAGCTCATCAAAAATCAACCAACAGACTGAACTGTGTTCACCCAGGACTTTCAGCTGGCTACCAATCTTTTTCACCATCTAAAAGATACATGACATCTCCAATCTTTACACCCTCAAACCAAATGGAACATACAGAGAGTCTTGGATGACGTGCTGTGGGTCCCTGCATTGGGTGTAGTTTTGAAAACAAGCTGGGACCCAGTATGCCTATGCCATTCTCTATTCCTGTGTTGATAAGAAATAGAAAACATAGAGCATATTTAACCCAGGGGGTAAACCAGTCTAGTCTCCTTCCTGTTTCAAAACAACATCAGAGTGCCCAAGCGGATATTACTTCTAGACTTTCTGTAAAGCTAGCTCTTCTGAACATTAGATCACTTTCAAACAAGTCATTTTTAATTAATGATCTTATCTGCAAATACAATCTTGATTTTTTGCTTCTAACTGAAACTTGGCTGGATCAAGCAAATAGTGCTACCACCCTTATTGAAGCAGCTCCCCCAAATTTTAATTTTATGAATGTTACCCGACAGGGAAAAGGTGGAGGGATCGCAAATATATTCAAAGTTTCTTTTCAATGTAAACAATCCTCACTTGGTGATTTTACATCCTTTGAACACTTATGTGCACTTGTTACATGCTCTCCTAACATATTGTTATTAACTATTTACAGGCCTCCGAGACATTCAGCCAAAGTTTTTCTGGAAGAGTTTGGTGAACTGTTGTCAGTCATTTGCTTAGAGTTTGACTGTCTTATTATATCTGGGGATTTTAACTTGCATGTAGATAATCCTGCAAACACTTATGCCAGAGAACTACTTGCACTTATTGACAACTTCAACCTAGTACAACATGTACAGGGGCTGAGCCACTCTCGTGGTCATACCCTTGACCTCGTCATCACAAAGGGTCTTACTGTTTCTACTACTGTTGTTGACCTGGCTTTATCTGATCATTTTTGTGTTTTCGCTGATGTTTCTATGTCTCCTCACATTCAGAACAGCTCAACAACTATGGGTAGGAGAGTCATAAACGACAACACGTGTTCTCTTTGAGCAAGCTCTCTCTCGGATCTCAACCAAAATGTCAGAGTCTGTAGATGATTTACTGGAAATTTTTAATTTAGATATGACCCAAATTATGGATGATATTGCTCCATTCAAAATCAAAAGAGTCAATGACAAGCAGAAAGCACCATGGAAGCAATACCCAGCTGTTAAATTGCTAAAGAGAGAAGGTAGAAAGGCTGAAAGAAAATGGCGCAAATCTAAACTTCACATCCATTATCAAATCCATAAAGAGATGCTTTGTAAATATAATTATGAAATTCGTAAAGCAAGACAGTCTTTCTTCTCCAACATCATCAACAGGAATATGAACAATGCCCGTGTGCTATTTTCAACAGTAGAGAAGCTAACTAATCCCCCCACCACAATTAGCACCTGAACTTCTCTCAGTTAATGCAATGAGTTTGCATCCTTCTTCAAAGGTAAAATTGATAAAATACAGCAGAATATTGCTCATAATATATCTCAGTTGCAAATAATTGAAAAACTGCAATCACCAGTGACACAGACAGATAACTTCAACACAATGTCAGAATTTTGTTTAATTGATTATGAGACTCTTGAAAAAACTGTACAAAATCTCAGTTCCTCAACATCTGAATTGGACATTCTGCCCACCAACTTTTTTAAGTCTGTTCTTCATCTTATAATTACAGATGTGCTTCAAATCATAAATACATCCCTAGAGACTGGCATTGTTCCTGTGTCCCTGAGAAAAAGCCGTTGTAAAGCCCCTACTTAAAAAGAATAATCTGGATGCTTCAGTATTAAACAACTACAGTCCAATATCAAATTTACCATTCATCGGGAAAATCCTTGAAAAAATTGTCTTCAATCAATTAACTGCCTTCTTGATATCAAACAGCTGTTTTGATAACTTTCAGTCAGGATTTCGTGCCAATCATAGCACTGAAACAGCGCTGATTAAAGTTATAAATGACATACGTCTTAATACTGATGCAGGCAAAACATCGGTCCTGTTGTTACTGGACCTCAGTGCAGCTTCTGATACTGTTGATCACAACATACTGCTATATCGACTTGAACACTGGGTTGGGTTGACTGGTAAAGTTATCAATTGGTTAAAATCATACTTAAAAGATAGAAGCTTCTTTGTTACCATGGGAAATTGTACCTCAACATCAATGTCCTTGACCTGTGGTGTCCCCCAGGGGTCGATTCTTGGACCATTACTATTCAACCTTTATATGCTCCCACTTGGGCAAATTATCAAGAAAAACTCAATTTTGTATCACTGCTATGCAGATGACACCCACATTTATTTTGCTCTATCGCCTAATGATTATACCCCCCTTGAATGTCAATACCAGTGTATCGACCAAATCAATAACTGGATGTCACAACATTTCTTCAGCTGAACACAGATAAAACAGAAGTAATTCTATTTGGGGAAAAAAGATGAAAGACTCAGGATTACCACTGTTCTTGACTCAAAGGGGATTAAAACAAAAGAAATGGTTAAAAATCTTGGTATTTTCATTGACAGCGAGCTAAACTTTGACAGTCACATGAAAGCACTCACTAAAATGGCATTTTATCACCTTAAAAACATTTCCAAACTAAGAGGACTTATGTCAAAAAATGATCTGGAAAAACTTATACATGCCTTCATCTCTAGTAGGGTTGATTACTGCAATGGCCTTTTCACAGGCCTGCCAAAAAAGACCATCAAACGACTTCAGCTGGTTCAAAATGCAGCGGCTAGGTTTCTCACATGAACAAAAAGAGCAGAGCACATTACTCCAATTCTAAGGTCCCTTCACTGGCTTCCAGTAAGCTACAGAATTGACTTTAAAGCATTGCTGCTGGTGTACAAATCTCTAAACGGTACAGGGCCCAATTACCTCTCTGATATGCTACAGCGGCCTAACCCAATCAGATCTACCAGATCGCAGCAGAAAAATTTACTGGTAAAACCTGTTGTTAAAACAAAGTGTGGTGAAGCAGCTTTTAGCTACTATGCAGTACAGCTATGGAACCAACTGCCAGAGGACATCAAAAATGCTCCTGCTGTTGGCAGCTTCAAATCTAAATTAAAGACCAAGCTGTTTTCAGATGCTTTCTGCTAAATAATTAATATTGTCATCTCTACATGTTTTAAACTCTTAACTTTTACAGTCTCTGCATGTTTTAAATTTTACTTTACTTTTATTCTATTTTATCCTGCTGTTTTTTTTACTGAACTTTTACTTCATTTAATTATTTTATTTCTACTATTGTTTAATTCTTATTATTTTTCTTCCTCATTTATTTTATGTAATTTTATTTTCTATTGTTTACTGTTTTGCTTTTACTTCTGTAAAGCACATTGAACTGCCACTGTGTATGAAATGTGCTATATAAATAAACTTGCCTTGCCTTTCCTTTGAACACACCAATCTCTGTACTCGACGCCATGTTCTATCTCTGCCCATTCTTCTGAATCCCTGTAACGGTATTGGACAGAGACGATACCAGATACCAAATACAGTGATGTCACGACTGCTATAAACCAGTGGCGGCACCAAAATTCTGTGTCTCTGGCGGTGGATTTCCTCTCTGGCGGTGGATTCCACACGTGAAAGAGAAGCCGTGCATTGGCGCTACAGAAGGACAGAGAACGAGGAACCAGCTATTGATACCGGACTTTAGCCAAAGTTCAATGTATTTGACCTTCGCAGAGTTGTAATAATAATTGAACTGGTTAGTTACTGCAGCCCACGCAGTGTTTCAAAGAGAAAAGGCGACCGGATTCCTTTTCCCTTTCTCAACATCAACAAATTATAAACAAGATTCCTTCTAGATCAGGGGTGTCCAAACTGATCCATAAAGGGCCGTGTGGCTGCAGGTTTTCATTCCAGCCATGCAGCAGCACACCTGATTTGGCTTATTCAATCAACTGACACACCCACCCTTTAATCAAGGGTGGGTGTGGCTGCAAGTATTTGACTGTGTGAAGACAGTTCAGTTGATTGAATGAGCCAAGTCAGGTGTGCTGCTGCATGGCTGGAATGAAAACCTGCAGCCACACGGCCCTTTATGGATCAGTTTGGACACCCCTGTTCTAGATTATCAGACAGCCAAAGGGACACCGAGGATCTTCAGCTGATGAGCTGTAAGGAACAAAACCGTCTTCATCCTGGATCTGCATCCCGCACTATCTTCGGAGAAGGCACACTTCAATCGCTAACAAGAGCGATCACCCAAGTGAGGCTAGCATCTGGGCAAAATGTGTTAGTTTTTACTTGCAGTTAGTTAATAGTGTTCTTTATTTGAATTCATTTATGATTTAAATGTACACATTTTGATTCACATGAAAGTCAGTCTTAGACCACGTGTTGTTTGATTTACTTTATTTACGATCTGTATTTAGTTATTTTGTGCATGCATTCTCTCTCTCTCTTTTTAACTCCCTCCATCGTACTTCACTCCTCAACATTGGGATTTGAGTAGAATTTGGGTTTAAGGCCAAGCCAAGACTAGTTTGAACTACTTTGTTCAATTTCACACGCCCTTTCTGTGCTGACCATCCACCTTTTGGGCACGGCTGCATTCCATTCGCATTCCAGACACACACTCTCACACCCACACCCACCCACAAACACATGGTTTCCCTATCACATAATTAACATCCACTCACCCCTACACTGCAAACTTGGATATAGCTTATTATTTCTGATCACCATTAGTGCCTTAGTTATCATCCTATACACTACTGATTCTTATTTGCACATATTGTATCACCAGTTATATTGAACTATTCCTTGGCTGCTATCGTTGCTATATCCAATCAGTATTAGTTCGCTAATTCATGTCAGCTATTTCAATAAATGGTATCTTTGGAATAAACTCTCTCTCTCTGTCTCTCTCTCAATATATATATATATATATATATATATATATATATATATATATATATATATATATTTGTCCTGGGTATGGCTTTAAACTGCAACCGGTGATAGGGCCATGGTCCGGCTGTGGGGAGAGTGGAGTGACCCCTTAGCTATCACTACTCCCAGGCTCGCTCTGGCCTGGAGTGACAGCACCTGTCAAGGGCCCCAACTATGGGTAAATAGTCTCACTGCCTTGTGAGTGCTAGGGATAGTGGAAGGCTCAGGAAGTAAACCCTGACAGAAAACTCAGAGCGGAGCCCCGTTAGGCGGTTTGACCTGGCTACCAGTCAACTCTTCCGGCAGCTCCTGCAGCCAAGTTTGTGGCAGATGTACTGCACTGCTTTCCTCTGGAACACATCAGTGAGGCCGAGAGGGGGGTCCTGACGCTTGGGCAACTCAGGATCTTCATAACCCTCCCCAGGCATTTTGCATCATGGAGAGGTCACTCCATCTTTTTGGTTACAAGCAAGGGCACAACATGGGAGTCAGCAGTTACGGGTAATAAGTCCTATTTCAATTGGCATAGAAAAAGAACGCCACCGGCTGCCTCTGATGGTGAGAGGAGCCACCACGCTCCACTGATCAGCTACCGCCCACCTGAAGCTGGGCAGCCCCCAGTCAATAGGGTGCTGATCCGTCACGGTCTGCTGCTCCTTTGGGTGTAAGGGGCTTAGGGTGCTCGCGCTTGACAAGCAGGCCGATACTCAGCACACCTGCTCACACAAAGCAAAGGAAGTCTTCAGCACTTCGTATAGCAAGCTGGAATGTTAGGACAATGTTAACAGGATGGTCAAATGACTTACAACTTATCGATGACAACCGAAAAACAGCTGTCATTGATGCTGAACTTGCCAGACTAAACGTGGACATTGCTGCACTCCAAGAAACTAGACTTGCAAATGATGGCTCATTACAAGAAAGCCAATACACCTTCTTCTGGAAGGGGAAACACCAGGATGACAGACATGAACAAGGAGTTGGGTTCGCAGTAAGAACATCTCTCCTAACCATGATAGAAGCACCTTCTGGCAGTACCAAACGGCTACTGTGCCTTCGTCTAAGCTCCACAAACAGTCCAGTAAACCTTGTGTCTGTCTATGCACCCATGCTTAAGTCCCTACTGAGACAAAGTACAAGTTCTACAATGAGCTCGATGAGCTTATTAGTCAAATGTCTCCAACAGAGGACATCTACCTGCTTGGCGATTTCAACGCCAGAGTTGGCGCTGAGCATGATGTCTGTCCGGCATGCATCGGCCACTTTGGAGTGGGCAAAATAAATGAAAACGGACAGAGACTTTTGGAACTATGTTGCGCCAGGAACTTATGTATAACAAATACTTATTTCCCAAACAAGGAAAAGCACAAAGTCTCCTGGATGCACCCCAGATCACATTGATGGCACCAGCTTGACCTCATCTTTTCCAGAAGGAAAACACTCCAAACGATGCACAGCACACAGAGCTATCGCAGCACTGACTGTGACTCCGATCATTCCCTTGTTATCAGCAAAATAGCACTACAAGGAAGAAAACTGCTGCACCATGCGAGGCCTATGAGTCTCCCAAGGATAAATACTGCCCGTACTAAAGATATTGACAGCAAAAACAAATTCCATTCCCTTATCAATGGCCTGAGACTGGCCAGGGATGTTGTGTCAGCAGAAACACGATAGCAGCACCTCAGCGCTGCTATAGACAAGTCTGCTATTGCCGCATTTGGGAGGAAAGAAAAGAGAAATGTTGACTGGTACGAAGCCAACCTTATGGTTATGGACCCAGCAACCCGGGCCAAAAAAGAAGCATTAGTTAAATGGAAGAGGGACCCCACTTTGCACAACTTACTCTTGCTAAAGAATGCTAAGGCTAGTAGTCAAAAACTAGCAAGGAAATGCGCAAATGACTATTGGCTACAGCTTTGCTCCTCCATAGAACATGCATCCTTGACAGGCAATGTTAGGGCCATGTACGACGGCATTAAGCAGGCCACTGGTCCGACCATAAAGAAAACAGCCCCCTTAAAAGCAAAAACTGGCGACACCATCGCTTACCGACAGGGACAGATGGATCGGTGGGTTGAACATTACTCGGAGCTGTACTCCACGGAGAACACAGTATCCAAGGAGGCCATAAACAGCATTCCATCAATGGCAGTCCTCAAAGAACTAGATACAGAGCCTACTATGGCAGAGTTAGAGAAGGCAATTGATGCCCTCTCTAATGGAAAAGCACCAGGGAACGATGCAATCCCACCAGAGGTAGTTAAGGAAGGAAAACCAGCGCTTCTCCCACACCTTTATGAACTTCTTTGCTTATGCAGGAACAAAGGTGAGGTGCCACAGAGCATGCGGGATGCCAATATTGTGACTTTGTACAACCCCGATTCCAAAAAAGTTGGGACAAAGTACAAATTGTAAATAAAAACAGAATGCAATGATGTGGAAGTTTCAAAATTCCATATTTTATTCAGAATAGAACATAGATGACATATCAAATGTTTAAACTGAGAAAATGTATCATTTAAAGAGAAAAATTAGGTGATTTTAAATTTCATGACAACAACACATCTCAAAAAAGTTGGGACAAGGCCATGTTTACCACTGTGAGACATCCCCTTTTCTCTTTACAACAGTCTGTAAACGTCTGGGGACTGAGGAGACAAGTTGCTCAAGTTTAGGGATAGGAATGTTAACCCATTCTTGTCTAATGTAGGATTCTAGTTGCTCAACTGTCTTAGGTCTTTTTTGTCATATCTTCCATGTTATGATGCACCAAATGTTTTCTATGGGTGAAAGATCTGGACTGCAGGCTGGCCAGTTCAGTACCCGGACCCTTCTTCTACGCAGCCATGATGCTGTAATTGATGCAGTATGTGGTTTGGTATTGTCATGTTGGAAAATGCAAGGTCTTCCCTGAAAGAGACGTCATCTGGATGGGAGCATATGTTGCTCTAGAATCTGGATATACCTTTCAGCATTGATGGTGTCTTTCCAGATGTGTAAGCTGCCCATGCCACACGCACTAATGCAACCTCATACCATCAGAGATGCAGGTTTCTGAACTGAGCGCTGATAACAACTTGGGTCGTCCTTCTCCTCTTTAGTCCGAATGACACGGCGTCCCTGATTTCCATAAAGAACTTCAAATTTTGATTTGTCTGACCACAGAACAGTTTTCCACTTTGCCACAGTCCATTTTAAATGAGCCTTGGCCCAGAGAAGACGTCTGCGCTTCTGGATCATGTTTAGATACGGCTTCTTCTTTGAATTATAGAGTTTTAGCTGGCAACAGCGGATGGCACGGTGAATTGTGTTCACAGATAATGTTCTCTGGAAATATTTCTGAGCCCATTTTGTGATTTCCAATACAGAAGCATGCCTGTATGTGATGCAGTGCCGTCTAAGGGCCCGAAGATCACAGGCACCCAGTATGGTTTTCCGGCTTTGACCCTTACGCACAGAGATTCTTCCAGATTCTCTGAATCTTTTGATGATATTATGCACTGTAGATGATGATATGTTCAAACTCTTTGCAATTTTACACTGTCGAACTCCTTTCTGATATTGCTCCACTATTTGTCAGTGCAGAATTAGGGGGATTGGTGATCCTCTTCCCATCTTTACTTCTGAGAGCCGCTGCCACTCCAAGATGCTCTTTTTATACCCAGTCATGTTAATGACCTATTGCCAATTGACCTAATGAGTTGCAATTTGGTCCTCCAGCTGTTCCTTTTTTGTACCTTTAACTTTTCCAGCCTCTTATTGCCTCTGTCCCAACTTTTTTGAGATGTGTTGCTGTCATGAAATTTCAAATGAGCCAATATTTGGCATGAAATTTCAAAATGTCTCACTTTCGACATTTGATATGTTGTCTATGTTCTACTGTGAATACAATATCAGTTTTTGAGATTCGTAAATTATTGCATTCCGTTTTTATTTACAATTTGGTACTTTGTCCCAACTTTTTTGGGATCGAGGTTGTATAAAAACAAAGGGGATAGAACCGATTGCAACAACTATCATGGGATTTCGCTTCTCAACATAGTTGGGAAGGTCTTTGCTCATGTGGTTCTTGTCACACTACAGGTACTAGCCGACCGTGTGGACCCAGAGGCACAGTGTGGGTTCAGAGCGGGGCGCTCCACTATCGACATGGTATTCTCAGTGAGACAGTTACAGGAAAAGTGTCAGGAGCAGCGGAAACCCCTCTACCTTGCTTTTGTCGACCTCACAAAGGCTTTCGATCTCATAAGCCGTAGCGGACTGTTCAGGCTACTTGAGAAGATAGGTTGCCCACCAGAGCTGCTCAGCATAATCAAGTCCTTCCACAGCAACATGAAAAGCACTGCCAGCTTTGAGGGTAGTACCTCCAAGCCTTTCCCGATTCTCAGTGGAGTTAAACAGGGCTGTGTACTTGCCCCAATGCTGTTTGGGATCTTTTTCTCACTGCTCTTGATGTATGCCTTCCAGTCCTCCAACGATGGGGTCTACATCCACACCCGCCATGATGGCAAACTTTACAACCTGGCCCGCTTATGCGCCAAAACAAAGGTAACACGCATGCTCCTTAGGGAGCTACTATTTGCTGATGACGCAGTCCTTGCAAGTCATACACCTGATGGACTCCAACGCCCGATAGACAGGTTCTCAAATGCCTGTAAAGAGTTTGCCTTAACAATCAGCATAAAGAAGACTGAGGTGATGGCCCAAGATGCTCCAAGCCCTCCGGTAATATCGATCAATGGCTCATTGCTTGCTGTGACTGATCGATTCGCATACCTGGGATCCACTGTCACAAACAACTTGTATCTGGATGCTGAAATAAACACAAGAATTGGCAAAGCAGCCTCCATTATGAGCAAACTCAACAAAAGAGTTTGGGGAAACAAAAACCTGACAATAAACACCAAGCTAAAGGTGTACCAGGCCTGTGTGCTAAGTACTCTCCTCTATGGCAGTGAAACATGGACGACATATGCCAAACAAGAGGCAAAGCTCAATGCCTTTCACATGCAGTGTCTTCGCAGGATCCTAGGAATTAAATGGCAGGACAAGGTAACAAAAACTAATGTTCTCGAGATGTCCAGTTCCAGGACCTTATTTGTAATGATCAGTGAACGCTGCCTGAGATGGCTTGGACATGTTCACCATATGGGGAAAGGACGTGTTCCAAAAGATCTCCTATATGGCCAGCTTGAATGCGGTTCACGTCCAACTGGTCGCCCGCACCTGAGGTACAGAGATGTGTGCAAGAGAGATGTTAATTCGGCTAACATCGACGTAAACTCATGGGAGGAAACAGCGATTGACCAGTCAGCATGGAGACAAATTGTCAAAGCAGGGGTGAAGGAAGCTGAAGCTACCAGATCCCAACTCAGAGACCAGCGGCAACAGAAGGCACCTTCTGCCAACACCACCACATTCAGTTGTGCAGGATGTGGCAGAGACTGCCACTCTAGAATTGGCTTGTTCAGCCACCAAAGAAGATGCCGACCATGACCGAAACCCATCGTCTCTTTACGACGGACGGAGGCCAATGATATATATATCAAGCTATGTTGATTCAGAGTGCCACAGGGTCATTTTCTCACACAACAATCTGCATATTCCTAAAGGAATATACTGTCTTGCACAGTGCCTTGCAAAAGTATTCATACCCCTTGAACTTTTTCACATTTTTCCACCTTACAACCACAAACTTAAAAGTTTTTTATTGAGATTTTATGTGAGAGACAAACACAGAGTAGCACATAATTGTGAAGTGAAACAAAAATGATAAATGGTCTTCAAAATTTTAAACAAATAAAAATCTGAAAAATGTGATGTGCATTAGTATTCAGCCCCCCTGCATCAGTACTTTGTAGAGCCACCTTTTGCTGCAATTACAGTTGCAAGTCTTTTGTGGTATGTCTCTACCAGCTTTGCACATCTAGACACTGAAATTTTTGCCCATTCTTCTTTGCAAAATAGCTCAAGCTCAGCCAGATTGGATGGAGAGCGTTTGTGAACAGCAATTTTCAAGTCTTGCCACAGATGCTCAATGGGATTTAGGTCTGGACTTTGACTGGGCCATTCTAACACATGAATATTCTTTGATCTAAACCATTCCATTGTAGCTCTGGCTGTATGTTTAGGGTCATTGTCTTGCTGGAAGGTGAATCTCCTTCCTAGTCTCAAGTCTTTTGCAGCCTCCAACAGGTTTTCTTCCAGGATTGCCCTGTATTTAGCTCCATCCATCTTCCCATCAACTCTGACCAGCTTCCCTGTCCCTGCTGAAGAAAAGCATCCCCATAGCATGATGCTGCCACCACCATGTTTCACAGTGGGGATGGTGGGTGCAGGGTGATGAGCAGTGTTAGTTTTCCACCACACACACAGCGCTTTGCATTTAGGCCGGCAAGTTCAACTTTGGTCTCATCTGACCAAAGCACCTTCTTCCACATGTTTGCTGTGTCCCCTACATGGCTTCTTATGCCTGTCTTTCAACAATGGCTTTCTTCTTGCCACTCTTCCAAAAAGGCCAGATTTGTGGAGTGTACGACTTATAGTTGTCCTGTGCACAGATTCTCCCACCTGAGCTGTGGATTTCTGCAGCTCCTCCAGAGTGATCATGGGCCTCTTGGCTGCTTCTCTGACCAGTGCTCTCCTTGCTCGCTCTGTCAGTTTAGGTGGATGGCCATGTCTTGGTAGGTTTGCAGTTGTGCCATACTTTTTCCATTTTTGAATGATGGATTGAACAGTGCTTCTTGAGATGTTCAGAGCTTGGGATATTTTTTTATAACCTAACCCTGCTTTAAACTTCTCCAGAACTTTATCCCTGACCTGTCTGGTGAGTTCTTTGGTCTTCATGATGCTGTTTGTTCTTCAGTGTTCTCTAACAAACCACTGAGGCCTTCACAGAACAAGTGTATTTATGCTGAGAGTAAATTACACACAAAGTCAAAAAGTCCCATATACATTTTTTGTACGCATGTTGGGGAATGCCTGTTAGAGAGCACACTCTGTCTAGGCCATCAGCATGGTGGCCAGTTCGTTTCCTCACCGCCTTTAACTTCCCCAGCGTTTCCACCAGGTCCCCAGTCACTGCTGGGTGGATAGGAGGCAAGCCCCAGATCACCGTCTGAGGAAAAGCTCGAACCAGGGACCCTTCGCTTAGCAGTCAAGCACTCTAACCACTTGGCCACCTCACCTCGTAAATTACACACAGTAGGACTCTATAAACTAATTAGATGACTTCTGAAGGCAATTGATTGCACTGGATTGTATTTAGAGGTATCAGAGTATAGGGGGCTGAATACTAATGCACACCAGATTTTTCGGATTTTTATTTGTTTAAAATTTTGAAGACCATTTATCATTTTCATTTCACTTCACAATTATGTGCTACTCTGTGTTGGTCTATCACATAAAATCTCAATAAAAAACTTTTAAGTTCGTGGTTGTAAGGTGGAAAAATGTGAAAAAGTTCAAGGGGTATGAATACTTTTGCAAGGCACTGTAAATGTTCAAATGTCAAACAAATGCTCAAAATGAGCAAAATGTTCAGCAAATCACGTCGCAAATGAAAGACAGGACGCGTATGACCATTACCTTAATAGAATCTGAACGTGGTCATTGGTTGGACTCTTGAATTTTTGGTGTTGCATTTATGTCAATTCATCGCTCAAAGCACTATATCAATACAATTAAACAAAAGTGAATTTTTGAAAGAGTTGTTCACTTGTTGCCCAATCTGGGTTTTCCTTGTCGAATAAGGAAGCTGGTTCACTTTTAAGAAATTCGAACACTTTCATGAAGAAGCTAACCTGAATGCTAACAGAAATAAAATGAGATTCTTATTCAAACTCTTCCATACTGATTTACAACTTTCTTTTTTTTTTTAAATGTTTTTAATCCAAGTTCTTACCTGAAATAAAATGCTCGCTGCAAACATGAGTATTCACAAACTTTTCTGGAGTTTTCAGGCTTAGATCCTCTTGTTGCATTCTTTCTAACCACTCATTTCTTCATTGTTCTTGAAGCATTTGCTTCTCTTTCACATTTTTCTTGATAGCAGGCATATGATAAACCTTTTTATCTATTTCTTGATTTGAACGATTTGAACAACCAAAAAAAATGCAAAAATGAACCATATTGAAGACAGACCAGGCCTTGCTTGCACAAAAGACTGTGTTTGTTTGTCACCCAGGTGAAATTATCACGTGATGCATCAGGTTGTGCACAAAGGGTCTATAGGAAATCGCAATAAGACATGGTTTGTTTGGATAATAATAAAGGAGAGGGAAAAACAATTCTGGTACAATGAAAGCAATGTCTTGCACAATTTGGTCAGATCATGAGAGTATTTGGCACAGGCCAGTATAGCTGTATATCCAATATAGCTGTAAACACTTACAGATTGAACACGTTTAATTTAATAGTGTCCAATGATAATTTATCATTAAAGATTAGCTATGATTAACAATGAATAAACAAGGGTTAGGCTAATCACTAATTAAGGACAACAAGGAGCCAATAAAAAAACAACAAGTCATTGATTTTGTAAGTTTAACCCAGCATTGCACTCAATATAACCAAAATATTGGGTTGAAATAAGAATACAACCATTACATCAATTTAAATTAATGGCCTTGTTAAAGTAACCCAACCTGCCAGGTGAAATGCATAACTCTTTTCACTGAGTTAAAATGACCCAGCGTTGTTAAAATGCCACTTACTTCTTTAAGTTACCAGCAGCAGCACAGAAAGGAATGCAATAACAAATATCAGACCTTACTTTATCAGCTCTCTCAAATGCAAAATTTAATACAGAATCTATAAAGTTCTAAATTAGCTGCATTTTCACCAACACTAACCTCATTCTTACACTCCAAGTTTCATTTACAGGGAAATCTTATTCATTTCACCAGTTGGGCAAAATAAACCAACATGCAAAACATCAAACCCATCTATCAAAATAAAGCCAGCGCTCTAATGAGCACACTCAGCACTGTCTACTCCCAGGCCTTTTCTCTTCTATAAACACAATGCTCACAATAAATGGTGTGTTAAAGCCTATCGTTTTTCAAATCTGTGTTACAGTAAATGTATATACATGTACACTCTGTTTTGACCAAAATACCATAGGTAAACCAAAACTGTACCTCTACACGTACAGCTGAGCATTGCAAAAGATGTTTTGCGTTTGCTTTTCTCACCAAACCTAGGAGAAATTAAATAGTGCTGATGTTCAGAATTATTGAGGTACGGTAATATGTACAAATGAAGGAGTAAGATTATGTATATGATAAAGTGCATGAGTATTGCACATAGAGGAATATTGTACTAGTATGTTATTGCACTAGTGTTGATATAATAATATACAGCATAGAATATACAGAACCGGTCAAATGCCATGGGCTGTATTGCACAGTAGTATAGCAGCAGTGAGTGAGTGGAGGTGTGCTGTTCAGACCTGTGGATTAGTTGGCAGAGGCAGTGAGTGCTGTGAGTTCAGTAGTGTGATAGCTATGGGGTAAAAACTATTCCTCAGCCGGGTTGTGCGGGCGTACAGAGTTCTGTAGCGCTTTCCAGGTGGTAAAGAGTCCGTGTCCAGGATGGGTTGGGTCCTTGATAATGTTTTTGGCTCTGCGAGTGCACCGGGAGTGATGGATTTCTCCCAGTGATGGAAGTGGAGTGCCTGTGATCCGCTGAGCTGTTTTTATGATGCGCTGCAGGGTCTTCTTATCTTCCAAGGTGCAGCCCGAGTGGTGCAGTGCGTGATCAGTGACTCTATTGTGCACCTGTAGAAGTTCATCAGCAGCTGTTGAGGCAGTTTTGCTTTCCTCAGAGTCCTCAGGAAATGGAGCCTCTGAAGACCTTTTTTAGCCAGTGCTGAAGTGTTTGGGGTCCATGATGGGAGTCAAGAGCCACGCAGAACAACATGCTGCGCTGTCTAAAAGACCCATTATTATTTAATTTAGTAATCAATCTTCAGCATTTCTCTGAGCAGGGACAAACTGTCAATAAAGACACAATATAAAATCTCCTGCACCGAACATCAGTTGACACCACCAGCTAACAACTTGAAGGCAGGGTTCAACTTGCACTGAAAAGAACCTCAGTGCATTTCAGGTCCAATGCATTAATCCCTGACTGATTGCCAAAATGGAGCAAAGTCAAGGCTGAAAGGGTCAATCCTTGTCTTGGTTTTTTTATTTTTTCGGAACTGTCCATGATCTATACAAGGTGGTGACCTTTGTCCTCGTTAGTATTGTGGCCAGTATCTCTACCTGTCAGGCAGAAGACCAGGGTTTGATTCCCTGATGGGGAGGGTATATTAGCTGTGAGTGTAAGAAGACAAAAGGGTTTTCTGCCTTCATGGATGGTTTCCAAGCAACTTGTGCTGCCCTCAATTATATTTTCTCTTCTCCTGACACACCTCATTCTATTCTTCTGCTAATTACCAGCAGTTCTGGGGGAAGTGCATACGTTTGATGAGGAAACAATATCAAATCTACTGCACCGAACATATTCTGGGACCACATTTGTGAATCAGGGATTTCCACAAATCTGACAGCATTCTCATTTTCAAAGTTCTGTAATGTAAATGAAATAGATGACACCCTTGGTGAAATTAATTGGCAAACACTATAAAAGAGTCAGTTGACACCACCAGCTTACACCATGAAGGCAGGCTTCAACTTGCACTGAAAAGAACCCCAGTGCATTTCAGGTCCAATGCATTAATCCCTGAGCGGTTGCCAAAATGGAGCAAAGTCAAGGCTGAAAGTGTCATTCCTTTTCTTGGGGCTTTTTTATTACTATTATTTTTATTCGTGGTGAATAAGAGAAGGGAACATACAAAGAAGAAGACCATCTGTCTTTGATTTTGTCACAAATGATACCCTAAAAATGTCTACGACTAGATGGGCTAGTGTGTCCTCCCTTGCTGTCTCCTGTAGTCCACTATCATCTCCTTAGTTTTACTGACGTTGAGAGAGAGGTTGTTGTCCTGGCACCAGCTGGCTAACGCCTTCACTTCCTCTCTGCATGCTGTCTCATCGTTGTCCGTAAGGAGGCCCAAGATGGTTGTGCCATCAGTAAACTTGTTGATGATGTTGGTGCTGTATTTAGCAGTACAGTCATGGGCGAACAAGGAGTACATGAGGGGACTGAGCACACAGCCCAGTGGCGCACCTGTGTTCAGGATCGGTGAGGAGGAAGAGTGGCTACCGATTATCACCACCTGTCCGATTATCTGCCTGTCAGAAAGTCAAAAATCCATCTGCAAATGGTCATCTGCTGATGAAATCATGAAATATTTCGTCATGATTGCATTTTCTCTGCTCATACCAAGGCAGTTTGTACTTATTAAGTGCAACTTTGCACCTGTTTGCATCCTTCTTCAAAGGTAAAATTGATAAAATATGGCAGAATATTGCTCATAATATATCTCAGTTGCAAATAACTGAAAAACTGCAATCACCAGTGAGACAGACAGACAATTTCAACATAATGTCAGAATTTTGTTTGATTGATTATGAGACTCTTGAAAAAACTGTACAAAATCTCAGTTCCTCAACATCTGAATTGGACATTCTTCCCACCAACTTTTTTAAGTCTGTTCTTCACCTTATAATTACAGATGTGCTTCAGATCATAAATACATCCCTAGAGACTGGCATTTTTCCTGCATCCCTGAAAAAAGCTTTTGTAAAGCCCCTACTTAAAAAGAATAATCTAGATGCTTCAGTATTGAACAACTACAGGCCAATATCAAATCTACCATTCATCAGGAAAATCCTTGAAAAAATTGTCTTCAATCAATTAACTGCCTTCTTGATATCAAACAGCTGTTTTGATAACTTTCAGTCAGGATTTCATGCCAATCATAGCACTGAAACAGCGGTGATTAAAGTTATAAATGACATACGTCTGATGCAGGCAAAACATCAGTCCTGTTGTTACTGGACCTCAGTGCAGCTTTTGATACTGTTGATCACAACATACTGCTATATCGACTTGAACACTGAGTTGGGTTGACTGGTAAAGTTATCAATTGGTTAAAATCATACTTAAAAGATAGAAGCTTCTTTGTTACCATGGGAAATTGTACCTCAACATCAATGTTCTTGACCTGTGGTGTCCCCCAGGGGTCGATCTTTGGACCATTACTATTCAACCTTTATATGCTCCCACTTGGACAAATTATCAAGAACAACTTAATTTTGTATCACTGCTATGCAGATGACACCCAAATTTATTTTGCTCTATCACTTAATGATTATGCCCCCCTTGAATGTCTCTACCAGTGTATCGACCAAATCAACAACTGGATGTCACAAAATTTTCTCCAGCTGAACACAGATAAAACAGAAATAATTCTATTTGGGAAAAAAGATGAAAGACTCAGGATTACCACTGTTCTTGACACAAAGGGGATTAAAATAAAAGATATGGTTAAAAACCTTGGTGTTTTCATTGACAGCGAGCTAAACTTTGACAGTCACATGAAAGCAATCACTAAATCATCATTTTATCACCTAATAAACATTTCCAAACTAAGAGGACTTATGTCAAAAAATGATCTGGAAAAACTTATACATGCCTTCATCTCTAGTAGGGTTGATTACTGCAATGGCCTTTTCACAGGCCTGCCAAAAAAGACCATCAAATGACTTCAGCTGGTTCAAAATGCAGCGACTAGGGTTCTCACACGAACAAAAAGAGCAGAGCACATTACTCCAATTCTAAGGTCCCTTCACTGGCTTCCAGTAAGCTACAGAATTGACTTTAAAGCATTGCTGCTGGTGTACAAATCTCTAAATGGTACAGGGCCCAATTCTCTCTCTGATATGTTGCAGCGGCCTAACCCAATCAGATCTACCAGATCGCAGCAGCAAAAATTTACTGTTAAAACCTGTTGTTAAAACAAAGTGTGGTGAAGCAGCTTTTAGCTACTATGCAGTACAGCTATGGAACCAACTCCCAGAGGACATTAAAAATGCTCCTGCTGTTGGCAGCTTCAAATCTAGATTAAAGACCAAGCTGTTTTCAGATGCTTTCTGCTAATTGATAAATATCATCATCTTTACATGTTTTAAACTTTACTTAACTTTCACAGTCTTTGCATGTCTTAAATTTTACTTAACTTTTATTCCATTTCATTCTGCTGTTTTTACTGAACTTTCTCTCTTCGTCCCCCTTTATTTTATGCAATTTTATTTTCTATTGTTTACTGTTTTGCTTTTACCTCTGTAAAGCACATTGAACTGCCACTGTATATGAAATGCGCTATATAAATAAACTTGCCTTGCCTAAATCCTTTCAAGATCTTGCAACCTGACTTGATTTTGGTTGCTGGTCACAGTCCATGGTCAGACTGTGAGCAGAAGCTTTTTTTGAAGAAGCTCATTTGGGTGATAACAGATAGTGTGATTATATATTTTTTTACATCGAGTCTGTTTTGTTGATGTTATAAACTGTTCATTGATGGAAACTTGAGTGCAAAACTGTTCATGACAACTGCAGTCCGAAAATTAGCCAGTCAACTGTAGTCCTCAGCCATAAAGCATCCCTGTACCAGCCATTTCCATCCTTTATTGGATGTGTTGTTTTCAGGACAGGAAGAAGCCTTTCCCTCGGTGATCGCCAAGGCTCCAGTCTTTTAAAACTACCTAATTTCCTGACATGGGATCCTTGGCCTGCTTCTCCTTCTTTTGACGCATGTTTCAGGAAGCAGATGTTGCTTTATTGTTCAGTGTGAGCAATTGGGTTGAGGTTGGTGAGAAGTGGTTCTTCAGAGCACACGGTGACTTTTGGACCACCATGTTGAAGAAGGGAAGTAGGTGTGCATCCTTCTTTCACATTGTTAAAGCTATCCATGCTGACTTTGCTCAGTAGATAGAATACGTTTTTCAGACTGGATGTAGGGATTTTCATCCCCCTGTGTAAATACTGTATGTGAGTGGGTCGAACTGAGGGCTTCAAAACAATAATCAAGAGAAAAGACATCTGTTCAAGGCAAAGTCACTGCCTCGCCACTATTTAGTGAAGCACCTCAGCAGCCATGACATTTTTTTTTTCTTTGGCCAGTTAGCTCAGTTGGTTAGAGTGTGGTGCTAATAACACCAAGGTCACAGGTTCAATCCCTGTACTGGCCAGTTCTCTCCTTTACAGGTCCTGTTGTTGTCAGGACAGGGGAAGCCTTTTTCTGTTGAGGGAAATGTTCTGCAAAACAAGAGCTTCTCTGGTTGTTTTGCAAAATGTCAATCGATTCCTTGTATCTGGATGTGCCATTGAAATACAGTAACTCAACTGATTGCAGGACGCAGGAAATTCAAATACACGCATGAGATTGCCTCAAAGAGAAGCACTAATGAATCTCGTAAAAATCAGTGCTCCTTTTTCAATTCATCTAATTGTGCTTCATTTTGAAAGTAACTTTAATTTCATAAACTCTAAAAGGTATCTTTAGTTGCTTGAATAATTCAAAACCACTCCAAAACATAGCAATTACTGAAGGATCCAGGAAGGTAGTAGCCATTGTTAGGGTATGATAGACAGATAGATGGTCTTTTTCTTTGTATTTTCTCTTCTCTTATTCACCACTAAATAATACAGTCATTAGCTGACTGCTTTTCCAGAAAGTCCATAGTGAGAATTCACCAGTTGACCACTATTTCATTCTGAGGGGACTGACTCAGGTGTTTTTCATTCAAAGTGCACAGGATCTGATCAGAACTTGAGCTCATTCACAGCCCAACCCACACAATCCAATGTGGCAACAGAGGGTACAATGGATGGTCCATCACGCCATGTGAGCAGACCAAGTGAGTGTGAGGGAAATTTAATGGACGAACATTATTATTCTCTGTGTTCCTGTATGTTGAGCTCAAGTGACTTAATGGATGAACATTATTATTCTATGTGTTTCTGTATGTTACTGAGTTACTGAGAAGAGATGTTTTTCCACATGCTGTAATCGCTTTTCTGTGGCCTTGGTGGTAATGAGCAGGGTGCTTGAGTTCGTACTAACTATGCATCTTCTCATGATGTAACCACCTTTCCTGACCTCGGTGGTGATAAGCAGGGAGCTTGAGCTCTCCCTTACTCGCATCTGCCTGCACATACCAGAGCACGCCAGGTGCACACTTTAACAAAGCTTCATAGAAAATCTTGAGCCAATCATGTGAAGACACAAGCAGTGAGCGAATGCTTTCAGAGTATAATAGATAACATTCCTAAAACACAACTCAGAGTGCGCATACTCTCGGCATCATCAGAAGTGATGTCTTCTTCTATTCTTCTCTTTCCTTTCCTATTTTATATATCTTTATATGATCTACTATAATAAATGACTGAAAAGACAACTGTTAAGCGTTCTGAAGTGTTTATTAGAAATTTCCATTACAATTTGGCGTCCCCTGGGTGGGCCCTATGCGTCTGATCCTTGGACGACGGAACACTCCCAAGGCTATGATGCGGAGCTGAGAACTCGGACGAGAGACCAGGCCATCAGGGCTCACCGAACCAGTAAGTGATAACTTTGCATTCTTGTGTAAAGAAATTAGTGGAAACAGTATTTAAAGAATAATACAAGAAATGGACAGAGATTTGTCCTAGTATTTAAAGACTGATATAAGAGACGGACAGAAGTTTGTCCGAGCCCAGGAGGACTGCTAAGCTGTGGTACCATCAATATGTTTGCAGACAATGGATAAAACACAATTTTGAGACAATAAACCGCGAGTAGTTTATTGGGTTGTGTAAGAGAATTATCCGCCTAAGTGACGACTGGGTAATCGCTCGCCTACTTGAGGAGGGGAAGTACGGGTGCGTGTTTCGACGGATTCACATTCACCGATTTGTGGGAATTGAATCTTGCTCCCTTTGTTCTGTGTGAACAACTGGCCCGTCGGAGGAACGGGATAGAGAGGTTCGATCGCAAAAACGCAAAGACACACCGGTGTGCATGCAAAATATTGATGAATTAACAGAGTACTGTCCTCCTCCAAATTCTGAAACAGAGAAACAGATTTTGTACACATGCGTGAGTTGTCTTTGAGGTTGTTGTGCTACATGATACCTACTTTAATTTAAGGCAAATGTCAGATAAATTGTTTACTAATAAGAACACACCTAAAAGATTATTGTGTCGCATTTTTGGACATAGTCCAACCTGCTCTTCTTGTGATCCTAATAAAAACTCAGCCATTGTTGTCATAACCTATTGATATAACAGTGTACAATGAGGAACAGAAACAGTAAGTTAGGGAAAGAAAAGAAAAAGCAAGTAAGTGTGAAGCTACATGTGCTATAATAAGAATTGGATGTTCCTATGAGAGCCCAAACATCCAGTTTATGAAAACCTCATATGGCGAGGATTATTTGGCACAGTTTGATATATGGGTAAAGGTCTTAGGATTCCCTGGAAAGGGCAGTTTTAGTCCCAGGCAGATAGGACAGTTAGAAGAAAAGTTGAAACAGAAGGAAAAAGAAGAGTCTGCAGATAATGTTAAGTTCTTAGGGGACTGGAGGGTGTTTTCTGCATGGAAAGAAGAAACACTTAAGAGAGAGTACAAAAGAGAGAAACGACAGGCAGGGCTCTCACCCTCTTCTCAGTGTTTGAAATTTCAGATGGACCCTGACCTGGAGTCTGCCCCACCACCCCAACACACACTGCCTCCTCAGCAAGGCGGAACATCATTCCCACAAGCACTTCACCCACAGAAAGGGGGAGAAGTCGAGACAAAGAAGAAAAAAAATACTGAGCCTCTGGAATCTCTCTCAGCCTACCAGCTGCCTCCAGCATCAGCGCCTCTCAGCGCTTCTCCATCACACACGAGATCCGGTCTTGCATATGGTGATGGAAAAGACACCCTCCTGGACCTGACCACGTGCGCACCAGTGGGTCCACAAGGCCATAATCTAAAGTCTGAAGTCCTTCATCTTCCAATGATGGAAGTGGCTGGAGCTGACGGCATGCCTTTAGTCCACAGACCCTGGATGACAGCTGATATCAAGGAAAGCATGGCTTCTCTTCCCAATGTGAGAGAGGTAGGAGGAAAGAGATTTGGTAACAAACTGTTGATATTTTGCAGAGAATTCCGGCCGACCATCCATGAACTTCGCTGCCTAATCATGACCAAGATGGGTATAGATTGGAACAAAGTTTCCAAAGAGTGGCCGGAAGCTGACCAGCGAATGACTACACCAGACTGGAGCGTGGCTGGCAATGGTGAGTATAGAGATACTATCACTGCTCTCTGTGCTCATCTGGACAGTGCTTTTCCTTTGAACATAGACATGACTAAGATCAGTATGTGTAAGCAAGAAGATGGAGAAGGTGTGTCAGCGTTTCTCGCCTGTCTCACCGCCATGCATGAGAAACACAGTGGCCTGACCAGGCCCGTGAACCTGGCTGCAGTGGAGGGCACTCCTGAGCCTCACCAAGATCGAGCAGTATGCTGTGCATGCAGAAAAGCTGCTGAAAGAGAAGGAGAAGACAAAGTCAACACAAAGAGACCAAGATCTACACGCCGCCACTCTCACTCTTTTCCAGACTGTTCAGCCTAGAGAAAAAGGAACAAGAGCAGGAAGAGGTCGAAGTAGGGGCCGAGACAGGACAACCTGGAGTGACTCGTCCTGGATAAAAGGTGCAACCTGCTACAACTGCAATCAAAAGGGACACATTGCTCGAAATTGTCTCCACAGTAACAGGCAGAAGCCCCGTGAGGAGTACAGCAAAGCAGACTGATGGGCGGACTCCGGGAACGGGCCGCACACAGAGAACAGGGGAGGTAACACACACACACACCTGATGATACACATACACATAGACAGGAGCATTCACATAATGTTAAACACATTAGTAGCAGCACCTGCATGCAACAGCAAGACTACACAGAAACGCCCAATACACCAGTCCAAATAAATACACCTGAAGTTGCATTAAGTTTGTTAAAATACACAACTACTCCCTTTTCTAAACTCCCTTGTATGCCCCTCACTGTGTGTGGGCATGCGTTAGCCTTTTTAGTAGATTCTGGAGCAGCACACTCAGTGATACAACATGGGGTACTTCCAGTAGACCCACTGCTCAGCTCAAATTCTATTCAGACGATGGGCATCTCAGGACGACCTGTAACCGAAACTTTCTCAGTCAACCTCCCATGTGAAAGCGAGGGAGGAATAGTTACAGTACGACCCACTCATTTCTCATCTCACATACATGTCCAGTAAATTTGTTAGCACGTGATTTAATGTGCAAATTAGAAGTAAATCTCACATCCACTCCAGATGGGCTAACTATTGAAGTAAGTGAAATGTGCAGTGTGCAGTATGGGTTTGGAAGCCACCTGTATGTGTATGTCTGGCAGCTCTGCTCAGATCAGCTCACACAAACTCCAAAACAACTTGTACAGCTCGCACACTTGAACACCTCATCAGTTGACACAGATTACGGTATATGAAAGAGGAAGATTTACATTGTACAGCACATGTTCACCAAGGGCAAGATGTAGAGTTTGAAAAGACTTGGTTTGCAGACCCCCATGCACGTGAAAGATTGACCCTCAAACTATGTATTGGTCTAAACATTATTGCGCTGTGCAGGTCCATTTTACTCGTTGTCCAAACAGCTGCATCAATGTTCATCGCAGTGTTCTCAAACATGTTATACGCAGCTTCGTGTCAGAGGACTCTGAGGTCGGCTGCTGCCAACATGATTTCTTTGACATCATTAATTCTAAATCCCATGTCTCATTACCAAGGCCAGGAGCCGCCCATTGGAAAGACGTGGGGAAGTGGGTCAGGAAGTGTGCAGTCGATGGCAATGAATGGTCCCAAACAGAGGACCCTAATGTGTTGTTTTGTCAAAGGCTTGGGGTCTACAAACAAAGTCATGCTATGTGTGTGTATGTTAAGCGCAGCGTAATATTAGCCACTGATGACCAGGGTCCTGGGGACCCTGGCCATAGTGGCCTGTTTGTCTCTGTTTCCACAGGCATAACTCCAGCAGAGGTGCACCCCAAATTGGTGGGAGTTCCAAATTCCGTTTGGGCAAAGGGTAAACATGATGTGGGCCTAATAAAGAATGCTGAACCAGTGGTGATCACCCCCAAATCAGATTTCAGTCCTAAACAGACCCAGTATCCACTCAAACCAGAAGCAATCGCAGGTATAAGACCAGTCTTTGATTCATTGCTGAAGGCAGATGTAATTGTCCCTTGCCAGGACTCTCCAGTGCGCACTCCTATTTTTCCAGTTAAGAAGGCAAGAAAACCGTCCCAGCCCGATGAGTGGAGGTTTGTCCAAGATCTGCAAGCAGTCAATGCTGTGGCTGTCCCGTGCACGCCTGACGTCCCTAAAGAGCGCTCTGCAGACCACACCCACTCTGGGACTGCCTGACCCCAATAAACCATTTGTTCAAACTGTCGATGAAAAGAAGGGTTTTATGACCTCTGTTCTTTTGCAGAAACACAGGGATAGATTGAGACCTGTAGCCTACTTCTCCAGCAGGCTGGATCCAGTGGCGGCTGGACTTTCTTTGCCTGCGTGCAGTTGCTGCAGCTGAAAAGGCGGTAACTGCCTCCAGAAATATTGTGGGGTATTCTAACCTCACCCTTTGGTCCCACATGCTGCCTCCCTGCTTCTGTTGGAGAAAAGACGTCACTTTTGTCAGCACAGAGATGGTTGAAGTATAACACTGTCATACTTGATATGCCTAACATCATTGTGAAACATTGTTCTGTTCTGAATTCTGCCTCTCTTCTCCCTACAGAGGACGATGGAGAACCACATGACTGTGTTGCTCTCACTAAAGATTTTTGTTCCCCCAGGGCAGACTTAAAGAGTGACCCTTTTGGAAAATCCAGACATGATCCTCTATGTGGATGGTTCAGCCTCCAGAGACCCAGAGACAGGAAAGAACAAAGTAGGTTTTGCCATAGTCTCAGATCACGAGGTCCTCAAGGCGTCGTGTCTGCCCTCAAACCTGTCAGCACAGGCCGCAGAGCTCTGTGCCCTTATCGAGACATGCAAATTGGCTGCAGGGCAATCTGTCAATATTTTTACGGACAGTAGGTATGCATTTGGCATTGTGCACGATTTTGGCACCATTTGGAAACATAGAAATTTTCTCACTAGCACAGGATCTCCCATTGCACATCATAAACTGGTCTCTGAGTTGTTGGATGCTGTTCTACTCCCTAGAGCCATTGCTGTGTGTAAGTGTGCTACCCATACTAACAATACTGATCTTGTGTCTCAAGGGAATGCCAGGGCGGACGCGGCAGCTAAGTGTGCAGCCTCGGCTTCCAGTTCACCCTCTAACCTTGCCTTTCCTCAGGTTTCTACCCCTTGTTTACAGCTAGCAGACCTTCAGAGCACTGCTACCCAGGACGAGAGACGAGTCTGGAAACAGGCGGGATGTATCCTTGCAAACTCAGTCTGGGTTTGTCCCTCGGGCCGTCCCTGTCTACCAAAATACATGTTCCCTTTCTATGCAAAATTGGCACATGGGCTCACCCATGTGTCAAAAAGGGGGGATGGTAGCAGAAGTAACAAAGAGATGGTTCACAAAGGGGTTTTCAAATCATGCTGCGAAATTTTGCAAGCAATGCTTGATATGTGCACAATATAATGCAGATCAAGGTATCAAACTAACTCAAGCAGCATACCCAATACCAGACAAACCATTTGATCACCTCCAAATGGACTTCATTGAACTGACACTTAGAGAGGGAAAATGGGTCACTTAAAAATAAACTAAGCAAAGTTTGTGCAGAAACAGGGCTAGGATGGACAAAGGTCCTCCCTGTAGTACTCACACAAATGAGGATGCAAACTAGGCCTAAACATGGGTTAAGCCCATTCGAAATTCTGTTTGGACGAGTACCCAACACGGGGATAGGGCCAGCTCAAGGAACACTGCTGGACACCACACTGTGTGATGATGCAATGTTGAATTACTGTGCAACGTTGTCCTCTGCTTTGAAATCTATCCACAAACAGGTAAAGAAGCACTTCCCAAACCCGCTGAGGGACCTCTGCATGATCTACAACCAGGGGATTGGATCATGGTGAAGGACTTCCAACAAACCAAGTGGAACAAGCCACGGTGGAATAGCCCATTCCAGGTCCTGCTCACGACCCCAACGGCAGTGAAGGTCACAGGCAGAGTGACGTGGATCCACGCTAGCTGCTCCAGGAGGGTTCCTGAACTGGCTGAGCAGGAGGAAAAGGAAGGCCTAAGTGACCAGACGCTGACTAAAGCTCGTGAGGAAGAAAGGCATCACTGCATGGAACAGTGTGAGTATCACATCAATCACGCACGCACCCTCAATAGGGAAGAGTATTTCAGTGTCTAGCTGATAGATAAGTCTTAGGGTTTTGAGTTTCCTCCAAGTCCCGGTGAGGTGGGTCGAGGGCTGATAGGGCGTGCCCGCCCTCTGAGCACCAATACACGTCAAGAAGGGCAAGGGTTAACTCGGTAACCTCATTGAGGCACTGAACAAGATGCGCAAGGTTGCTGAACAATTACGAGCAGATGAACATGGAGGAGTTGAAGACAGCTGATCGTGTTAGTTCAGTGGATGGAAGACTCTGATTCTTTCCACCATACCGGTCCTGGGCTTAGTGATTGTGATGCTGTTTGCTCCCTGTTTTCTGTCAATGTTGTATGTCTGTGTTTCAGAGGCAGCTGACAAATATTGGTTACCAGATGGTGAGAATAGACTCAGATGACTTGCCTGACTGGCCTCCAAACCCACATGAAGACTATAACCCACCGTTCGATGACATCAGCACAGTTGACATGAAACTAGCCCTAACTTAAAACACTTTCATTATGATTGTTTCCTGTTCTATTATTCCTGATCTATGTATATGGCTTGCTAGCATTCATTTAAAATGTCTATGTCTTATAAAACCAGCCTTAGCATTATCCCTGTACACTCAATGACGTGTTAAGTCGCATCTCTCTGAGAACTCTTATCACTGAAACTGTGTACAGTTCTTTTCTTTCCTTTTAGCAATTTATCCTATAGGATAAAAAGGGGTGGCACGGTGGTGTAGTGGTTAGCGCTGTCGCCTCACAGCAAGAAGGTCCTGGGTTCGAGCCCCGGGGCCGGCGAGGGCCTTTCTGTGTGGAGTTTGCATGTTCTCCCCGTGTCCGCGTGGGTTTCCTTGGGTGCTCTGGTTTCCCCCACAGTCCAAAGACATGCAGGTTAGGTTAACTGGTGACTCTAAATTGACCATAGGTGTGAATGGTTGTCTGTGTCTATGTGTCAGCCCTGTGATGACCTGGCGACTTTTCCAGGGTGTACCCCGCCTTTCGCCTGTAGTCAGCTGGGATAGGCTCCAGCTTGCCTGCGACCCTGTAGAACAGGATAAAGCGGCTACAGATAATGAGATGAGGATAAAAAGGGGGGAATGTGAGGGAATTTTAATGGATGAACATTATTATTCTCTGTGTTTCTGTATGTTGAACTAAAGTGGCTTAGTTACTAAGAAGAGATGTTTTTCCACATGTTGTAATCGCTTTTCTGTGACCTTGGTGGTAATAAGCAGGGAGCTTGAGCTCTCCCTAACTCGCATCTGCCTACACATACCAGAGCACGCCAGGTGCACTCTTTAACAAAGCTTCATAGAAAATCTTGAGCCAATCATGTGAAGACACAAGCAGTGAGCGAATGCTTTCAGAGTATAATAGATAACATTCCTAAAACACAACTCGGAGTGCGCGTACTCTCGGCATCATCAGAAGTTGTGTCTTCTTCTATTCTTCTCTTTCCTTTCCTATTTTATATATCTTTTATATGATCTACTATAATAAATGACTGAAAAGACAACTGTTAAGCGTTCTGAAGTGTTTATTAGAAATTTCCATTACAGGCGTTGTTCCTGTGTCCCTGAAAAAAGCCGTTGTAAAGCCCCTACTTTAAAAAAATAATCTGGATCCTTCAGTATTAAATAACTACAGGCCAATATCAAATCTACCATTCATCGGGAAAATCCTTGAAAAAATTGTCTTCAATCAATTAACTGCCTTCTTTTTTTTGGAAAGGACAGTGTAGAGACAGGAAATGAGCAGGAGAGAGAGATGGGGAGGGATCAGGAAATGACCTAGGGTCAGTGGCTTGCCCTCTCCAGGTTGGTGGAGAAGTCCTGCCTCAAGTGGAAGAGTTTAAGTATCTCGGGATCTTGTTAACGAGTGAGGGAAGGATGGAGCGTGAGATCAACAGGTGGATCAGTGCAGCCTCCGCAGTGATGCAGTCGCTTTACCGGTCCGTCATGGTGAAGAAGGAGCTGAGCCAAAAGGCGAAGCTCTCAATTTACCGGTTGATCTATGTTCCGACTCTCACCTATGGTCATGAGCTTTGGGTAATGACTGAAAGAACAAGATCGCGGATACAAGCGGCCGAAATGAGTTTCCTTCGCAGGGTGGCTGGGCGCTCCCTCAGGGATAGGGTGAGAAGCACAGTCACTCGGGAGGAGCTCGGAGTAGAGCCGCTGCTCCTCCACATCGAGAGGAACCAGCTGAGGTGGCTCGGGCATCTTTTTCGGATGCCTCCTGGACGCCTCCCTGGGGAGGTGTTCCAGGCATGTCCCCCCAGGAGGAGGCCCCGGGGAAGACCCAGGACACGCTGGAGGGACTATGTCTCTCGGCTGGCCTGGGAACGCCTCGGTGTTCTTCCCGAGGAGCTGACCGAGGTGTCTGGGGAGAGGGAAGTTTGGGCTTCCATGCTTAGACTGCTGCCTCCGCGACCCGGTCCCAGATAAAGCAGAAGAAGACGAGACGAGACACACCACCTAGTGGCCAGTGTTAGTAATTACCAGTCATACACACCGCAGAGTGTGCCTTGGAGCCTTAACTCTTTCACAACTGCTGAAGCTTGGGGCCACAGCAGAACCTTGAAGCCCCTGCACTGGGGTTATGACTGTGAAAGTGTTTTCAAAATTTCTACTTTCCTGATGTTGCATTTTGTGAACTTTTACTCATATATTACTTTTTTGAAGGGTGGCACGGTGGTGTAGTGGTTAGCGCTGTCGCCTCACAGCAAGAAGGTCCTGGGTTCAAGCCTCGGGGCCGGCGAGGGCCTTTCTGTGTGGAGTTTGCATGTTCTCCCCATGTCCGCATGGGTTTCCTTGGGTGCTCCGGTTTCCCCCACAGTCCAAAGACATGCAGGTTAGGTTAACTGGTGACTCTAAATTGACCGTAGGTGTGAATGTGAGTGTGAATGGTTGTCTATGTGTCAGCCCTGTGATGACCTGGCGACTTGTCCAGGGTGTACCCCGCCTTTCGCCCGTAGTCAGCTGGGATAGGCTCCAGCTTGCCTGCGACCCTGTAGAACAGGATAAAGCGGCTAGAGATAATGAGATGAGATTACGTTTTTGCAGTTATTTTTATTGGGTCATGCAAAAACCTCCTGCACCCAACATCACCTCACTTTTGATAAATACATGTATATTAAAGAAATAAATCATGATTATAAAATAAATTCATTGAAAAATGTGTAAAGTATTTCATCTCATCTCATTATCTCTAGCCGCTTTATCCTTCTACAGGGTCGCAGGCAAGCTGGATCCTATCCCAGCTGACTATGGGTGAAAGGCGGGGTACACCCTGGACAAGTCGCCAGGTCATCACAGGGCTGACACATATGGCCCTTTTCCACTACCCTTTTTCAGCTCACTTCAGCTCGCTTCAGCTTACTTCAGCCCGACACGGCTCGCGTTTTGACTACCAAAGAACAGCACGACTCAGCTCGCTTCAGCCCTGCTTAGCCCCTAAAACTTGCACGGTTTTGGAGTGGGGCTGAAGCGAGCCAAACCGAGCCGAGTGGGGCTAGGGGCATGAGGAGACACTCCCCTGTGCACTGATTGGTGAGGAGGAGTGTCCTCACATGCCCACACGCCCTGCGAGCACGCTGGGATCTGTAAACACCGTAAACCCAGAAGAAGAAGAATTACGAATTACGAGAATTTCTGAAGCCTTATGCGCCTTGCCTCATCTATACGCTCTTGCCAGTATCTGTTGGCGTTGTCGGTGACAACAAGCCACAGAACCAAGACCAGCAACACTAACGACTCCATGTCCTCCATGTTTATTGTTTACTATTCAGGTCATGAGACTACCGCTTAAAAGATCACTGATGTCACTGTTTGCGCTGCTTAACAACATCACGTGACATCCACCCACTTTCGCTAACTCCACCCAATGTGTCCACCCACTTCCAGCCAGCACGGTTCAGCGCGGTTGTAGTCGAAATGCAACTCCAACAGCCCCGCTCAGCTCGACTCAGCCCAACTCAGTACGGCACGGCTCAGCCCGACTCAGCCGCGTTTGTAGTGGAAAAGCGGCATTAGACACAGACAACCATTCACACTCACATTCACACCTACAGTCAATTTAGAGTCACCAGTTAACCTAACCTGCATGTCTTTGGACTGTGGGGGAAACCGGAGCACCCGGAGGAAACCCACGCGGACAACATGCAAACTCCACACAGAAAGGCCCTCGCCGGCCACGAACCCGGACCTTCTTGCTGTGAGGCGACAGCGCTAACCACTACACCACCGTGCCGCCTAAAGTACTTTTATATAACAATAAATTGCTTAGCAATTTTTGTAATAATAATTATAATTGTTAATTAAGTATTAATTAACAATTATAATTATTATTACAACAATTGTTAAGCAATTTATTGTTATATAAAAGTACTTTACACATCTTTCAATGAATTTATTTTATAATCATAATTACTATTTGCCTCACAAAAAAAAAAAGGACAGACATTTTAAATAATGCAGTGTGTCAATGGACTGTACATTCTGGCTACTTTCTCAAGTATTTTTCAAATTTTTACATAAAAAATAGATTTTGACTTAGTTTCTAAGAGCAATGTTTGTTTCTGGAGCATATATCCAAAACTATTCATGATACGGATTTGAAACTTGGTATACATATTAACAAGGTGATGTAGATGTGCCTTTTCATACAAAGAAATTTGAGAAATTTAAATTTTTCATGTTTCCATGGAAACAATTTCAGACTAAGTTTCTCAGGTTAGTCTGAGGTTTTGTTTCCAGAGCAGAACTTGAAAACTATGAGTGGTATGGTCTTGAAAGTTAGTCTATGCCTATCTCTGAGTAATTCGCCATGATTGTATAGTGGTTAGTACTCTGCGTTGTGGCCGCAGCAACCCTGGTTTGAATCTGGGTCATGGCAAGGAAAAACAAACAAAAAAAAAAGCTACCTGAGTAGGCATAATTTTGGGTGGCATGGTGGTGTAAGTGGTTAGCATGGTTGCCTCACAACAAGAAGGTTCTGGGTTTGCAGCCAGAGGGAGCCTTTCTGTATGGAGTTTGCATGCTCTCCCTGTGTCTGGATGCTCTGGTTTCCCCCACAGTTCAAAGACATGCGATTAGGTTAATATGGGATGGCCTTGAGCAAGGCACCTAACTCCAAACTGCTCCCCGGGCGCTGTTAGCATGGCTGCCCACTGCTCTAGGTATGTGTGTGGGTTCACTGCTTCCGATGGGTTAAATGCAGAGAGGAAATTTCACAAGTGTGTGATGAAGTTATGCTTTCTTTCTTCTTTTTGTGTGTTGATTAAGTAATGTATATGTGCCTTTTGATACTAAGAAATGTGAGAAATTTTAATTTTTAGCTCACCTGGACCAAAGGTCTGGTGGGCTTATGCCATGGGCTGCTGTGGTCAGTATAAAGAGGTAGGGTTGGTTTCCTGCAGCAGAATTTGAAAAATGTGACAAATAATGTTTTGAAACTTGGTATATAGTTGGTATATAGGGTGGGGGATATAGATGACTCTGTCTTCTTGTCTTTTTTAACTTGTAATTTTCTCAACTTCATGCTTTTTCCATGTACATCTCATGGAGTTCTTGTCCCGAGTTTCCTAGTGCTACCGTATGTAACCAGGAACTTACAAATATTTACAGCATTACAAGAATCCTTTAGAGCTTTAATTGAAGTATTTTTGTTGGTGTCAAAGGCTCGATGATAAAGACTTAAGTGTAACATGTTTTGAAGAAACTTCTCCTTCCACAGCAGCAAGAACTCACAAGCACCACTTCTCTCAGGTCCCAATATTTTTAGATCAGAACCTGAGACGTGATCTTTCTCCCTTCAGGTCTGTCAAAGGCCCCAATGAGAATTGAAGGAGGAAATAAGAAACACAAATAAATAAAACACCCAGTTTCTTTCTCTCTCTCTGTGCAACCTTCACTCAATCCAGCAAACTTCACACACAAAATGCATCACACCTCTTAAGGCCTAATGGCTTGGTGGCATCTTTCATAATATTACAAAGAGCAGCAGCTGGTTTGTTCCTCACCTCAGTGAAATAACAGACTTCATTATTACAAAGTCAATAAATCAATCACATTGTAATAATAATAATAACTTGTCATGCTAAATTATTTGTCATGATTTATACTTATTTACAGCAATTTCAGATCAGGCCAAATCTCCTAATGCAGCAAAACCAATTTTAAAACAAATATAACAGGGAATTTAAACATTTAATAATGTATTGATTAGATTATATTTTTACAGATTAGAATGATTGATTTTTCTTAATTATATGAATTTTGCTGACAGTCGGAGTTGAAGACAGGTTCCCCATGTGAGGCTGAATGTAAAGCCAGGATGCTTCAGTAAGAATCAACAATCTGTCAGTAACAATGGTGACACTGTCATGTGGTGCTGTTGGCGGAGCTTCATGAACCTTTATGATGTGAACATATCATAGTACAGAAAGAATACTTTCACTCAGCTGAGACCATTCATCATGTTCACTGTTATATTCATGTGTCTGTGGCTTTCACTCGGTGAGTTAACTTTGACCTTTTTTGTCACTGCAGAAATATTAAGTGTTGAATTAGTGATTTATTCTTCTGTGTGGTGGGAAGAAAAATCAGAATGTGCATGCTCTCTTCTCCATGTTAGGTGACTCCGTGGCAGCTTCAATAAAGCCACTTTTCACACATACAATTATAGATGAAGGCAGTGATGTTACTCTGTCCTGCAACTACGAAGCAAGTGGTACAGGAGACTACCTGCAATGGGACAGACAAAATCTAAACTGGAGTTCCTTCTTTTTATATCCCAAAGTGGACATAAAAGTGATTCAATCCCACCACGTCTCTCTGCTGAAGTTGATGAAAAGAATAACCAAGTGGATCTGCTCATCTCCTCTGCTGCTGTATCAGACTCTGCACTATACTACTGTGCTCTGCAGCCCACAGTGACAGGAAATCCAACTGCACTGTACAAAAACTTTCACACAGTTATGTTATACTGAAGGCTGATCAACTGCTAAGGTTACACAATTCCAGATGATATAATATCAATTATATGATCAGTTAAAAATAAATAAATGGATGGTTTGAGAGGTCAATAAAAATATACACTCACCTGCCAGTGTAATAGGAACTTGTTCTTGATTTGAAGATTCCTGTTCTTGGCTGCAGGAGTGGAACCCAGTGTGGTCTTCTGCTGTTGATTGCTGATCTGCTTTTCTGCTCACCATGGTTGTAAAGAGTTGCTGTGAGCTGCTATATCCTTGCTAAAAGCACTAAACAAGTTTTCAATAAGTTCATATACATCCCACTTTCTAAAGTCAAGATCCTGCAGAGTCTGAATTTTACAATGATATTTGTGTGTTAGCTTTTTGTAATCCACAGTGATTTTACACAGTGAGGTGTGTTTTAGTGAAATGAAGTCATTATTAAGAATTTCTGATATATATTAGCCTGGTGGATACACAGTACAACTAGGAACAGCTATTACACATATAATCTTATACCTTTTATATATTTACTTAAAAATGAGAAAATTGCCATGCTTGTGTGCAATCTACTTTCAGTGTTTCCTCTTTTTATAATAAACTGTTTATTTGTGAATTATTCTTAAATGCTTCAATATGTCTCAAGGCTTGTAAAAATATTTCTGCGAACAAAGACTAAACGATGGGAGAAAATCTTTCAGCAACATTGGTAACAGCCGAACATTGGCACCAGTTACCAGTTCTGTTCATACGAACTTTCATTTCTGAGAGGATCCATAAGCAATACTCTTCTTTAACATAATGAGAGCATGAAAACTGATTCCATAATTGTCTTGATTGTTGGATTTTAAGTCATCCTTTTCATGTACATCTTATGTATAATGGCAGTTTTTCAATGAAAAATACTGTTTCACAAAAATGTTAAGTGATTCCTTGATGACTTCTGTTAAAAGTGAGTTTGGATATTTGGGGTTTATATTCTTTTTTCAGTTTTTTTTTACACAATCTGTTTTTTTTATTATACCAACACAAAAGCTATACAGTACAACAAAACAAAACAAAGACAACAGTGCACAAACAATGAACACAAGATGTGCAATGAACCAAATGAATAGGTAGATTTTCAAAAGTGCAAATTAAATCATTATGTGATTTATACAGTATCAGTGATTTCTATCATTTTTTTCTATTACCATTCTCTACACTGCAGAACAATACTGGAGACACCAAAACTTAAAAAAAAAAAACATATGGAACACACACAGAACTATGTGACATACAAAAAAGTTTTAAAAAAATTCCCACAGGAATGACAGACCGCATAAGAAACAAGGGGATACAAAAATTAGGACAACAGGGACAATAGAAAGAAAAGAGCAATGACAAAACCTACACAATACCTACACAACAATCGCAATACAAAAGAACAGTAAAAGATAGTGCAAAAACCCCATCATCCCACCAGCCACCGGCGAAGCAGGCAGGGGCCCGATACAGACACAGCAACCACTGATGGGCCACATCACCGCCCCCAGGACCCCAGACAGACCAAACACAGGGCAGCAAACGGGAGAGTAGAGCCGACACCAGCGTGCAGCTTTGTCCTCGAACTGCACTGCAACGACCTCAGGCCATCTCTCCTGCACATCTAACATTGTGTGTGTGAGAGAGACAAAGATTTTGATCATATAATCAAAACCTCCCTATTCTTTATTCAGTTTTTTATTTCACAATCTATTTTATACACTACACACAGATCAAAACCTCTCTCTCTCTCTGTGTGTGCGCACTTATAAGGGAGATCATTATCCACTTGACACTGTGGATAACAGTTGAAATAATCAAGACTGCATGATTGGGGGGTAACAGTGAAATGAGCGAGCACAGAGAACACATTTACCTCATTATTTAGCTTATTATTTGCTCATTCTTTCATGTGAACATTTGTTCATTTAATTAAAAACATGCTTGGAATAAAACAAATTGCCAAAAACATAAAAGAGTTTCATTAATCAATTACCACATTATATATGTAATGCTTCCAGATGATACTATATATTATTTTAATCACTTTATATTTCATTAGATTTTGGTTCAAAAGGAACACCATGTGACCTTACTGATTGGATTTAGCAACTACTCATGTTTATATCGGTGACATGACTGCTCAGATGGTGGCACAATCTTGCCAAAATAGCTCAGTAGGGAGAGCGTTAGACTGAAGATCTAAAGGGCCCTGGTTCAATCCCGGGTTTCGGCAGTGTAGTCTGTGTTCATCTAAGCCTTTGACACTTAAGGGGTGTGTTGTTCAAGTGTAGCTGATGAAAAAAAGCAGAATTTTGGTTCATTGTAGCCCAAAGTCAGCAGGACACTTGCAGAATGAATGGGTTTGATTTGTACCAACAAAGAGAGGTAACTTCAAGCCGACAGGACGGTTTGGTGTCTGCTCCATAGATTTTGCAAAAGATAAATTTGTGAGGCAGATTCACATAGAAGGATTTGATTGATGTCTGGTACACGGAGCAGTTCCTACGATCTGGAAACAAAAGTCAGAAGCGCCATCCCAAAGAGCTCACCGCACAGGAAGGGGCAAGCTTGTGTTTAACCTGTTGCTTGAATTTATGAGTTGTCCATCGGCGTCACCAGACCCATTTTACTGGGGCACGTGCCCCAATATATATCTGCTGTGATCCAGTAAAATTTCCTGATCACATTTCAGAAACAGTAATGTATTTGGCACTGCGGAATAACCATACACTGTAAGCAGCCTCATTTAGTTATGTCCACTTACTACCTCTCTTTAACACAAAGAGCTCTGACAATTTTTGGATTTTGAACTCAACTTTATGAGTTTTAGAAAGTAAAACTTATTGTTATCCATTGTGTTGACTATTTGAGAATTTCGCAGACTTGTATGTGTTGATTGAACTTGGGTTTGTAAGTCATCAATTGAAAAAAAGGAGAGGAAAAAGGCAGGAAATTAAAACTTAGAGTTATTCATTGTGTTGACTATTTGGGAATTTGTCAGATTTGATTGAACTTGGGTTTGTAAGTCATCAGTTGGAAAAAAGAAGAGGAAAAATAAGGCGGGAATGGGGGATGGGAGCTACAGAAAAAAACAACTATTTGCAGTGTCTTTAAGGCAACATTGAAGAATGGGAATACATTGCAGATAAGTCATATTTCGAATTCTATCCAAAATATACACATTTTGCAGTAAACAAGAAGGGACTTCTTCCACCAGCGGAAGAAGACTATTTCCCTAACAATGGCCTGTTAAAATAAGCGGAGCAATACAACACTGTCTGTACTGAGTGCAACTGGAAAACCGGATTGTTGAGAGACTCGTGAGTTTTTCATGCAGCATCAGTGCCAGCTGAGTTTAATAATCTTTAATTCACTATTTTTCCATTAACTGTCGGTGCAGTAATGTAATAACAGTAACTATGTAGGTTGTGTTTTTTAATAGCAGGGAAAAGCTAAATTCGAGCCTTTGATTATAAGCTAATGGCTTGGTGGCATCTTTCATAATATTACCAAGAGCAGCAGCTGGTTTGTTCCTCACCTCAGTGAAATAACAGGCTTCATTATTACAAAGTCAATAAATCAATCATATTATAATAATAGTAATAATAGCTTTTATACTAAATTATTTATCATGACTTATTCACAGCAATTTACGATAAGACCAAAGTCCCTAATGCAGCAAAACCACTTTTAAAAACAAATGCAACATGAAATTTAAAGATTTATTTATTCGATTATATTTTTACAGACCAGAATGATTGATTTTTCATAATTCCATGAATTCTGCTGACAGTCGGAGTTGAAGACAGGTTCCCCATGTGAGGCTGAATGTAAAGCCAGGATGCTTCAGTAAGAATCAACAATCTGTCAGTAACAATGGTGACACTGTCATGTGGTGCTGTGGGCGGAGCTTCATGAACCTTTATGATGTGAACATATCATAGTACAGAAAGAATACTTTCACTCAGCTGAGACCATTCATCATGTTCACTCTTATATTCATGTGTCTGTGGCTTTCACTCGGTGAGTTAACTTTAACTTTTTGTTCTTGCAGAAATATTAAGCATTGAATTAGTGATTTATTCATCTGTGTGGTGGGAAGAAAAATCAGAATGTGCATGGTCTCTTCTCTATGACAGGTGACTCCATGGCAGCTTCAATAAAGCCACTTTTCACACATACAATTATAGATGAAGGCAGTGATGTTACTCTGTCCTGCAACTACGAAGCAAGTGGTACAGGAAACTACCTGCACTGGTACAGACAATATCCAATAACCTGACTTCCTTCTTTTTATATCACAAAGTGGACATAAAAGTGACTCAATCCCACCACGTCTCTCTGCTGAAGTTGATGTAAAGAATAACCAAGTGGATCTGCTCATCTCCTCTGCTGCTGTATCAGACTCTGCACTATACTACTGTGCTCTGCAGCCCACAGTGACAGGAAATCCAACTGCACTGTACAAAAACTTTCACACAGTTATGTTATACTGAAGGCTGATCACTTGTCAAAGTTACATAATTCCAGATGATATAATATCAATGATATAATGAGTTAAAATAAATAAATGAGGAGTTAGATTGGTCAATAAAATATATATTCAGTGTGTCTTGGCTCAGTCTCCTGCTCCAGATCTATGTTCACACTCAGGATCACACTTATTGGTTGCTAAGTACAATGATTTCTTAGATTTTTGTTGTTGTTGTTGTCAATGGCTTCATAATATATTCAAAACACACACACACAAATACTTTCAAGACTCATAATGGGCATTTTAGACTTGCCTTGCCAGTTACTGAGCTATAGATTTAATAAACTCTACAAAGATCAACATACACTTGCATTTGTTGTCCGACCTTAACCTGACCATAGTTTTAATTGATATCACTGTTTAAAGATCGTGACGGCCAAATGAGACTTCGAAGCGCGTATCAAGAATAAGGGGGCAGATGAAGCTCCGCTTTGAGGCTTTGTATCGTTGAGCAGAAAACCACATGACCCATGACAAACAAGGCCTCGGCTGTGATTCACTAAAAGGTTCATTACTCAGACTGTCATTCAGCAGACTTCACTAGTGACCTACTGCTAACAGAAATGTACAGCATGTTTAATTTCTACCTCACGTCAATGTTCTGCCACTTTACATTATTATTTGCAGGTACAGTAATTTGCACAATGTTCCATTTTAAAATAACTTATGTCATCAGATTTTTTTTTTGCTTGTTTGTTTTACTTATTTACCTGGATGTTATTTGGTGTTGACCCTCTGTCTCTCTCTTACACACACACACACACACACACACACACACACACACACACACACACACACACACTTTGTGTCTTTCTATGGATTTATGGTCAGTATAATTTTGTCTGCACAATAAAAAGGTGTACATAAACATAAAGGGAGTAAGCTTTGTGTTCAGTGCTTGTGTGATGGGACTGTGAGTGCTACTGCAGCCGTGCAGTGCACAGAGTAACTTTTAGGGGAACCTTTATTGATTCTTGTTGAGGAACAGATTTTTTTTAACTGTGTTTGGATTGAGGTGATTCCTTTTCTTAGAAATTCCCTCCCCAGCCTCACGTGGTTCCCTCACGTGGTTTTCTTCTGAATGAGCCACGCCTCAAGGCGGGGCTTCATCTGCCATGCCCCCTTATACTCGGCACGCGCTTCGGAGCCTCGGCTTCAGACGGCCATCACTATCGACCAATAATTGCTGATTATTATCTGTCTGTATTTTGCCACAGCATTAAATCATAATGTATTTTGTGTGTGTGAGCAGTTTAAGGACAGTTCCCCCATTTCCCCCTGATGAAGCGATCAGCCAGGATGTGTTTCTATCTGACAATTAAAGACACTGATTTGAATTAAAAAGTCTGCAAAGGGAATAAATCTGAATTAATAGTACAGATCCTTGGACAGTGAGCAGCCCAGAGCACACAGCGAGCAGTCAGGGGTTCGGTATCTTGCTCAAGGCCGCCCCACGTCAACCTAACTGCATGTCTTTGGATTGTGGGGGAAACCCGAGCACCCGGAGGAAACCCACGCAGACACAGGGAGAACATGTAAACTCCACACAGAAAGGCCCTCCCTGGGTTTGAACCCAGAAACATCTTGCTGTGAGGAGACCGTGCTAACCACTACGCCGACCAAAAGAACATGCGATGAGGGTAGGACTTGAACCCACGCATGCAGAGCACAATGGATTAGCAGTCCATCGCCTTAACCTCTCCCACATTTGTGTGTGTGTTTATTTATTTTGTTTGATGCAATGATCTTTGGTGTGTCAGTAACTCTGTCAAAGTCAAAACTCAGACTCATTAAAATATTTTTTGGAACATTATTGCTGTATATTTATATAATAAGCCTGTTATGAAAATGTGAAAACTACATATTCAAAAAAAATAAACCTGTCTAAAATGCTCATCTGAAGTCGGACTGAAAATGAAATTATAATCATTTGAAACCAATCGCAGTAAATTCTGTGCTGCTTTTCCTGATGGTAGAATAATTATTGGACTCGGACTGATGGGTTCGGAACCAAACAAAACCGCTTCCTCATAAAGCAACGTGGTGGAACAGAAAGACTTCACCGGCCAATCAGGCGGCACTTTCCTCATGAATATTCATGATTTCCCTGCCCACGTCGTGGAAATAGACCCCTTCCCATGTTTGGAAACAAACCGACCGTTGCCAGGATGCGCGCGCAGCCTGGACCCAGAAACAATGGCGCTGCCCATAGACCGGCATTATGAGCTGTCAGATTATGACAAACAGTTGTCGTTACAAGATCGAGAATACTACATAAATAAGTTAACTCTAACAAGTGGACATCGCCTACCAGATCCGTATTTAATTAAAGAGTGGACGGACGATGTTAGTAAGTTCCCTGGTATACAATGGCCAGATATACTGTATACTCGTAGCTTATTGACAAGACTTCAGTGTACACCCACTAAAAACTTCGTGCCTACAAGTCTTTAGACGCATATGATTATGTTATGATGGCACAAAATCTGGACTGCTTGAGTCAAGCGAGACCTCTCCTACAAACAAAATTGCATGCAAAGCTAAGTTAACATGCTAACAATATTTATTACATTGTGTAACTATGACCCAGCTAATCAGACAAACGTTACCAAAGTATTTTGCTACATCAATAAATGAAGACTAGAAAGAATAAAAAAGAAAGATTTAATAAATAGCCTGATCTTACCTGTGATGAAGTGGGCGCTGCAAACCCACACATTTTTGATAGTGCTTTCATCCCAGTCTACACGTTTGATGGCTTGGAGCCATAGACGTCAGTGATTTTTTTGGAATGGGTGAGATCCTGCTGGAATTCTGTACATTTTAACCCCATCACTGCTACGTTTCTGACACCCGACAACACAACAACTAGGCATTTCTTCCAAATATTTCTTCTTGTCTCTACCGTCGCTGAGTCTTTTTTGGGTCCAGGCTGCGCGCACAATTTCCTCTTACGTATGAATGATGTTTACTGCGAAGGGGTCTATTGAAAGGTGTTTGTGTTTAAATGTTTGAAAATCCCCACAAAACGCTCATTTGTAGAAGCGGCGAGATCAGGATCCCAGCAGCGACTCTGACACAGCGCTTATTCCTGCAGCACCACTGGGTTTATTCAGGGCCGCGTTAACCCTTGCCAAGGCCCTGGGTAGACACCCCCCCCTAGGCCCCACCCCCACCTGTTGTCAACTGCGCTCAGCAAATTCACCCCCTCAGACATGCCTGTCTAACTAGACCAGGGGTCACCAAACTTTTTTCTCTGGGGGCCATATTGTCGTTCCTGACTGTGATGGGGGGCCGGGGTCGGGTCAGCTATATCACATAGAATTGTATGACCCAGACAAATATGACCACCAGCAGGCCTCATTGTGTAGTAGAGATTACTAGCCTGGCACGGCCATCCCCACTACTATATCTACACTACTATATCTCCCGCTACTATATCCCCACTACTATATCCCCACTACTATATCCCCCACTACTATATCCATACTACTATATCAACACTTGATTCCTGGCACATATTTGTTTATCTTTACTAGTGGTTTGCAAAAGTAGTAATCAAGTCTTCACACTTTGTTTTAATTTGAAATATCACTGATATTCCATTTATTTATTTTCTAATAAAAATAATATCAAAGCTGTCAAGGTAAGAAACATCTGCCTAGTTGAGGTGATTGACACTGGCAAAGGTGAGTGGAAAATTATAAATTGTAGGTAGGCCTGTTGATATTATTCATAATATAAATAATAATTGTATGCAGCACTTAATAAAGGTCAAATAAATAGGCCTATAAAATAAATAATTAAATTGATAGATCACCCTGCAGCCAATTTGCATGTCTCGATAAGGGCACAGAGCTCTGCGGCCTGTGCCAACAGGTTTGAGGGCAGACACGACGCCTTGAGGACCTCGTGATCTGAGACTATAGCAAAACCTACTTTGTTCTTTCCCATCTCTGGGTCTCTGGAGGCTGAACCATCCACATAGAAGATCATGTCTGGATTTTCCAAAGGGTCGCTCTTTAAGTCTGCCCTGGGGGAACAAAAATCGTTAGTGAGAGCTACACAGTCATGTGGCTCTCCATCATCCTCTGTAGGGAGAAGAGAGGCAGAATTCAGAACAGAACAACGTTTCACAGTGATGTTAGGCATATCAAGTATGACAGTGTTATACTTCAACCATCTCTGTGCTGACAAATGTGATGTCTTTTTTTTTCCAACAGAAGCAGGGAGACAGCATGTGGGACCAAAGGGTGAGGTTAGAATACCCCACAATATTTCTGGAGGCAATTACCGCCTTTTCAGCTGCAGCAACTGCACGCAGGCAAACAGGAAGTCCAGTCGCCACTGGATCCACCCTGCTGGAGAAATAAGCTACAGGTCTCAATCTATCCCCATGTTTCTGCAAAAGAACAGAGGTCATAAACCCTTCTTTTCATTGACAGTTTGAACAAATGGTTTATTGGGGTCAGGCAGTCCCAGAGTGGGTGTGGTCTGCAGAGCACTCTTTAGGGACGTCAGGCACGTGCGGGACAGCTGCAGCATTGACTGCTTGCAGATCTTGAACAAACCTCCACTCATCGGGCTGGGACGGTTTTCTTGCCTTCTTAACTGGAAAAAATAGGAGTGCGCACTGGAGAGTCCGGGCAAGGGACAATTACATCTGCCTTCAGCAACGAATCAAAGACCGGTCTTATACCTGCGATTGCTTCTGGTTTGAGTGGGTGCTGGGTCTGTTTAGGCCTGAAATCTGATTTGGGGGTGATCACCACTGGTTCAGCATTCTTTATTAGGCCTACATCATGTTTACCCTTCGCCCAAACGGAATTTGGAACTCCCGCCAATTTGGGGTGCACCTCTGCTGGAGTTATGCCTGTGGAAACAGAGACAAACAGGCCACTATGGCCGAGGTCCCCAGGACCCTGGTCATCAGTGGCTAATATTACGCTGTGCTTAACATACACACACATAGCATGACTTTATTTGTAGACCCCAAGCTTTTGGCAAAACAACACACTAGGGTCCTCTGTTTGGGACCATTCATTGCCATTGACTGCGCACTTCTTGACCCATTTCCCCACGTCTTTCCAATAGGTGGCTCGTGGCCTTGCTAATGAGACATGGGATATAGAATTAATGATGTCAAAGAAATCATGTTGGCAGCAGCCGACCTCAAAGTCCTCTGTCATGAGGCCGCGTATAACATGTTTGAGAACACTGCGATGAACATTGATGCAGCTGTTTGGACGAGTAAAATAGACCTGCACAGCGCAATAATGTTTGAACCAATATATAGTTTTGAGGGTCAATCTTTCACGTGTGTGGAGGTCTGCAAACCAAGTCTTTTCAAACTCTACATCTTGCCCTTGGTGAACATGTGCTGTGCAATGCAAATCTTCCTCTTTCATATAATCTGTGTCAACTGATGAGGTGTTTAAGGGTGCGAGCTGTACAAGGTGTTTTGGAGTTTGTGTGAGCTGATCTGAGCAGAGCCGCCAGACATACACATACAGGGGGCTTCCAAACCCATACTGCACACCACACATTTCACTTACTTCAATGGTTAGCCCATCTGGAGTGGACATGAGATTTACTCCTAATTTGCACATTAAATCACGTGCTAACAAATTCACTGGACATGTATGTGAGATGAGAAATGAGTGGGACGTAACTATTCCTCCCTTGCTTTCACACGGGAGGTTGACTGAGAAAGTTTCGGTTACAGGTCGTCCTGAGATGCCCACTGTCTGAATAGAATTTGAGCTGAGCGGTGGGTCTACTGGAAGTACCCCATGTTGTGTCACTGAGTGTCCTGCTCCAGAATCTACTAAAAAGGTTAACACATGCCCACATACAGTGAGGGGCATACAAGGGAGTTTAGAGAAGGAAGTAGTTGTGTATTTTAACAAACTTAATGCAACTTCAAGTGTATCTATTTGGACTGGTGTATCGGGCATTTCTGTGTAGTCTTGCTGTTGCATGCAGGTGCTGCTACTAATGTGTTTAACGTTATGTGAATGCTCCTGTCTATGTGTATGTGTATCATCAGATGTGTGTGTGTTACCTCCCCTGTTCTCTGTGTGGGGCCCATTCCCGGAGTCCGCCCATCAGTCTGCTTTGCTGTACTCCTCACAGGGCTTCTGGCTGCTTCTGTGGAGACAATCTCGAGCCATGTGTCCCTTCCAATTGCAGTTGTAGCAGGTTAGGCCTTTAATCCAGGACAGGTCGCCCCAGGTCATCCTGCCTCGGCCCCTACCTCGACCTCTTCCTCTTCCTCCTTCTCCAGGCTGAACAGTCTGGAAAAGAGTGAGAGTGGCGGCATGCAGGTCTTGGTCTCTTTGTGTCGACTTTGTCTTCTCCTTCTCCTTCAGCAGCTTTTCTGCATGCACAGTGTACTGCTCGATCTTGGTGAGACTGGTGGTTTCCCACAGGAGACAGAGCCGCTTTACTAACTTGGCCACTCATGAAACTGTTCCGCAGGTGCACTTCCCAGACCTCAGGAGTGCCTTCCACTCCAGCCAGGGTCGTGGGTCTGGCCAGGCCACTGTGTTTCTCATGCACGGCAGTGAGACAGGTGAGAAATGCTGACACCCCTTCTCCATCTTTTTGCTTACACATACTGATCTTAGTCATGTCTATGTTCAAAGGAAAAGCACTGTCCAGAAGAGCACAGAGAGCAGTGATGGTATCTCTATACTCACTATTGCCAGCCGCGCTCCAGTCTGGTGTAGTCATTCGCTGGTCAGCTTCCGGCCACTCTTTGGAAACTTTGTTCCAATCTATACCTATCTTGGTCATGATTAGCCGGCGAAGTTCATGGGTGGTCGGTCGGAATTCTCTGCAAAATATCAACAGTTCATTACCAAATCTCTTTCCTCCTACCTCTCTCACATTGGGAAGAGAAGCCATGCTTTCCTTGATATCAGCTGTCATCCAGGGTCTGTGGACTAAAAGCACACCATCAGCTCCAGCCATTTCCATCATTGGAAGATGAAGGACTTCAGACTTTAGATTATGGCCTTGTGGACCCACTGGTGAGCACGTGGTCAGGTCCAGGAGGGTGTCTTTTCCATCGCCATATGCAAGACCGGATCTCGTGTGTGATGGAGAAGTGCTGAGAGGCGCTGATGCTGGAGGCGGCTGGTAGGCTGGGAGAGATTCCAGAGGCTCAGTATTTTTTTTCTTCTTTGTCTCGACTTCTCCCCCTTTCTGTGGGTGAAGCACTTGTGGGAATGATGTTCCGCCTTGCTGAGGAGGCAGTGTGTGTCGGGGTGGCGGGGCAGACTCCAGGTCAGGGTCCATCTGAAATTTCAAACACTGAGAAGAGGGTGAGAGCCCTGCCTGTCATTTCTCTCTTTTGTACTCTCTCTAAAGTGTTTCTTCTTCCCATGCAGAAAACGCCCTCCAGTCCCCTAAAAACTTAACATTATCTGCAGACTCTTCTTTTTCCTTCTGTTTCAACTTTTCTTCTAACTGTCCTATCTGCCTGGGACTAAAACTGCCCTTCTCAGGGAATTCTAAGTCCTTTACTCATATATCAAACTGTGCCAAATAATCCTCGCCATACGAGCTTTTCATAAACTGGATGTTTGGATTGTCATAGGAATATCCAATTCTTATTATAGCACATGTAGCTTCACACTTACTTGCTTTTTCTTTTCTTTCCCTAACTTACTGTTTCTGTTCCTCATTGTACACTGTTATATCAATAGGTTATGACAACAGTGGCTGAGTTTTTTTCAGGATCACAAGAAGAGCAAGTTGGACTATGTCCAAAAATGCGACACAATAATCCTTTAGGTGTGTTCTTATTAGTAAACAATTTATCTGACATTTGCCTTAAACTAAAGTAGGTATCATTTAGCACAACAACTTCAAAGACAACTCGCGCATGTGTACAAAATCTGTTTCTCTGTTTCAGAATTTGGAGGAGGACAGTACTCTGTTAATTCATCAATATTTTGCGTGCACACCGGTGTGTCTTTGCGTTTTCGCGATCGAACCTCTCTATCCCGTTCCCCAGATGGGCCAGTTGTTCACACAGAACAAAGGGAGCAAGATTCAATTCCTACGAATCGCTGAACGTGAATCCATCGAAACACGCACCCGTACTTCCCCTCCTCAAGTAGGCGAGCGATTACCCAGTCGTCACTTAGGTGGATAGTTCTCTTACACAACCCAATAAACTACTTGCAGTTTATTGTCTCAAAATTGTGTTTTATCCATTGTCTGCAAACATATTGATGGTACCACAGCTTAGCAGTCCTCTTGGGCTCAGACAAACTTCTGTCCATCTCTTATCAGTCTTCCTTGACTGGGACAATCTCTGCCCGTCTCTTATATCATTTTTAAATACTAGGACAAATCTCTGTCCATTTCTTGTATCATTCTTTAAATACTGTTTCCACTAATTTCTTTACACAAGAATGCAAAGTTATCACTTACTGGTTTGGTGAGCCCTGATGGCCTGGTCTCTCATCCGAGTTCTCAGCTCCGCACCATAGCCTTGGGAGTGTTCTGTCGTCCGAGGATCAGACGCATAGGGCCCACCCAGGGGACGCCAAATTGTAATGGAAATTTCTAATAAACACTTCAGAATGCTTAACAGTTGTCTTTTCAGTCATTTATTATAGTAGATCATATAAAAGATATATAAAATAGGAAAGGAAAGAGAAGAATAGAAGACATCACTTCTGATGATGCCGAGAGTATGCGCACTCTGAGTTGTGTTTTAGGAATGTTATCTATTATACTCTGAAAGCATTCGCTCACTGCTTGTGTCTTCACGTGATTGGCTCAAGATTTTCTATGAAGCTTTGTTAAAGCGTGCACCTGGCGTGCTCTGGTATGTGCAGGTGGATGTGAGTTAGGGAGAGCTCAAGCTCCCTGCTTATCACCACCGAGGTCAGGAAAGGTGGTTACATCATGAGAAGATGCGTAGTTAGGACGAACTCAAGCACTCTGCTCATTACCACCAAGGCCACAGAAAAGCGATTACAGCATGTGGAAAAACATCTCTTCTCAGTAACTAAGCCACTTTAGTTCAACATACAGAAACACAGAGAATAATAATGTTCATCCATTAAGTCACTTGAGCTCAACATACAGGAACACAGAGAATAATAATGTTCGTCCATTAAATTTCCCTCACAATTGTTTACTTTCCGGGTCGTGAGACTACCGCTTAAAAGGTCACTGATGTCACTGTTTGCGCCACCTAACGACATCACGTGATGTCCACTCACTTTCGCTAACTCCACCCAATGTGTCCACCCACTTCCAGCCAGCACGGTTCAGCGTGGTTGTAGTCGAAATGCAACGCCAACAGCCCCGCTCAGCTCGACTCAGCCCAACTCAGCACGGCACAGCTCAGCCCAACTCAGCCGCGTTGGTAGTGGAAAAGCCCCATTTGTTTACATGTTTGAAATAAACTATCATCATCATTATCATCATCACTGCAACCGCACTTGCTAATTGACATGGTAGCCAAAAGTGCGGGCTGTTTTTGCGACCACGCCCCCAGAGTGAATATTCATGAGCGAATTGGGCGTGGTGTTTCGCCCAGTGGAAACCTACAGTAACCCTTTGTGTACCGCCCACGGGGCGGGATTTTTTTTCTTCAATCAGAAATATTGGTAGGGACACGCCCATACCGCCCACACCCAATTCTACACCTGTGTTGTTGAGCATGGAGAAAACCAGAAAGTAGGGAAAAAAGTTAGGGCAGGCAAAATAAAGATTTTTTTCTTTCTTTTTTAAAATAAGGTAACTATTCCTAAATCTACTATAATACCATATGAGAGGGTAGAATAAAAGGACCAAATTCCTATTTTTATTCTCTACTCTAAAAAACCCATTCACCAGCTTCATTTAAAAAGAAAAAAAAATTCTATAACAAAGAAATACTGCAATATCAGGTTGGTATATGGAGCCAAAAGAGCAAACCCCTATCCCAGCTCCTTGCTCTAAAAAAAATCTGCTTGATATAATGCTCTCATTTAGAGAGCAAATCAGATTTTTAATTGATTAAAATAGATACTACACTTGATCCTGCTCAAAATGCGGAGAAATGACAATTTACTGCAACTAATGACTTTAAATATACCACCTCCAAATATTAAAATCCAGAAAGGTAAACACAGCTAGACTCCGCTCCTAACATCTGGATCCTTTGGAAAAGAGACATCGCTTTGTGGGGCGTGTGGGAGATGTTTCAATGCAAAAAGATCAATAGATCTAACATTTGTTGACTAAAAATGTTCAGCTCTGCCAGAGCAAAGCCTACAAAAATATACTGAACGCATTAACATTTCTCTCCACGGAACTCTTTAGTAAAAGGCAAAAGATTTATGCGTCAATGAAGAGAAACCCGAGCTGCACTTAACACTGGATCAGGTTAGTGACACTGTATTGGAGGTGCAGAAAGCTGGTATAGGGTAAGGTGGTCTGGGCTTTATTCAGTCCCCCCAGGATTCCGCGGGCCTTTTTTTTGTGATTGTTGAGGGCTAAAATGTCTGATGTTGCGGGGGTTTTTCCAAAAAAATTGCGATGAAAGTTGCGGTGTTTTTTAGGCTTTTGTTGCAATGACATTGCGGGAGGAAGTGAAAGTTGTGAGAAATTGTTGTGATTTTCTCTTTTTGTGATTAAAATTGAGTGATATGTTAAATATTAAGTTATTACTGAAAAACTATTGATTAAAAAAAAAACACACTGAGAAATTGTCCTATAAACAACTTTACCAATATAAAAGATTACCAGGACTACAAAAATGCAGAAAATAGGCTTTACTTATCCAAATGCACCTGTTGGTTCAAAAGTTAAAGTGCAGAGAACCTCACAGCACAACATGAAGTTACCTTAAAATATAATAAAAATGCCTCAGCTTTCATGTAAGAAAAAAAAACTATCAATACTAGTACTGTGTGCAGGCAGTCTCTCCTGAAGACTAAATTAAACACTAATTACAAACTAATAAAATAAATGGCTCAGGCTTCATAGAAGAAAAAATAACAATTTGAACAGAATCTCACAGTATGATGCTGAAGCTGTCTAAATAATGGAAAATAAAATACCATTTTGGCAAAAATGTTGGCATCCATTAATTTCTTGTATTAAGTAAAAAAAAATAATGTAAAGTGCACACAGTCCTTCACTGTAAACATAACACACTTTCAGTAACAGAATTTAAGCCTATATAAACACTGACTCGCACATGCAACTTCTCTTGAATGGAAACACGGAAGTAAGCAGTGTTGCCAGATACTGCTGATGTTTTCCATCTCAAAATATGTTCAAAACCTGGAAGGCAGAAGGTAGCTTGTCGACGTCACCTCAAGACGACGCCAACAATTGGTCAAACTTGTGGGAAAGTTGCGGTGATTGGATATAATTGCAACACCGGTCTGAATTCGCGGGGATAGGTTGAATTTGCATTGAAGTTGCAAATCGCAACATCGCGAAATCCTGGAGGGTCTGAATATTAGCCATTGCACACAGGCAGAGAAATGTCTGACCAACAAGCTTTTTTGAAAGAAAGATTAATCAATTGACAGATAGATAGATAGATAGATAGATAGATAGATAAGCAAGTGGGGTGGGGTGTTGAATTTTGAAAAGGAACAGTTGAGTGTTGTGTGATCTGTCCAATATCACGGATGTAGGCCTATAAATTAAATATGAAAACATCAGCTGGAGTTTGATTATTGACAGGAACGCTTTTGACCACAGCAGTAAGTGCTTTCCATACCACATTTTTTATTGATAAATGAGGATCATTGCATCATCCTCGTTAGTATAGTGGACAGTATCTCTGCCTGTCACATGGAAGACCGGGGTTCGATTCCCTGACGGGGAGGCTTCAAAATTTATTAACTTGTGCAGCAGGGGGATGGAGTGGTTCACACTGTTGCCTCACAGCAAGAAGGTTCTGAGTTTGAGCCCAGCAGCTGGTGGGGGCCTTTCTGTGTGGAGTTTGCGTGTTCTCCCTGTGTCAGCTCTGGTTAACCCCACAGTTCAAAGACATGTATTTCGGTTAACATGGGGTGGTGTTGGGCTGAAGTGCCCTTGAGCATATATATATATACAGTATGTATATATGAATGACCATGTTTTGTGTCAATTAAATCTTATTAATAGTAACAGATCTAGATAAATCCAGTGACTATAGACCATACTTTAAAGTGCTGATGACACGTTTTTGACATCTTTGGCGATGTTTTATAACATAAAAAGTAATTCCCGATGATCCATATATTAATTCACGAAGGCGCCTATTTTACAAGTTATGATAAAAAACACGGCTATTTGGGCAAATTTGACGGGGCTGCAGCACCCAGGAGACGAAGGAGGAGGAGGAGCTATATGACATCAGCGAAAGAACCTTCCTCCTAACTTACCAGTTTGTTGTTGATGTGACAGGTGTTCAGTTTATCATTATTAGTATTTTTATTATATATATATATATATATATATATATATATATATATATATATATATATATATATATATATATATATTATGCCTTCGCGTTGTGTTGCCGGCTTTTGCTCCAAAACCCACAAGGATGGGGTAAGTTTATTCAACTTCCCAGAGATCCTGAGCTGCATGCGAAGTGGGTGAAGCAAGTCAGGCGCACTCATGATAAGTGGGAGCCCTCACCAACATCCGTCCTGTGCTCTGAACACTTCGAGTTGGATTGTTTTGACACCCTTCCCAGCTTAAAAGAATCTCTTGGGTGTTCAGCTTAGCACAAACGTGTGTTACTACCATCAGCAGTGCCTACACAGTTTTGCCAGATTGGGAGGTTTCCCACCCAGTTGGGCGGTTTCAAGTGCATTTTGGTGGGTTTTGAACATATTTTGGGCTGGAAAAAGCCAGCAGTATCTGTTGCCAGATACTGCTGAAGTTTTACAGCCCAAAATATGTTCAAAACCCACCAAAATGCACTTGAAACCGCCCAACCGGGCGGGAAACCTCCCAATCTGGCAACACTGCCAGTATTCCGGAGGGGGTCTACTAGTAGCTATGCTGGATCCAAAGACAGTCCTCCTGTCAGAACATGTGTTGTGAAATGACATAAGATAAAGGTACGTAGAGCTATAGATTCTACATGATAATCATAAATGTAATCATAAAGTCGGCGTGATATCAGTCATGTATTTGCTTGTGAAAGCTTGTGGCTTTCATGTAACTGCCACCTAGCAATGAGAGGCAAAGGGTAAAGAGGGTAGGCTATCATAGATTCTATTCAGAAGAGATCAACACAATTCTAGACTCCCAGAAGAGGAAGAGCTAGCACTAGAGAGTTCACCGGCATTTTCATGCACCATTTCCATTGAGTAGAACCAGAGTAGAACAGCCAGTGAACCGCAGCGTGTTCTTCCGCTGACGTCACAACATGGCCGCGAGCCACGGACCCAGTTTTCTTGCACTGTGCAATTAAAAGTTGGATATTCGCATAACAACAGTTTCTTTTCACGTAATTATAACAGAAATCTAACATGTTTGCCATGTTGTATAGTTTATTTAAGAAATTGCATAGAGTCATGTTCATGTCATCAGCCCTTTAATATGCCTAAAGTCAATGTTAATGTCAATTATGACTATTATAAATTGCCAATGGTAGACCCTCTGATGATGTTCTTCTAATAATATTCTATTTCTAAGTCTAGTAAAAGTCAGACAAAAAAAGTTTTCTGTGTTTTTAGCTTTTAGGTAAATATCAGAAAATTGAGTTAGCTAATTTCATGGATGCCCGCTAACCTATCTGTGTGCATTTAGCATTAGCAAACCTCCCTCGTGATAGTGAGAACTGGCAGGCTGGATTTTTCCATTGGCTCGCGCGCTCGACTCCCAATCCAATGTTGCTTTGGTTGGCCAAAGTTATGAGGTTGCTGTGGGGTACTAAGACTAGACTAAATAACAAAATTAAATGATTCAGACATCCCTAGTCTCCCGGACGCTCTGGGAGTCTCCCCAGGAGCATGTAGACAGAGACAGGAAAGGCAGGAGAAACTTGATCTAAGTCTTAATTGGAAAGTTGTAAATTAAATTGTAATGACTGGCTATTGCTGATATGTGGTTTGATGTTGTGACATGTAAGTAAGTTTAGCAAACAATTGATTTGATTGATGTAGATTTATGGTGTGAAATGTAAAGAACTATTCTTAATATGTGAATTGATGGTGTGAGATGTAAACAAGTAATGCAAATAATACTGTAGATTGATGAGATGTAAATAACTATTGCTAATATGTGAATTAGTGGTGTATATTGTGAATAAGTTTTACAAATTACAGTGTAGATTGATCGTGAAACATAGGCTTAATAAGTTACCAATATGTGCATTGATGTGAGATATAAGTAGGCCATACGTTGATAAAATATGTATTAAACCGATGATGCGATAAATAAAAATGTTTTGAGAGATATTGACCACTGTGAGTGAAGAAGGGCTCCCCCTCCTTCCAAAAGCCAATTTAACCACTGTCCGAACCAATGGATTTTTGACCAAAATGCTCTGAATGGATCAAACTTTGATGCGCGAACCAGAACGGAACCCGTTCCCTGTTGGTGGAAAAGGGCTATGTGTAGGTCGGTGCAAAGTCGTCAGGTCCATATCTTGTCTGACCAGTAGAGGGAGCGCACATAAAATCACCACCAGTGTCTTGTGCTGACTTGGAAGAGGAGGGGCCAAAAATTATGCAAAACCCTGCTCGGACGCTTTGCCCACCCTCACGGAGTGGCCTACACCCTTGCAGGGTTACATGTCAGCCAGGCAAAGAAGCTCATGCTTACTTGGTAGGAACAACACCATGATCAAGAAGGTGGTTTACTCAAAGTGAGGCCCAGGCATTGTACTCAGGCTGTGCTGAGCTTTGTGAATTACTCAAATGCAAGAATCTCAACTGCATAATTTCTGGTAGGGGTATCTTTCACTTAATTCTGTTGGAGTCGAAGATAGAGCTGTTTGTTTTTCTGAAGTTTTTATTTTCTTAGCATTCAGATGTTTTATATCAAGAGTTGCTGGCTGCTTGGAGGACTATGCTCTTAAGGGTAACATGTGGAAAAAATCTCTCTGGTTCTGTGTATTGCTGGGTTTCTGAGCACTAGGGAGCAGGTTTTGTTCAGGTTTCTTTTATCCTTGGCACCCAGCTAGGGTTTCCACAAGTTTTGAGCAGAAAATGGTTGTTGAGGATGCACCGTGGATGGAGGGAATTTCACCAGGGTTGTGCAGACCTTTGAGAATTCCTCAAATGTGGGAATATCGACTGCATAATTTCTGACAGTGGGGGAATGCGTTCCTGCTCTCTCCTCTTTCCCATAACCCTGACAGAGTCAAAAATTGAGCTGGTGGCTTTTCTATCTATCTATCTATCTATCTATCGATCTCCTTCCTTGCTTTCTTCCTTCTTTCCCCTTCCCTGATGTTGTGCGCTGGAGTGCAAGTTGCATGATGTGTTTGAAGTCTTATGAATACAAGTGGGCTCAGGGACCAAAGTGCAGCATGTGGAGAAAATGTAGCTGGCTCTGCATGTTGCTGTTATTTTCGCTCTGCTCGCACGGCTTTCTGACCACCAGGGAATGTGTTCTTGAACAGGTTTAGGTCAGGCTTCTGGGAACCTTGGCATGAGCAAGGGTCTCCATGAGTTTTCAGCAGGAATTTGTCATCAAGAATGCATCATCGACAGAAGGCATTGCACAGTGCACAGCAGAAGTAAACAGTAGTCCGGAGATGGTGGATTGCATTGCTTGCCTGCAAGCTTTATTCTGTTATTTCTTCCCTGGTGGTCAGAAAGCCTTGCGAGCAGAACAAAAACACCAGCAACATGTGGAGCCAGCTACATTTTCTCAACACGCTGCGCTTTGAGCCTCCTTGTCTTCATAAGACTTTCAGACATAGCAGATATTTGCTTTCTTCCAAAATATGACCACAGACCAACTAGTAATCATAAGAAGACGTAGAAACTTGTCCTAAACTAAAAACACGCCCTCTGATGTCATCACGGTTCGCACCAGGAAAAAAACAAAAACGGCTATCCGGAAGGGGACCGACTTTACAGGTTCCAAACCCAGAGATTACAGTGGAGCTCAGCTCCACCTCCTCACCTTGGCAGTACAGCCAGCAGGAGCTGAGCTCCCTCTGCTTCAGTGTTTATTATAATATAATACTTTTATTCATTTTCATCTATTCTAAAAACACCATCAATATGAGAGTTCATCAATAATGATTTAGACAACAAAAAAAATAAGCTAAAGTGAATTACACCCATCAATTAAAAAAAAAAACATTTTCATTGGAATTATCATTGAATGCGCATGCGCTGCGAGAATGCGTGATGTCACACAGCATCATCATACGTTTAATGTTAACATTAATGGACTTCAGCTCGAGAAATTGGCGCCACTGTTTTCTATCAATCCGTCATACTTTATATTTTATTAGGATTTGTGTCGTATAAAGTTGTAACTATCTGTGAAACACGATGCCTTAGCAAAGTAGACAGAGGTAAGTCATGGTTCTTTTGTTTATTTTGTCTTTAGTTGAGAAACTTTCTCAGGCAAAATATACTAGTGCAGCAGATGACATAAGTAGCGTTAGCTAACACTGACAGACAGGATGCTAGTCGAAAAATTCACGCCTCCATTTGCTGAAGTTCAGATCTTTTTGTCTGTAGTTCTGTCATATTTTATCTTCATTTACTAAGTTGTAGCTGTTTTCTGTGTTTTTAGCTTTTAGGTAAATATCAGAAAATTGATTTCGCTAATTTAATGGATGCCTTAAATGGTTGACCTGAACTGCTGGCGACATGGATTTCTCTTGGCTGCATCGTTCTGAAAGTGCTTGTTTCATGAAAGGTGCATTAGAAAATACCTGGTTTTCTGTGTGTGATGTGCCAAATACACTGTAAAGTTGGCAGATAAATAAAAAATGCTTCTTTGCATCTGAATTCTGTTCCAAAAATTACTAAAAGCTTGTCCGCCATTATTAGATCGCAGCGACTGACGGGTAGGCAGATTTCACTCGGCTGCATCGTTCCGAATGTGCTAGTCTAATGAAAGTTACGTCAGAAAACCCCCAGTTTTCTGTGTGTGCTGTGCTCAATTACACTGTAAAGTTGGCGAATAAATTAAAAATTGGTTTGAAAAATGCTTTTTTGCATCTGAATCCTGTTCCAAAAATCACTAAAAGCTTGCCCGCCATTATAGACCACAGCGATTTACAGCTTGACAGCGCTGCACGCTTGACGTTATTTGCACCAGGACCTTCTTTTGTTTCCACACGGACTCTAATATTTTCCTCAGTGGCGTGAATTCTTGATACCGATTCTTTTGAAAAAGACAGGAAAGCTCTTGGGTGGCACGGTGGTGTAGTGGTTAGCGCTGTCGCCTCACAGCAAGAAGGTCCTGGGTTCGAGCCCTGGGGCCGGCGAGGGCCTTTCTGTGTGGAGTTTGCATGTTGTCCGTGTGGGTTTCCTCCGGGTGCTCCGGTTTCCCCCAAAGACATGCAGGTTAGGTTAACTGGTGACTCTAAATTGACCGTAGGTGTGAGTGTGAATGGTTGTCTGTGTCTGTGTCAGCCCTGTGATGACCTGGCGACTTGTCCAGGGTGTACCCTGCCTTTTGCCTGTAGTCAGCTGGGATAGGCTCCGGCTTGCCTGCGACCCTGTAGAAGGATAAGCGGCTAGAGATAATGAGATGAGGAAAGCTCTTCAAATTCGTCCTCAATCTTTGTTTTTTTGTTTGAAGATGACTTGGAGCCTATAGCCATGGAGAGGACTTCTTTTGCAGGCAAGCAAACGTGAGTGGGACAGACAAAGTGCAGTGAGGTACTCTTTCTTTCTTTTACAGGCAAGTGAACATGAGTGGGACAGGCAAAGTGCAGCCAGGTACTCTTTCTTTCTTTTACAGACAAGCGAACGTGAGTGGGACAGGCAAAGTGCTGCGAGGTACTCCTTTCTTTCTTTTACAGACAAGCAAATGTGAGCGGGACAGGCAAAGTGCTGCGAGGTACTCTTTCTTTCTTTTACAGACAAGCAAATGTGAGTGGCACAGGCAAAGTGCTGCAAGGTACTCCTTTCTTTCTTTTACAGACAAGCGAATGTGAGTGGCACAGGCAAAGTGCTGTGAGGTACTCCTTTCTTTCTTTCACAGACAAGCGAATGTGAGTGGCACAGGCAAAGTGCTGTGAGGTACTCCTTTCTTTCTTTCACAGACAAGCGAACGTGAGTGGGACAGGTAAAGTGTAGCGAGGTACTCTTTCTTTTACAGACAAGCGAATGTGAGTGGGACAGGCAAAGTGCAGCCAGGTACTCTTTCTTTCTTTTACAGACAAGCGAACATGAGTGGGACAGGCAAAGTGCTGCGAGGTACTCTTTCTTTTACAGACAAGCGAACGTGAGTGGGACAGGCAAAGTGCAGCCAGGTACTCTTTCTTTCTTTTAAGACAAGCAAACGTGAGTGGGACAGGCAAAGTGCTGCGAGGTACTCTTTCTTTTACAGACAAGCGAACGTGAGTGGGACAGGCAAAGTGCAGCCAGGTACTCTTTCTTTCTTTTACAGACAAGTGAACGTGAGTGGGACAGGCAAAGTGCTGCGAGGTACTCTTTCTTTTACAGACAAGCGAACGTGAGTGGGAAAGGCAAAGTGCAGCAAGGTACTATTTCTTTCTTTCTTTTAGAGGCAAGCGAACGTGAGTGGGACAGGCAAAGTGCTGCGAGGTACTCTTTCTTTTACAGACAAGCGAACGTGAGTGGGACAGGCAAAGTGCAGCCAGGTACTCTTTCTTTCTTTTACAGACAAGTGAACGTGAGTGGGACAGGCAAAGTGCTGCGAGGTACTCTTTCTTTTACAGACAAGCGAACGTGAGTGGGAAAGGCAAAGTGCAGCAAGGTACTATTTCTTTCTTTCTTTTAGAGGCAAGCGAACGTGAGTGGGACAGGCAAAGTGCAGCCGGGTACTTTTTCTTTGTTTTACAGGCAAGCGAACGTGAGTGGGACAAGCAAAGTGCTGCCAGGTACTCTTTCTTTTACAGGCAAGCAAACGTGAGTGGGACAGGCAAAGAGAAGCGAGGTACTCTTTCTTTTACAGGCAAGTGAACGTGAGTGGGACAGGCAAAGTGCAGCCAAGTACTCTTTCTTTCTTTTACAGGCAAGCAAACATGAGTGGGACAGGCAAAGAGAAGCGAGGTACTCTTTCTTTTACAGGCAAGCGAACGTGAGTGGGACAGGCAAAGTGCAGCCAAGGTACTCTTTCTTTCTGGTGGCAGTGTTCTTAATATTCCCTCTTATGTCTGGATCATCATTCTACTTTCAAAATGTCCTTTACAGGCCCCAGTGAGAATTGAACTCACGAACAAGACCAGTGCTCTCACCACTGAGCTATGAAGCCTTTAGGTTTTCCCCAGCGTTGGATGCAGCTCTCGTGCTGCATCATGTAGCACGTGTGCTACGGCCTGCAAAATGGCCTAAAATCAGTTAAAGACAAATTGTTTTTGCCACATTTGTCTTATTCAAGGTATCAAACTGCCATATTGATTTACATTTTTCATTTTTGGACATTTTATGGTTTTGCATCAGACGTGCCGTTTCCCCCTTTTATCTCTGGCAGGGACTGCATTGCTGCTGTGGTGCTGTGGACTAAATGGTGACTTTGCTCCCAGTTTATTTTCTGTGTTCTTAATCTTTCAATTTTATTAAATTCCACATTCAAAACTACTGTTCATTTGATGTCTTTTTGGAGATTTTCAGCTCACATGATGAAATTTAACAAGATCTTTTTTTTAAACTGAAAGGAAGGATGGATTAAACATTGAACTGATATCAATTTGGCTTAATTCCCATTTAAGTGTCATCCTCCCTAAAATTCAAATTAATTTCTTCTCGTTCTTGTCAATGACTTTTTAGATTATCATTACTGGTGATGTCTGTTCATAATATTTATTAATTATTATTTTTTTCCACCTGATGCCCATGCTAAAACTAAGCAGTGGGACTTTGCCCTTTTTTTTCTGAACTGTGGGACTTTGCCATTTTTAGAATTTATAGAATTTGGCTGCTGAAAACTGAAAAATGACAGTGCCAGTGCTCAGTTTTACCATGGTCATCAGGCTGATGCCAAGGTTTACCATGGGCATCAGGTGGAAAAATGACACTGCTCAGTTTTCTGAACGGTGGGACTTTGCCATTTTTAGAATTTATAGAATTTGGCTGCTGAAAACTGAAAAATGACAGTGCTCAGTTTTACCATGGGCATCAGACTGATGCCCAGTTTTACCATGGGCATCAGGCGGAAAAATTACAAAGTGCCAGTGCTCAGTTTTACCATGGCCATCAGGCTGATGCTCAGTTTTACCATGGGCATCAGTCGAAAGAATGGCAAAGTGCCAGTGCTCAGTTTTACCATGGGCATCAGGCTGATGCCCAGTTTTACCATGGGCATCAGGAGGAAAAATGACAAAGTGCTAGTGCTCAGTTTTACCATGGACATCAGGCTGATGCCCAGTTTTATCATGGGCATCAGGCAGAAAAATGACAAAGTCCCACTGCTCAGTTTTACCATGGGCATCAGGCTGAAAAATGACAAATATGTATGTCACTTTGTCTTTATTTCTGTGATGTAATGTATTAGAGTGTAATCTCTACAGTGGCCACTGGGTGGTGCATGACACAATAAATGACCATAAATATCTTTTTCACTCTCTCTCTCTCTCTCTCTCTCTCACACACACACACACACACACACACACACACACAAAGTTTTAAACTTTTAAAACTTTATTATTTCTAAGTCCACAAAGGGAACTAGGGTAAGGGTTAGGGTTAACCTTAAATAAAAAAAAAAGTCCCACAGTTCACAAAAATGGCAAATTCCCACTGCTCAGTTTTACCATGGGCATCAGGGTGAAAAAATGACTAATATGTATGAAGTCACTGTGTCCTTATTTCTGTGATGTAATGTATTAGAGTGTAATCTCTACAGTGGCCACTAGGTGGTGTTGGACACAACAGCAGGCTGTACACCACTGATGTGTAGGATTTGGTGCTGAGAGTTGAGAGTGATCTGTCCTTGTGAATGTTCAGCCAGATTTACATTTAAAAAGAGAGAACACGTTTGAAAAGGTTATGCCACTCAACGACCTATGGAGCACTTGCATGTGATGTCACAGCCGATCCAGATTGTGACAGACGCCATCTTGTCGGTCAAATGCCATATTTCTGCCTTCTACTTCTACCTTTTCTTCTGGAAAACCCTACTATATACAATTCTACTACAACGGCTGCGTCTACAAGCTCTCCCTACCTGTGCACGTTTTTTATGTTTTTTGTGTGTATTTTTGTGTGTTGTTCATCTGTACCGGACTTCAATATCCACTACAACCGTATGGACTTACTGGACATTGGTTTCCAGCAGAAAATGACGGTTTGTAGCGATTTCCATCGCATGCACAACATTCCGGACGAGAAAAAAAAAACATTCCGGATGAGATAGCGAGACCAGTGGGGTCTCCGTGGATTGTTATCGGAAGCAAAGCAAAGGAGGTGGCGCCGGGAGCAGAAGCAAAAGCGAGGCTGCAGAGCCGGCCTGTTGACTAAGCTCAGAAAACAGCTACTCAAACCTCCACTGCTAAGCCTCTATTGCCGCTTTTCCACTACAAACACGGCTGAGCCGGGCTGAGCCGTGCCGTGCTGAGTCGGGCTGAGCGGGGCTGTTGGAGTTGCATTTCGACTACAACCGCGCTGAACCGTGCTGGCTGGAAGTGGGTGGACACATTGGGTGGAGTTAGCGAAAGTGGGTGGACGTCACGTGATGTCGTTAAGCAGCGCAAACAGTGACATCAGTGATCTTTTAAGTGGTAGTCTCACGACCCAAATAGTAAACAATAAACATGGAGGACATGGAGTCGTTAGTGTTGCTGGTCTTGGTGCTGTGGCTTGTTGTCACCGACAACGCGGACAGATACTGGCAAGAGCGTATAGATGAGGCGAGGCGCATAAGGCTTCAGAAATTCTCGTAATTCGTAATTCTTCTTCTTCCGGGTTTGCGGTGTTTACAGATCCCAGCGCGCTCGCGGGGTGTGTGTGGGCATGTGAGGACACTCCTCCTCACCAATCAGTGCACAGGGGAGTGTCTGCTCACGCCCCCAGCCTCACTCGGCACGGTTTGGCCCGCTTCAGCCCCACTCCAAAACGGTGCGAGTTTTAGGGGCTAAGCAGGGCTGAAGCGAGCTGAGTCGTGCTGGTTTTTGGTAGTCGAAACGCGAGCCATGTCGGGCTGAAGTGAGCTGAAGCGAGCTGAAGTGAGCTGAAAAAGGGTAGTGGAAAAGGGCCATATCTCTCCAACACCAGATCCATGTAAACAAAACGGACAATTTGGAATTACAGCTGGAATTACCTTATTCTATTTTATAATCGGCTGGTCAGTGCAGTACTAGTAATACTTAAGTGACTTACCCATCCAATGAGGATTATTTTCTTGTTTACAAGATGCCACATCTGAGTCGCTGACAAATCCTGAATTTCTGTAAACATAACTGTCCAGAGATTTATAAGCATGCAGTGCTTCACCACTGAACAGCGAGGGAAAGTTAATGAGGTAACCCAGATAGCAAAAGGGCGTTGATTCGACGGGGAATCATCGGCATGTTCTTCGACCATACGCCGTCGAATCATCGTGGATCACCGGCGTTGATTCAACACCGCTTTGCTCATATGAGTTTGCGTTGAAACGATGTTGAAAAGTGGATGGTGGCCGACAGAGAATAGACCCCCTTTCACCCTTTATTCAACTACGGATTTCGGTCGATTTATAGTTTAATTTTCGGCGATGATTCATCCAACTTTACTTCCTGTTTTATGTACAACAGGAAGGCTACAAATTAAGCAAAACAGGCTAAATTAAACTAGCTAACAATAAAGCATCGGGGCTCTTGCCTAGGATGAACACACACATGCATACTTCAACCATGAAAGTGAAACTTAATTTATATTAATGTGCGTAGGCTACGTCCTGTTTTATGTACAACAGGATATAAAAATGCATGCAACAATGCACCTCTCCTAATGTTTGTCAAGCTATCTAATGAGACATAACTTTTAACATTTATAAGGAACAGAACACACTTGAACAAGTTCTTAGAAACATTTTATGATTTATTTATAATTTATAATTGTGGCCTATTCCTCCTGCGGCGCAGACACCTGTACATGGAAACAGAAAAACATAACCAAAATTAATTTGATGCAGCATTGATAAAGAAAGTCAGCAGTAGGCTATGGGTTTCTAAATGCCACCCTACCTCACGTCTCCTCATCCCTCCCTCTCTCTCTGGCGCATACTTAAGCCACTTCTTGATTGCGTCACTAAAAGTAGCGTGTGTGCTCCCTGGCAGCTGCTTTTGTAGAGCATCTGAAAGAAAAAGAACAAAACAACATTGAGACTTTGCATGGTGATAATTGTTAAAGTTTGAGTTGTTAAGACTATGCACGTCACACTCTAGTAGTAGGTGGCAAGTAATGGTACTAGTACAGAAAATATATGTAAAAATCAGAAACCATAGATGTGAATCTTGTGACAATTTAAACGGGATTAAAAAAAAAAAAACATTTTAATTTCCCCATTGACACAAAGCGGAAATAGAAATGCCACTACCGGACCGTTCGTCACTCAGTCAGCCTCCCTGGACTTGCCTGCACACCTGCTTTTTCTGAGTAAGGCGCCTGGTGAGTTTCTTAATCCTTTTTAATCCTTTGCATCTTTCACAATATGTTTGTCGTTGTCGTTATAATCGTAATGTTACAGTTAGTGAAGGAGTTATCAAAGAACGTTTAGAAGTAGTGTGCAAGTACTTGCGACAGCTTACTATTTTACCCTCTTTTACAGCTTTGTGCACATGCATAACCTACCAAACAGGACATCATGGATCTTGGTGTCCTTAAACGCAGTTTTTTCCCCCTTTCCAGCCCAGTTAAATTGCCTGGCCAAGCTGTTGACCAGGAGGCTATGCAGCATCCGCCTCACTGTGACCCCTACGTCGGTTCCTCCACAAAGGGCTAAGGTAGACACCTGATAGAATAAAATGTAGCATGAAGACAATAATGAGACAATAATGAGGCTACACAAAAGAACAGGTCAGCTCAAAACGACATGCAACCTAGGCCTACTTGCTCGATTTAAATGCTAAGTTTTCACACCAACGCTAAGTTTTCACTCCAACAAGACAACTACTTCGACTCGTTTTTCGATTGAATAATGCATCTGAATTGTTGTTGTTTCAAATGGATACTAGTTGAGGGAAATTTCTCCAACGCGTGATATGACTGAAGTTCATCATAACTTCTTAAATTGCTTGAAATTGTATTCGAAATTCCCTTTATTAATAGTGACTGAATAATGGTACGTACCAGATGTCCAGGGATGAATGAAAATGTAGTGTGGTCCAGTGTTTTTCTCAATGTTGTTTCAATGGTCCAAGCGTAACAGCAGGCCGATCCACAAGAGAGTCGCGATCCAACCGAGTGGTGTGGGAGTTTCACGTGCACCCAGGTATATAACGAAAATGACGTCATCCAGTAAACAGCAGTGGTAATCGCACTGCATTATGGGACAGCGTGGGACATCTAACGACATATCGCTACGTATACGTACTGGCCCTTTTTTATATCATGCCTTGAAATGAAAGTCAATACAACAGAGATGAGAGACACCGGGTATGAAAGTAACACCAGGATAAGTTGTAACACCACCATTCCCACCAGTTAGGTATAAGATGCAGGTTTTGTAACACTTTCAATCTTCTTAGAATTAATTTATGATCATCTTGGAAATGTTAAGTTATTTGCAAAAAAACTTTCAAAGATAGAAGGTCAAATCCATTGCTGAGTTAAGAAAGTAAACTGTTTTTTGTTCTTTTTTTATCATTTACTTATCATTATCACTTATACTTATATCATTTACTCGTATCTATGTGTAAGCAGGATAAGACAAACAGTGGCAATTTCAGGCCCGTAGCCAGCATTGTGGAGGGGGGGGGGGATCTTTTTTCCCCAAAGGTGGACTTCATCTGGCCCCCTACTCCCGTACCCCCCACATACACGAGCACACTTCAAATCTTCTAATTTAGACATTTAAAAAAATGTTCCACAACACTCTAGCCTAGTGACTTACCAGTAACAAAATAGACTTGAAGTATTCAGATCCGCTCTGCATAAAGCAGCTAAATCCTCTCTCTGTCTCCTGGCAGAAAGCTCCTTGGTTTGCTTGTGTCTCAATCACAGCTGGTATTCTGTAGAAAGACTTCTTTTCACCTTTCCCATCAGCTTTGTTAGAACACCCTAACACAGCACAAAAGTTTACCATTGTAGGTTTTTGATGAACCAAGTGCCTCGTGGGTTCACATACCGCACGCTGCCATTATTTCCCCCTAATCACGAGTTTGTTGGTCTTCCAATATGGCGCAGGGTTTGTTTACTTCCAGTTTCGGGTGACGTCAGTGAAAGGGGTCTAATGGGGGCATTACCGCCACCCACTGGATTGGGGTGTAAAGCAGTCTGAACAAAACGTGTAAACATAAACATAGGAGAAATGAACCCGTTTTTCTAACTCGTCCTCACTTAGTCTACTTTTCTTTTTTGATTAGTCTGGATTTGATATTGTAAATTTAAATGTGAATCAATGTATATTCATTGGACATGAACAAATGAATAAATCTTGAGTAATCTTGAGGGGCGTGTGTGTCCGGGGGGGGGGATCGAGCGAACCCTCCGATCCCCCCTGGCTATGGGCCAGAATTTATATTCTAAACAATTAGTTGCTCATCCTACCAATGTTGAAAACTGGCCGGCAAAAGTGACGATGGTTCAACATCGTATATTCGACCTTCTCTGATGGTCAACAGATCAACCTTTACCCACGGTGATTCAACAGTGATAAATCGACCTTCTCCGATGGCGGAGAAATCGACGTTTCATGGCGCCGTTTCAGTGTTGATTTTCTGACTTACGACGGAAACCGACCATTCTGACCAAGAATCGGCGCCGTTTCAATGTCCCTCTGCTATCTGGGTAATTATACACGTCTGGGTATTCCACTGGCAGTTCAATATCCACTGACACGGTCGTGAAAACTCCGTCCAGTAAGCCATAAGGGTCACTAATCTGTAGGTCGTTTATTTTAGACATATATCTAGTTATCTGTTCATTAGAAAAATGAGCCGTGTAGTCCGTCGGTTGAAATTGATCCATTCTGTACACGAGTGCAGCAGTATTCAGCGGTGTTCTTTACCAACAAGATGGCGTCTGTGTACTTTCCGGTCACGTGACTGCAAGATGCTCCTCTATGCAGCTGTGTGTGTGTGTGTGTGAGTGTGATGAATGCTTAAAAAAATGTTTTGAGAAAAGTCATGTCCCAGACCCAGGGTTAGGGGTATGCCTCATACATTAATAAGTCAGGACTTAATCAAAGAGAGAGAGAGAGAGAGAGAGAGAGAGGACTGAGAAAGAGAGGAGTACCTGCTGCTCTGAGTGTGTTCACTGCTTCAGATAGGTTAAATGCAGAGGATGAATTTCACTGTGCTTGAAATGGGCATGTGACAAATAAAGGGTTCTTATGTTCTTACCAGGAAATGCAGAAAAATTAAAAGACATTAGATTACAGGCATGGGTGCTGCCAGGGGGGGAAAGGTTAGAACAATTCTAGGGGCCCAGCACTGCCATGGGGCCCTTTAAGGGGCTGATAATATGCTTTTAATGATTTTAATAAGACTTTTGTAATAACAACAATGCAATATTCCATCTGGTAAAATGAGCTAATTGAACAAGGTTGTCTATTTCTTGAGTTCTTCAACATATTGTCATTTAACCCTCCCCCTTTTGCGAAATGGTACGGTCCAGTTCTGGTAGAAGCGCAATGCATTAAATCTGTGTGCTGATCAGTGCAACGCTACTTGCTGCTGTGTCGCGGTGCAGCAGCCAGCCAGCCAGCAGTGGAGTGCGTACAGTCTATGATCGCTAAATATGAAGAGTGGCTGTCAAAAACGCAAAGAAAGGCAGCTGAAAGCTGAGAGGGACCGGAGAGGCAGGCAACTGGTCACTCAGTTTTTCCCAAAGAAAGGTAGCTATCGCTCACATGTGTGTTCAAAATATTAGCGAATGGTAAATGAACAGTATGAACGTGGTTGGATTAGCCTATCAAGAGAACACTTTTACAGTTTGTACAGTGACATTTTTTCCATTTTAATAACTGAACTGACTTGTGTGATAAACAAGATGAAATATTACGTTATGCTGGTGCTAATAACTAGTGCTAATAATCAGTTTCATAACTAATGGGGTGCCCTAAATAAGCACAGATTCAGCCTCAGGGGGACCTCCGCCCTACCAAACCACTGAACCCCCCTTTGAAGAAGGAGGTAAGCAGCAATACAACCCATAAATGCTTTAGGATTGAAGTTTTTAATGAGCGAGCACCATATACAGTTTGCTAGATTAAAGTGTTGCTAATAACGGACACCAGTCAAGTGTTTGACATAGTTACGTGTGTGGAATGTTCACACGTTCTAAACCATTGGTTTCAAATTGAACATATTCCCTTTTTGCAGAACAGTACACACAGCTTTCTACCTAACACATAACAATCCATGGGATTTCCATAGGTATTTTGACGCTGGGTAGAAAACTTTTTCTATGATTTATTAGCAGTCACATCACACATTTCACTACCAATTGTCCTAGCACAAGAAGGCATGTGGCAAAATCTTGAATTTTCATTTGTGATTGTAAATGCACCAGAATTAGTCACTGACCAGCTTTCATCTAGTCCCTGGTAGGTTAATACATAAAATGTAATAACAAAGTCACAAACTCAAGGTCCATGGGCTATCAAAAGTCAAATAATGACAATAGTGCAATTGTGATGAGGGTGGGCAAAGTTGGGAGGCCCAAAATTCTAATCTTTCATGGGGCCCAAAATTTCTGGCGGCGCCCCTGATTACAGAGAACTAACCATAAGTCCGGTGTTCTCTGCCAAGAGAGACAGTCACAGCTTAGGCCAAAGCTTTGCTAAAAGCAACCCAACCCTGGACCCTTGGACCCACTGAGTAGTACCAGTATACTGGCCAATATTCATATAACACGTTTGCAGGCTTTGGGATAGATTTAACTTTTAATTCCATTTTTCAACATGCCAAAGGTGGCTACTGACTCCTTACCTCAACCCACAGCTGGGACCACAGTTAAGTTATAACAGGTAAGGTTGTCATGACCGTGCAGTATGAAGGCTATTTACAATTCATACAATTCCATATCATGACTTAAAGACTGATAAGTGATAAGCATGGATGAAGTGGAACAAAGTGATCCCTGGCATACAGGGATCACTTTGTGAATACACACTGGTAAGAAAAAAATAAGAGAGCAAAACATTTCATCCTGGCTCATTTATTGGGTGTCATTTTTTATTTGTCTATTACCAACATGTAATAGTCGCTCTTTAATTTCAAGAGCCTCTCTTTTTCCTTCAAAACCTTCTTTTGCCTTCTAAGCATGCATATTTCCATCCTCATTTTTTTTTCCACCAGGGGTGAAGAACTGGCACCTGCAGCAGGAAGGAGAGGGGTGGCAGGAGGAGACAGAGGCCTACTTGAGGGAGACGCTGCAGCTGGAAGAGGAAGAGTGCATGGAGGAGATGGAGGAGGACATGGGAGAGGAAGAGGAGGATGTGGGAGAGGAAGAGGAGGACGTGGGAGAGGAAGAGGATGATCTGCTGGGTGTTGATCCTCCTGTGCCCTAGGGAGGAGATATTGTTATTAGGATAACTTTGTGAGCACATTTTTGAGAGCTGGGTGTTGTTTACTCTTTCATTAAATATCACTATGCATACATTTCAGTGTCTGATTATTGCACAATGCTTACACCTCTATCTGTAAAAATAACTGCATTGCTGGGTCAAGCAGCACCCTCAATACCAGTGATGCTTTTATCTGACCCCAGCACGCTGTACACCACTGATGTAAGTGGGGACAGAGGCTTTGGTGCTGAGAGTTGAGAGTGATCTGTCCTGTGAATGTTCAGCCATATTTACATTTAAAAAGAGACAACACGGTTGAAAAGGGTTATGCCACTCAACGACCTATTTACATCTACATGATCTTTGGCCTCCTTCCCCCCTAATGGGCTGAATGCTCCTTTGTGCTGCTGCTGCTGTGTGTGAGTGTGATGAAGGTTTAAAAAAATGTTTTGAGAAAATTCATGTCCCAGACCCGGGGTTAGGGTTATGCCTCATAAATTAATAAGTCAGGACCTAACCGTCATCAAAGAGAGAGAGAGAGGACTGAGAAAGAGAGGACTACCTGCTGTCCTGATGTGCAATATTACAATATCACCTTGTCACTTTAACTACAATGCCACTCTAATCATATTGTCATTTTAATTTTATCCTCACATCATTTTATTTATTTGTCATATTTTATCTGCTGCCTTTTTTTAATTAATTCATTAATTTTTTTCTTTTGCTTTGTTACTGGCAACAGTCCTGCCATTGTATATTGTACATAATACACCTTTTTTTTTTTGCTCTTGTAATGTACCGTTCTTCGCCCTTCTAATTGCCCTTCGGGGATAAATAAAGTTTTGTCTAAGTCTAAGTGTGCATGTGTGTGTGTGTGTGTGTGTGTGCGCTAATATTTTTAAAATTTATTTCAGATTGTATTTTGTAAAATAATGTTCATATTTTAAAAAGATTTTCTAATGAACACTTACCAGTTCTTGTTGTGTGTGTGTGTGTGTGTGTGTGTGTGTGTGTAATACTGCAGTGTGTGTGTGTGTGGCAGAGGTCAGACAGGAAAAGTTGAGAACCTGGGAAAGCAGCATGGTTGCTGCATTTCCCTCATTCTCAACCAATTGTGTGAGCATCTGTCTGTGTGTTTGTGTGTGTGTGTGTGTAATGCTGTGTGTGTGTGTGTGTGTGTGTGTCTGTGTGTGTGTGTGTGTGTCTGTGTATGTAATACTGCATGCTGTGTGTGTGTGTCCAAGCGTTGAATTAGTGATTTATTCATCTGTGTGGTGGGAAGAAAAATCAGAATGTGCAAGCTCTCTTCTCTATGATAGGTGACTCCATGGCAGCTTCAGTAAAGCCACTTTTCACTCATACAATTATAGATGAAGGCAGTGATGTTACTCTGTCCTGCAGCTACAAAGCAAGTGGTACAGGAAACTACCTGCACTGGTACAGACAATATCCAAAATCTAAACCTGACTTCCTTCTTTTTATATCACAAAGTGAATATAAAAGTGGCTCAATCCCACCACGTCTCTCTGCTGAAATTGATGAAAAGAATAACCAAGTGGATCTGCTCATCGCCTCTGCTACTGTATCAGACTCTGCACTATGGACCCTTTTCACGTGACGTCACGACAAACGTGGCCGCCATTTTGGACATGTACTACCAGTAGTTTACCACAGCCAACATTGAGGAATGGCAGCAAAGAAACTGTTTATTTTCAGCAAGACTTCCATCATGCCACTATATTGTTGTGCACCTGGATGTAGTAACCATCAACAAACAAGGCAAGGGTTATCATTTTATCGGATCCCGGTAGATGCTGACCGACAGAGAAGATGGATAGTGGCATACCAACGCTTGTGTAGTGACCACTTTGTTGGAGGTAAGACGAATAAAATTAGCCAGAAAAGGCATTACATTGCTGTTAACATTCCATTCTAGTTTACTGTAATTATGATCTGGCAGCTATTTACACCAGATCCAGTGTAAATAGCTGCCGGAGCCAACGTCCAAGGTTCCGGAGCGCGCTAGCTCGCGGCCGGCCGGAGCGCACTAGCTCGCGGCTGGCCGGAGCACGCTCCGGCAAGCTCGGACATTGGCTCCGGCAGCTATTTACACTGGATCCGGTGTAAATAGCTGCCGGAGCCAATGTCCGAGATTCTGGAGGGCACTAGCTCGCGGCCGGCCGGAGCGCACTCCAGGAAGCTCGGACATTGGCTCCGGCAGCTATTTACACTGGATCCGGTGTAAATAGCTGCCAGATCATAATTACAGTAAACTAGTAAATACAGTTTTCTGCATCTCACTCCTTTTTCTTTTATGTTTGTCGCCTTCCTCGCATTCAAACCGATTCGAGCCGAAGTCCACTACATGTCCAAAATGGTGGTCACGTTTACGAAGGTCACGTGACTGAAAAGGGTCTATACTACTGTGCTCTGCAGCCCACAGTGACAGGAAATCCAACTGCACTGTACAAAAACTTTCACACAGTTATGTTATACTGAAGGCTGATCACTTGTCAAAGTTACATAATTCCAGATGATATAATATCAATGATATAGTGAGTTAAAATAAATAAATGGGGGGTTAGATCAGTCAATAAAATCTATATTCAGTGTGTCTTGGCTCGGGGCGGCACGGTGGTGTAATGGTTAGCGCTGTCGCCTCCCAGCAAGAAGGTCCGTGTTTGAGCCCTGTGGCTGGTGAGATCCTTTCTGTGTGGAGTTTGTATGTTCTCCCCATGTCCGTGTGGGTTTCCTCTGGGTGCTCCAGTTTCCCCCACAGTCCAAAGACATGCAGGTTAGGTTAGCTGGTGACTCTAAATTGACCGTAGGTGTGAATGTGAGTGTGAATGGTTGTCTGTGTCTATGTGTCAGCCCTGTGATGACCTGGCGACTTGTCCAGGGTGTACCCCGCCTTTTGCCCGTAGTCAGCTGGGATAGGCTCCAGCTTGCCTGTGACCTTGTAGAACAGGATAAAGCAGCTAGAGATAATGAGATGAGATGAGATAATGGGCTTTTTAGACTTGCCTTGCCAGCAGAGGTGGAAAGAGTACTAAAATATTATACTCAAGTACAAGTACTGTTACTCTGATGAAATTTTACTTAAGTACAAGTAAAGTTACCAGACAAAAAATCTACTCAAGTAAAAGTAAAAAGTAGATCATTTAAAATGTACTTTGAGTAAAAGTAAAACGTTACTTTTAACAATGGGTGTTTTCTGCCTCCATTGTGTTATGCAAAAATGAAGAAGAAGAGGAAACAAGGATATATGTACATCTCAACCCAAATGTTTTATTTAAAGGAAGTGTATCAAATTGAATGCTTAGGATAATGCTGCATTAAAACTGAGACAAACAAAAAAGGTCATTACACACAGTCATGTCGTTTACATCGCCCTGACCACACACAAAGCATTGTACACGAAATACGAAAGTGAAATGTTGCACCGAAATCTCGTAGCTTGCCTGTGTGCACTGTGTGTTATTGAACAATTCAATTCAAACATTATTTGTTTTGCTTAGTATTCCTTTCTGGCCTGTTGGATGCAGAATGGTAGGAGGACTGATCACGTCAGGTTGGCGAGCTAACTTGCTTGCATGATTAGCCAACCGAATAACAGACTAGTTACCGTTATGTTACAGTACCAACAGGCTGCTACTTCAACATTAGCAATGCCATCCACTATTTTTGGAATATAACCAGCCTATTGTCGGTTTTACTATGGAAAAGAAACATTATGATCAGGGGTGCAGATACGTTTTTTGAACTGGGGGGGACAAAAAACTGGGGGGGACAAAAAACTGGGGGGGACAAAGCTGCCAGCAAACCAACCCCAACCCCGATATGCCTGTCAAACTTGTTGTGGGTAACCATAGCAACCAAGCTCGAGCTCGCAACCTGCGCAGTCTGCGCAGCTCAACCAACCGAATATCAGTCTTTGTTTTGTTTTATGTGAGTTGTTGCAACTATGTATACACTGCTGTGCACCTCAATAAACCGAATGGTAATTAGTCTTTTGATTTTTCCATGAGGTTTGCCTTATGCAAAGAAAGACAGCATAGACGTTTTTTTCCTCCCTATAAGTGGGGGGGACCGAACGAGGTGAATTTAAATCTGGGTGGGATGAATCCCACCTGTCCCACCCTCTATCTGCGCCCGTGATTATGATGACAATACTTACCTCAACATGCTTGCGCAGATTAGACGTCGAATTTTTGTATGCCGCAATGGTTGTCTTCTTGGGCACACATAATCTGCATTGCATAATGAAACTGTCACCCCTTTTCTCTACGAAGCTGAAGTGATCACGTATGTAGGGCCAAGGGTGCACTTCATTACTGGAAGAAATTGCATTTTCTGCAGGGTCGTCCACCACAGGTTCCTCGGTCTCCTCCATGTCCGCAGGGGTGCTTTATCAACACCCGTGGCCCAGGGGCTAGGCCCCTCATAGGCTACCTGTCAACCCTACCCTTACCGTTGGCCAGGAAAACACTCTTATTTTATTTGCAATACGTGTCAAGCATTTACAGTGTAAGCGCATAATTAGCCTAGAAGCCTACGATAGGTTACGTTTGGCTCAACGTAGCTGCACAAGGCCCACGCTCACATCGCTCAACACATCCGACCACAGAGGGAGAGAAGAACGCACGCATTATCATTACAGAGCCAGTTCTGATTATTACCATGGACAGGACAGTGATACTGCGTAACTTTCACGCAGGGGCATGGCCAGAGATAACCACACAAGCACGCGTGTGCTAATGTAGACCTATGTGTTGTAAACATAAAACACACACACCTACAGACAACTCCTTTAAAAAAATAAAATACATAAAAATAGCTCGGCGGCATGAAAACAAACATTCACTGCAAGACAAGGTGTCCTAGAATCGCCATCAGTTTTTAATATCTATATGGACTTTGTTGTCAGGATTGCACAGCATGAGATATCAAAACTGTACCCAGATACAGGCTTCAAGTTCAGATATTGCATTCCAAATGAGGTATCCACAAGAGAAATGCGTACGAAAGCACGAGCATCAGGAGAGGGTTGCATAACAGAGATTCTATATGCAGATGATCAGGCCATACTCGCTGGATCCATCGAGGAGCTTCAGAATATTCTTCAGTTGTATGATAAGACCTACACCCGCTTTGGTTTACAAATATCATATGTCAAAACAGAAACAATGGCTTTTAACATCAATGAGGATATCAAATGTAAACCAAGTATCATTTCCCTTGGCGGCACTAATATTAAAAATGTCCGCACCTTTAAATATCTTGGTTATAATGTCAGCAACTGTGATGAATCCTCACACTTCCTGCATGCTAGGATAAGTGCTGCATTCATGAAATGGAATGAACTGAAAGACGTTCTAACCGACCACCGAATACTACTAAAAACCCGTATAAAGTTCCTAGTGGCATGCGTTCGATCTCGTCTCCTGTACAGCACACAGGCATGGCAACTATCATCCAGTGAAATTCACAAAATTGAGGTAGTGTGGCACAGCTTCCTAAGGAAAATGATTAAAGGTGGATATAAACGAAAGAATGCCCCTGACCAAAAGAACACTACAAATGAAGATATAGACTGGAGCTACAAGATGTCCAATGCTGACCTCCGGAAACTGACAGGAACCCAGGATATAAAACTATCCTGCTACCTACAACAACTAAAATATATTGCTCACGTTTGCCGGATGGGCAATAACCAAGTGCAAAAGCAGCTCCTATTTTACAAAAATGGTTACAAATGGATGAAATGGGAAAATCTGCTGGGCATAGACACCCAACAGATAAGACATATGATGATGGACAAATCAAACTTTGAGCAACTGCTGCAACTGCTACAGCAGAAACACCCCTAGAGAGTTTAACTTTTGGCAGGGGAACATGATGATGATGATGATGATGAAGGTACTTGGCGGCCACATGAAACATAAACACCATGGACAGCGGCCAAACTCATAACTCTACAGACCGAAATACACGAAACCAAGTCCTACTAGGGTCTATTTTACCGATCTATGTTCAAGCATCATGCAAGTCTTCCTTCTCCTTGAATAAGACCGTGCATTCAACTGCCTTTTTGACATGACTGCATCGAAATACCACTTGCAACAATATTTCACGCACTCCATCAAGAAAAAAGTTAAACATGATGAACACGGGCATACTGTTTTGAGCATGTGATTTTTTAAAAAGAAACTAGCTACATCAAAGTCTTTCAATAAACCCATCCTTTAGCGCAAATGAGCTTAACCTAGTTCAAAGCATGACGCTAGCAGTAGCTGCATAAGGCAAAATCATGTGGGCCTTTCGTCAACAACAAGCCACAGCGGGCAAACATTAATAATCAAGTGTCCTTACCTTAAAACGTTGTCTTGACCACAGAACTTCTCAAGTATTTCACTTAAATCCACACGGGTTAACAGCACACCCAACACAGCTAGCAAGAAATGTGGATCTGCGCTAGCTTTGTATTGCTATTCCCCTCAGTATGCTTACTCTGTCTGCTGCCCGAACTGTGAAAATTATAGGCTACAATCTTTTCATCAATTTCTTCAGTAGATGCTGTTTTAGACATTTTATTATCCCCATCGAAATATGCTATTATACTAACAGGATTATAACTCAAATCACACGACACGTATTCAAATCACAACTGATTTATTTTACTGTTGGACAGATCATAGCATATCTAGCCTAGCTGCACATAGCCTAGCTGCTGGTAGGCTGATAACTGATAAGTAGCTGATATTCTGAACAGATTGGTGATCCTTACCTTAAAAAATTCTGTGACTTTAGGCAACGATTCTATCATTACCTGCATCTCTCTCTTTTTTTCCTTTTATGCGCCCCACTAACATGTGAACGCTTCATCTTTCAAAGCCTCTAAATTTGTGTCTCAGTAGTCTGCAGTCTTTGGCGCGCTTTCGTGCGTGACGTTACATTTTGTTACATTTTATTCTGGTACAGTTGTGGGTGTTTGTTTCGCGAACCACATCCACCATGTCTCTTACAGCAGGCTACTGTGCGCTCATTTATTTCTAACCTTATTTCTATCCGTACATTAATGTAGGCCCATGATTCCGACAGTTTATTTGATAAATATTACAAGGCCCCTGATTGGCTGTGGCCCAGGGGCGTGAGCCCCCCGAAGCCCCCCCTTAAAGCGCCGGTGCATGTCCGCCATTGTCTGTGTGAGACTCACGCGCGCGACAACTGTCCTTCCTGTGATTCATTTCCAGAACGCATTTCCCCTTCTCCATTTTAGCCTTTATTTATTTATTTATTTATTTTTTTTTTTACTCAGTAACGGTTGTGATGTAAAATGTACCGAAGTACACTACTTAAAAGAAAACGTACTTAAGTAAAAGTAAAAGGACACTCTTTAAAAATTACTTGAAAAAGTATAAGTACACAAAAAAGCTACTGAAGTACAGTAACGCGAGTAATGTAATTCGTTACTTTCCACCTCTGCTTGCCAGTTACTGAGCTATATATTTAATAAACTCCACAAAGATCAACATACACTTGCATTTGTTGTCCTACCTTAACCTGACCATAGTTTTCATTGATATCACTGTTTAAAGATCGTGACGGCCAAATGAGACTTCGAAGCGCATATCAAGAATAAGGGGGCAGATGAAGCCCCGCTTTGAGGCTTTGTATCGTTGAGCAGAAAACCACATGACCCATGATAAACAAGGCCTCGGTTGTGATTCACTTAAAGGTTCATTACTCGGACTCTCATTCAGCAGACTTCACTAGCAACCTACTGCTAAGAGAAATGTACAGCATGTTTAATTTCTACCTCACGTCAATGTTCTGCCACTTTACATTATTATTTGCATGTACAGTAATTTGCACAATGTTCCATTATAAAATAACTTATGTCATCAAATTTTTTTTTGCTTGTTTGTTTTACTTATTTGCCCGTATGTTATTTGGTGTTGACCCTCTGTCTCTCTCTTACACACACACACTTTGTCTCTTTCTATGGATTTATGGTCAGTATACGGTAATTTTGTCTGCACAATAAAAAGGTGTACATAAACATAAAGGGAGTAAGCTTTGTGTTCAGTGCTTGTGTGATGGGACTGTGAGTGCTACTGCAGCCGTGCAGTGCACAGAGTAACTTTTAGGGGAACCTTTATTGATTCTTGTTGAGGAACAGGTTTTTTTTTAACTGTGTTTGGATTGAGGCGATTCCTTTTCTTAGAAATTCCCTCCCCAGCCTCACGTGGTTCCCTCACGTGGTTTTCTTCCAAACGATCCACGCCCCGAGGTGGGGCTTCATCTGCCATGCCCCCTTATACTTGGCACGCGCTTCGGAGCCTTGGCTTCAGACGGCCATCACTATCGACCAATAATTGCTGATTATTGTCTGTCTGTATTTTGCCACAGCATTAAATCATAATGTATTTTGTGTGTGTGAGCAGTTTAAGGACAGTTCCCCCATTTCCCCCTGATGAAGCGATCAGCCAGGATGTGTTTCTATCTGACACTTAAAGACATCGATTTGAATTAAAAATTCTGCAAAGGGAATAAATCTGAATTAATAGTACAGATCTTTGCACAGATAACTAGAAAAGGTGTCATGAATTCAGTTACAGGTGTTTACATTTTTCCTAAACCTTTGTTTGTTTGTTAAAATTGCATTTTATATACTCTACGTTAATATTTATTTTTAAACCTTTATTCGTCACATGCACACTTCAAGCACAGTGAAATTCATCCTCTGCATTTAACCCATCTGAAGCAGTGAACACATGCACACACCCAGTGAGCAGCCCAGAGTGCAGCCCAGAGCGCCCAGGGGTTCGGAACCTTGCTCAAGGGCAACTCAGCCCAAGGCCGCCCCATGTCAACCTAACTGCATGTCTTTGGATTGTGGGGGAAACCAGAGCACCCGGAGGAAACCCACACAGACACGGGGAGAACATGCAAAAAAACAGGCATGCGACAAGGGTGGGACTCAAACCCACGCATGCAGAGCACAATAGATTAGCAGTCCATCGCCTTAACCTCTCGGCCACCTCGCCCACATTAATATGTGTGTGTTTATTTATTTTGTCTGATGCAATGATCTTTGGTGTGTTAGTAACTCTGTCAAAGTCAAAACTCAGACTCATTAAAATATTTGTTGGAACATTATTGCTGTATATTTATTTAATAAGCCTGTTATGAAAATGTGAAAACTACATATTCACAAATAAATCCGTCTAAAATGCTCATCTGAAGTCTGACTGAAAATGAAATTATAATCATTTGAAACCAATCGCAGTAAATTTTGTGCTGCTTTTCCTGATCAGAGGCTAATTATAGGATTGGATCAAAACACAGTAAATGAATTATTACATAATGCTGGTTTGGGCCATAAACCTGTGTTTTGTACAAATCTTTTATTTCACTCCTTTTGAAGAAAAGTCCAACTTTATTCACGGATAATAATCCACGAAACACAACAAAATGCATTTGAAACCAATCGCAGTAAATTCTGTGCTGCTTTTCCTGATGGTAGAATAATTATTGGACTCGGACTGATGGGTTCGGAACCAAACAAAACCGCTTCCTCATAAAGCAACGCGGTGGGACAGAAAGACTTCAACGGCCAATCAGGCGGCACTTTCCTCATGAATATTCATGAAGTCCCTGCCCACCTCGCGATAATTGAAAGGTGTTTGTGTTTAAATGTTTGGAAATCCCCACAAAACGCTCATTTGTAGAAGCGGCGAGATCAGGATCCAGCAGCGACTCTGACACAGCGGTTATTCCTGCAGCACCGCTGGGTTTATTCCCGCACCGGCAGCAATGAACTCTCAGTTTTCCTTTTCACTTCAGGGGATCAAACCCCAGTCTTTCACGTGATAGGCAGAGATCCTGTCCACTATACTAACAAGGATGACATTAGATGCTTCATTTATGGATCTAATGTAGAAACCAGCGCAGATCAAAGTGCAGAAATTATCATATGACAGGGTTCACATGTGATTCATGAAACGTTTGTATGTTGCCAATCACAGCGTAACAATGATTGGGCATTGATAAATGTGGTGGGTGAAAACCATTGTCATTTAAATATCACAATCCTAAATATTATCATGTCATTTATCAATCTAACGTAGAAACCAAAGCAGATCATGTGCCTCTCCTCTCGATGTTTGTTTTTTCATCTTAATTATTGTTTGTGTCACAATAAAACAACAGTTTTCACCTTTAAAGTGGGAGGCATGTTGAGTAAATCAAATGGTGCTAACCCCCCAAAAATCCATTTTAATTCCAGCTTGTAATGCGACAAAACAGGACAAATACGAAGGGAGATGAATACTTTTGCAAGACAATGTAAGTTTGATTCTTCAGATACAATTATGTGAAAGATGAATAAATAAGCATCTAAACTATTTAAAGAGTCTTGCCAGTAATCAGATCTTGGCAATGACACATCTGGCTCTGTTATGGCCCTTTTCCACTACCCTTTTTCAGCTCACTTCAGCTCGCTTCAGCTCACTTCAGCCCGACACGGCTCGCGTTTCGACTACCAAAAACCAGCATGACTCAGCTCGTTTCAGCCCTGCTTAGCCCCTAAAACTCGCACCGTTTTGGAGTAGGGCTGAAGCGAGCCAAACCGTGCCGACTGAGGTTGGGGGCGTGAGCAGACACTCCCCTGTGCACTGATTGGTGAGGAGGCGTGTCCTCACATGCCCACACACGCCCCGCGAGCGCGCTGGGATCTGTAAACACCGCAAACCCGGAAGAAGAATAATTATGAATTACGAGAATTTCTGAAGCCTTATGCGCCTCGCCTCATCTATACGCTCTTGCCAGTATCTGTCCGCGTTGTCGGTGACAACAAGCCACAGCACCGAGACCAGCAACACTAACGACTCCATGTCCTCCATGTTTATTGTTTACTATTTGGGTCGTGAGACTACTGCTTAAAAGATCACTGAATCAGTGACATACAGAGCATCGTGCACGAGTTCGCGGAGCGCAAGGCTCGTCGTATGCCCTTCAAATAATGCGCGCAGTAGGCTATTGATGTTTTATTATGAGCCATGTACAGTATGTCGCCGAATGTTTTTTTTGTTTCTGAGTTACATGTTCGTTTGAAGGACTTAATGTACAAAATAACATAGTTGCACCCCGGAGTGTTGAAATTGGTAAACACAGTGCATTCAGTGAGGTTTGCACCGCCCTCCTTTTATTTCTGACTCTTCCTGTCAGCGTTGCAACCTCTGAGCGCTCATTCGTATGCCCTTCAAATAATGTGCGCAGTATAGGCTATTGATGTTTTATTATGAGCCATGTACAGTATCCTAATGTTTTTTGTTTCTGAGTTACATGTTCGTTTGAAGGACTTGATGTACTAAATAACATAGTTGCACCCGGTAGTGTTGAAATTGGTAAACACCGCAGTTGCGGACATTTTGTAGCCTAAAATGATGTTATGATAAGCTTTAATAAAGGGCCCGGTCATTTGCCCCGCCCCCGGCCCGGCTCTGACTTGTTCCGCCACTGTCACTGATGTCACTGTTTGCGCTGCTTAACGGCATCACATGACGTCCACCCACTTTCGCTAACTCCACCCAATGTGTCCACCCACTTCCAGCCAGCACGGTTCAGCGCGGTTGTAGTCGAAATGCAACTCCAACAGCCCCGCTCAGCTCGACTCAGCTCGACTCGGCACGGCACGGCTCAGCCGCGTTTGTAGTGGAAAAGCGGCAATAGAAGATCTCTGCACATCCATTAGGCCTTAGGCATTCACACTTCATTACTCACTTCACTAGTTGTTGGGTTTCCTGTGGTGACAGAAACACACAGGACCGAAACCATCAGAAAACAACTCGATGGGTTTCTTTATGTATCCACACTCTATGCCAACTGGCCACTCGGCGGTGTTTAGAACTGCTGATTAATAACACTGGCCACTAGGCTATTATACTGAATACTGTAATTAAATCAAAAGGTGCTTCAACAAAGTATTAGTTTAAGGGTGTGCACACTTATGCAACCAGCTTATTGTACATTTTTTATTTCTTTATGTTTTCCCCCTAACAGATTTGTTTGTTGTACAATTGAATTGTACAGGTTATAGGTCACATTAAAGGTGGGAAATGTTTTGAAATTATTTATCGTGGTCTTTTTTTTTACATCAGACAAACCTATCATTTTAATGGGGTGTGTACACTTTTTACATCCACTTTTAATATTCCTGAGATGAAAGAAAGCTATCCCCGTAATGTTGTCTGTATGAGTTTCAAACGAAAGACTGGAGTCAATCAGTGTGTTTACATGCACATAGAGGAAATCGAATTTCTGCCGTTGCTCGTCTGAAATCAAAGTTCTAAATGGCATGTAAACACCTTAGCTAGGCTGAAATTGAACTGAACTTGATTTCTCGCAATCGAGCTACACGACCTAGATTATGCGATTTCTGCCGAGCTACTTAGTGCATGTAAACCCTATCGAGCTACGTATTCGATCTACTTACTTCAGCACTGCCCCTTCCGGAAGTGACGAGTGACGAGACCACAAGCGGGAAACACAACAGCCTCGGTCGGCATGACACTTCACCTTAGCTGCCCACTTTATTAGGAACACTTCTGTTCGTACATACAAACTACAAACTCTCTTCTTAGAGTTTAGAGTTTATTTTATTTTTAAAAGGGACAGTGTACAAATTAAACATTATCCTTGTGGTAAAGACAGATGTCTGTACCAGGTTATAGCAGTACATGCTAATTTCCGCCTGTAGTCCCTTTGTTTATACTCTTGAATAGCTCTTCTTCATGACGACAACCGGAAGTGTACCAACACGATGGGGTGTGTAGCACCACCTGTGGCTCGGGTGCACAATGCACCTCACTCAAAAGCTCGATTTCACAGTATGCATGTAGGATTGGATTTCTCTGGCACCCCTGCTGGGACCCTTTGCTCGATTACCAACAGCAGCTCGATTTGGATGCGGATGTAAACGTACTGAATGATCACACTGAGGTCTTTTACTGCTGCACATTAAGCCCATGTTTACATTAGACCGTATCAGTAGATCATCAGATTAACGTTTTTAAAATGATTAGTGTGCACACAGCAACAGCAATACACGATTTGCATGCACACAGCAATACCAATACACGGATACGCTCAGCTCCGCAGGCATCCTGCGCTCCAAATCACTCCGCCCTGAACAGCGAGTGCCCTCTGGAGGGTGTGCACTCCGGCCTTGCGCAGCTCACAGAGCACGCGAGTGAAGTGAACAAGCTGTGATTCGGGACTGAGCCGCTGTGTGTGTGATCCCAGCGCATATCACTTACCACTTGCAAGTGGAAGGATGGCAAGCCTAAAGACAATCATAACTACACAATGGGCAGTATTTGCATTAGTATTTGCAGTATTTTCATACTTTTATACTCTTTAATGAAAGGTAATACAAGGCGGAAGTCCGCGCCGTTTTTCAGCAGTCACGTCACATGACCAACGCCAGCGAATCAGGAAGGTGGATATCACAGTGACATTGTCCAATGAGACGCCAGCTAGAGCTCGGCACAGCGTATCCGCGTATTCTGAATGTTTACACAGCACCGGAGCTGACACGATCTGGATTGAATACGTGGACGCTGGCGGATTCCCGTTTCCCGGCGTTTCCAGGCGGTTTAATGTAAACGGACAGTGCATCCGTGAAGAAAACGAGACAGATACGGTCTAATGTAAACGTAGCCTAAGAAACAGAAAGGCCATCCAGAGTTACCATCCATCCATCCATCCATTATCTGTAGCCACTTATCCTGTACAGGGTCGCAGGCAAGCTGGAGCCTATCCCAGCTGACTATGGGCGAGAGGCAGGGTACACCCTGGACAAGTCGCCAGGTCATCGCAGGGCTAATACATAGAGACAAATAACCATTCACACCTATGGTTAATTTAGAGTCACCAATTAGCCTAACCTGTATGCCTTTGTACTGTGTGGGAAATCGGAGCACCCAGAGGAAACCCACACAGACATGGGGAGAACATGCAAACTCCACACAGAAAGACCCTCATCGGCCACTGGGCTCGAACTCAGGACCTTCTTGCTGTGAGGTGACAGTGCTAACCATTACACCATCATGCTGCCCTCAGATTTACTATGTAATCAGAAAACCTACTTCTAGCTGCATGTGGTCCTAGTACAAGTACATCTGTCTTGTCAGAGTTCAGGGTGGCAGGGTAGTGTAGTGGTTAGCACTGTCCCCTCATAGTAAGAAGGTTCTGGGTTTGAGCCCAGCGGCTGATGAGGGCCTTTCTGTGTGGAGTCTGCATATTCTCCCTGTGTTTGCATGGGTTTCCTCCAGGTGCTCCAGTGTCCCCCACAGTTCAAAGACATGCAGTCTTTCGGTTAACATGGGGTGGCCATGAGGTTTGGCTGAAGTGCAGTTGAGCAAAACACCTAATGCCCAACTGCTCCCTGGGTGCTGTAGCATGGCTGCCCACTGCTCTGTATGTGTGCTCATTGCTCACTTGTATGTGTTAACTGCATCAGATGGGTTATATCCAGAGGTTAAATTTCACTGTGTGCTTAAGTCTGTCCTTGAGTGTATGTGTGACAAATAAAGGCTTGGTTTCTTAAGGAGAAGGAAGGTAATAAGCATCCACTATCTAATTTCCTTCACACATTGCTACAGTAACATACTAGCTACTGTTGTTGACATTAGCTAGCTTGACCTTCAAAATGGCGGACACCGGGGCATCACGTCACCTGTGACGTCACGTCGAAAACCTCTATAGTCCCTGGACAGATGTTAGAAAGTCACCTTGCTCTACCTGCCATAGTACAGCCTCAAAGAGCTGCTGTAGAGGGTAAGCGTAAGGTCACCAAATGATGTAAATTTCAGGGTTAAACATTTTTCAGGGATCAAGACTTAATGATGATAATGATAATGAGGGATAATGACTTAATTTACAGCTTTTCTGTAGCAAGAGGAGTAAATTTCATGAATGAATTAAGGCAGTGTTTAAATAGACTGCGTTAGTACACTATCTGAAGCATTATTAGGACAATACTGTACTACAGGAAGTAGTACTGTCTACTGCTGTCAGAATGCAGAGAAAAAGACCAGTAACAGAAGAAGACAGACTGGTGAGTCAGAGGTTCATCCTACAGCAAGGTAATGAGCCACAACATTAGAAGAACAGAACCAGACGGTGGCTTCACATGATGAAGACCAGCATAGTCTCCAGACCTAAGCCACATGGAGCTGGTTTGATGAACTGGACAGTAGGTGAAAGCAAAGAAACCTGCAAGTGCAACACATTTGTAGGAACTTCTGCAATAGTGTTGGACCAACTTTCTGAACAAAGTTTGAGTTCCATTGTAGAAAAAACACCATGAGTGTGTTCAGCTGCTGGATTAGTTAAAAATTAAAATTTAATTAATAAATTAAATTTAGGTAAACTTTGATTCCTTTTTACAATCCTTTTTACAAACTGTTTGGCCATCAGCAGTAAAATAATTACTTGGTCTGTGGTACTTTTTGAGTTACACAAGAATGAGGCTTTCAAATGTCCACTGTTAATGTTTTGATTTGGTGCCTCTGACATCACTTTGGACAGCCAGTGACTGACATGTTTGTCTCGGGGGAGAATTATTAGTGTCCTGCGTGGTGTTACTGGGTGAGTACTGCATGGGACAGGCTAGCAGGCCTCAACTTCTGACAAACTTTGGCAGACACTGAGCTCCCTCCATACTATATTATGCAGAGTGGCTGTTTGGCCACTTACTGCCCGGTACATGGATGGTAGATAATATGAGGGAGATCCACTCCCTGGTTCAGTTAATATAAGCTTGAGGCTCTGGCCCCATTGTCTCTCCTAGTTCCCTGATGGTATCTGCAGCTTGTTCTTGGGAGTCTCCGTCTACACAATAATTCACTAAAGTAAATTTACATCCATATCACTTTGTTATTTAGCTGATTTTATATAAGCTTACAACCTAGTAAGTCAGTGATCTCATGTAATGGACCTTAGGATCCTTACCAGGGACACATAACATGAGTAATTAACAGCTCAAACCTATAACACTAAGGATCAGCATGTATTGCAGACTGAGGAAAAATTCAAAAAGAAGACAAAATCTCCAAGTTCCAGTAAGGTGGGTGAAACATGAAACACAATAAAGAGACAAGGCCAGTATACAGAGAAAAATAACACTTAAATGACAGGTTGGGATGAAACATGGGTTAGACATTCAAACTATGTATGGGGTCAATTGAAGCTGTTTGTGTATTCTTATGTATGTGAGCATCAGCGTTGGCCATCCAGTTTCACATTTAATTATTATTTTTTCATCATAACTACTAGTATTGTAATTTTTAAGATGTAGCACTGACCTGGACTGTTACAATAATCCGTGAATAAATGTTAATGTACTATTATAGGTTAATATAAGAATATATTGATCCCCAGAGGGAAATTCAGCCCAGCTCTATATAATTAAAATTAGCTCCACCTTTACCAGCTGTAAAATTACACATTGATCCATGATAATTATAATACAATAATATTATTCTGAAATTGGCTATTTTGCATTATGAATAGTTTTGGTACTTAAAGTATATTCAGAACTAATACTTGTTTTTTACTGAAGTAAAATTTTGAATGTAGGATATTTACTTGTAACTGAGTATTTATACAGTGTAATATTACTACTTTTCCTTAGGTAAACGCTCTACTGATTTACATATAGAGATAACTGGGTGTACATGGTTAAATTTTATTTTTAAGAAGGGGGCATTCTTATTTTAATGTTAACATTTTTTTTTACTTTGTAAAGTAAAAAAAATATTAATATTAAAATAAGAATAAGTGGGCGGCACGGTGGTGTAGTGGTTAGCGCTGTCGCCTCACAGCAAGAAGGTCCTGGGTTCGAGCCCCGGGGCCGGCGAGGGCCTTTCTGTGTGGAGTTTGCATGTTCTCCCCATGTCCGTGTGGGTTTCCTCCGGGTGCTCCGGTTTCCCCCACAGTCCAAAGACATGCAGGTTAGGTTAACTGGTGACTCTAAATTGACCGTAGGTGTGAATGTGAGTGTGAATGATTGTCTGTGTCTATGTGTCAGCCCTGTGATGACCTGGCGACTTGTCCAGGGTGTACCCCGCCTTTCGCCCGTAGTCAGCTGGGATAGGCTCCGGCTTGCCTGCGACCCTGTAGAAGGATAAAGCGGCTAGAGATAATGAGATGAGATAAGAATAAGTTAAGTATAATAACTTAAGTTAACTGCAGAGATAAATGTGATTGTTCTCTAAATTTCAAACAAAACCAGGCCTGTGAGTCAGAGTTGAGAAGTGCAGAATATTGTGGTGCCCTCTCTGCCTTCAGCTCAGCCTTAATTGATGGCCCATCAAGGGGAGGGGCACTCCCCCCCCCCCCGCACCCGCACCTGCACTGCCACTGCCTGACGGAGCTGCGGAACCTGCACCTCCCCCACCTTTCAATCGAGGATGCGGTCAGGAGCGAAATGGGTGCGGGGGAGAGCGACAAGGCAAGGCAAGTTTATTTATATAGCACATTTCATACACAGTGGCAGTTCAATGTGCTTTACAGAAGTAAAAGCAAAACAGTAAGCAATAGAAAATAAAATTACATAAAATAAATGGGGAAGAAAAATAAGAATTAAACAATAATATAAATAAAATAATAAAATGAAGTAAAAGTTCCATTAAAAAAAACAGCAGAATAAAACAGAATAAAAGTTAAGTAAAATTTAAAACATGCAGAGACTGTAAAAGTAAAGAGTTTAAAACATGTAGAGATGACAATATTAATAATTTAGCAGAAAGCATCTGAAAACAGCTTGGTCTTTAACCTAGATTTGAAGCTGCCAACAGCAGGAGCATTTTTAATGTCCTCTGGCAGTTGGTTCCATAGCTGTACTGCATAGTAGCTAAAAGCTGCTTCACCACACTTTGTTTTAACAACAGGTTTTACCAGTAAATTTTTCTGCTGCGATCTGGTAGATCTGATTGGGTTAGGCCGCTGCAACATATCAGAGAGGTAATTGGGCCCTGTACCATTTAGAGATTTGTACACCAGCAGCAATGCTTTAAAGCCAATTCTGTAGCTTACTGGAAGCCAGTGAAGGGACCTTAGAATTGGAGTAATGTGCTCTGTTCTTTTTGTTCGTGTGAGAACCCTAGCCGCTGCATTTTGAACCAGCTGAAGTTGTTTGATGTTTTTTTTTTGGCAGGCCTGTGAAAAGGCCATTGCAGTAATCAACCCTACTAGAGATGAAGGCATGTATAAGTTTTTCCAAATCACTTTTTGACATAAGTCCTCTTAGTTTGGAAATGTTTTTTAGGTGATAAAATGCCGTTTTAGTGATTGCTTTCATGTGACTGTCAAAGTTTAGCTCGCTGTCAATGACTATGTTTACATGCACGTCCAAATCGAGCTGCTGTTGGTAATCGAGCAAAGGGTCCCAGCAGGGGTGCCAGAGAAATCCAATCCTACATGCACAAGTGAAATCGGGCTATTGTGCAAGGTGCATTGTGCACCCGAGCCACACGTGGCGCTACACACCCCATCGTGTTGGTACACTTCCGGTTGTCGTCATGAAGAAGAGCTATAGTGTTGCCAGATACTGCTGACATTTTCCAGCCCAAAACATGTTCAAATCCGCTAAAATGCACTTAAAACCCCCAATCTGGCAACACTAGCAGTTCTGTGTTCAAGCTGTTAGGCTTGCTCTAACAGACTATGGCTACAAACTGTCAGGCGCAGACCACTGTTTTGTAAGACAACTTATTTTGCACAATAATATTTTTCTAAAGTCCATTTTTTGCTTACAAAAAAATATTTTTTTTTGCTTACAATTTAACTTATGTCTTAATAAACACACAAAAAGTTCAATTGTTTTGTTTTTATTGACATTCTTCAGATGTTGGACATATATACACAAATACATTGACTTGTTTATGTACACAATTCACAGCTATGCAACAGCTGTACAGATGTATTTGGTGATACAGTAAGTGAGCTAAATTTTAACAGTGCAAACAATGCCATAAAAAGAAAAGATTCATGCCATTGTCATGATTCGTTGTCATGCCGACCGAGGCTGTTGTGTTTCCTGCTTGTGGTCTTGTCACTCGTCACTTCCGGAAGTAGCTTGACAACTAGCTCGATAAGGTATACATGCACAAAGTAGCTCGGCAGAAATTGCATAAACTAGGCCGTGTAGCTCGATTCCGAGAAATCAAGTTCGGTTCAATTTCAGCCGAATTAAGGTGTATACATGGCATTTTGAACTTCGATTTCAGTCGAGCAACGGCAGAAATTTGATTCTCTCTATGTGCATGTAAACGTAGTGAGTGAAAACACCAAGATTTTTAACCATTTCTTTTGTTTTAATCCCCTTTGTGTCAAGAATAGTGGTAATCCTGAGTCTTTCATCTTTTTTTCCAAATAGAATTACTTCTGTTTTATCTGTGTTCAGCTGAAGAAAATTTTGTGACATCCAGTTGTTGATTTGATTGATACACTGGTAGAGATATTCAAGGGGGGCATAATCATTAGGTGATAGAGCAAAATAAATTTGGGTGTCATCTGCATAGCAATGATACAAAATTGAATTGTTCTTGATAATTTGCCCAAGTGGGAGCATATAAAGGTTTTGATTGATTGATTACTTTATTCTGAACAATAAAGAAGATATAAAAATAAAAATTTAAATAAAAAATGCAATAATCAAAACATCGTCATAAACAAACAGAATAGCGTAGCCACAAGGCAATAACATAACAATGTTCAGAAAGGATTAGGAAGAAGTAATAACTTATCCAATCCTAACCCTCTATACCACCGCTAATCAAATGTCACTTTCCACCATAATAAACTATAAATACAAAAGAAAACAAAAGCAATAAACAAAAAAGAAAACATACCAACATACCAAAACATACCGACATGGTATAATATCGACCAAATCAAATCATATATACAGATACTTATGTTATGCATATAGACACACATACAATACATATATACAGTACATACATATATATACACATACCTATAACTATACACTAAATACAAGAAGACCAGTCACAGACTTACTCTCAATTTCATCATCACCTATATAGTCTGCCTGTCCTCATTCTCATATATTTTTATTAACATGTTTTTATATAATTTTTTAAACAGTTTTATGTTGGTGCTATTTTTGAGTTCATTTTCCAGACCATTCCACAATTTCACCCCACAGACTGTTATGCACATACTTTTCATAGTTGTTCTAACATTTACTCTCTTAAAATTCATTTCCCCTCTCAGGTTAGACCCACCCTGCCTTTCCATAAACGTATTTTGTACCTCACCCGGAAGAAGGTTATGTCTTGCTTTATACATAATTTGTGCAGTCTTGTGTTTAACCAGATCAGTGAATTTCAGAGTGTGTGCTTTTACGAATAATGCGTTTGTATGCTCAAGATATCCCGTATTATTGACGATTCTTATTGCTCTTTTTTGTAATGTGCATAACGGCTGCAGGTTAGATTTGTAGGTATTACCCCATATCTCCACACAGTAGCTCAAATATGGAAGTATGAGTGCATTATACAGAGTATGTAGTGATTTATAGTCCAGAATGTGTCTTGATTTCCCCAAAACTGCAGTAATCTTTGCTATTTTTGCTTTAACATGATTAATATGCGGTTTCCAGCAGACTTTATGATCAACAATCACACCCAGAAATTTTATTTCATACACTCTTTCTATGGTTATGTTGTCAATTTTCAATTCAACTTGAGGGTTCGACTTATATTTTCCAAATAACATAATCTTTGTTTTACTCAAATTCAATGACAATTTGTTTACGTTAAACCACCTTTTTAATTTATTCATTTCGGTTGTGATTGTTTCCATAAGCTGCTGTGCATTGTCCCCGGCGCAAAAGATGTTTGTATCATCAGCAAATAATATGCATTTCATTATACTTGATACATTACATAAATCATTAATGTACAATATAAACAGTTTAGGACCTAAGACAGACCCTTGCGGTACTCCACATGTTATGGGCATATACTCAGATGTGTGATCTCCAATTTTTACAAATTGTTGCCTGTTACTTAAGTAGCTCCTCACCCAGTCCAAACCAACCCCTCTGATACCATACCTCTCTAATTGTTTTAATAGAATGTTGTGATTTATTGTATCAAATGCTTTCTTTAGATCTATGAAAATTCCCATAACATGTTTTTTATTGTCTATACCATTTGTGATTTTCTTGATAAGTTCCATTAATGCCAGGGTTGTTGATCTGTCTTTCCGGAATCCGTATTGACTGTCAGCTAAAAGTTTATATTTTTCAATGAAGTTGTCTAGTTTTGCTGTGAACAGTTTTTCGAGGATCTTGGAGAACTGAGAGAGTAAAGAAACTGGCCTGTAATTTGTGTAATGGTGTCTATCTCCACATTTATATAAAGGTATAACTTTAGCTATTTTCATGTTGTTTGGAAATTTACCAGAATTAAAAGACATATTACATATGTGAGTAAATGGTTCTGCAATTTCTTCAATAACTTTTTTTATTAAACTCATATCAATATCATTCCAGTCAGTGGAGGTTTTACTTTCACTTCTCCTTACAATGTCTATGACCTCTTTTATGCCAACTGCACCAAGGAATATAGATTTAGGATTTCTCTCCCATCGAGCAGCCTCCGCCCCTCCAGGTGTGTCTGTATCCTGAATCTTTTCTGCCAAATCTGATCCCACATTTACAAAGAACCTATTAAAACCATTTACCACTTCCTCCATATTATTTATTGATCTGTCATTCTCAATATAATGATCAGGGTAGCTTGTGTTTTTGTTTTTAGCTCCATTCCTAATAATACTATTCAGTACATTCCATAGCCCCTTCATGTTATTTTTATTACTATCTAATAATTTATTATAATATTCCTTCTTACATGTCCTCATAATGCTGGTTAATTTATTCTTGTATTTTTTATATTTAATTTCTGCCTCCAAAGTTCTTTTTTTTAATGAATTGTCTATACAGCGTGTTCTTTTTTTTACAGGCATTTTTTAATCCTTTGGTGATCCATGGACCATTTGCCTGTTTTTGTCCATCATTGTATTTCCTTACAGGACAGGTTTTATCATATAGTGTTTTAAAGATATTTAGGAATCCACTGTATGCTTTGTCAATATCTTCTTCCTCATATACGACTCTCCAGTTCTGTTTAAGTAATTCACTCTTAAGTGTCCTTATATTTTCTTCGGTTCTTATCCGTTTGTATTTCAGCTGATTCATATCCTTAGGTTTCCAGTAATTACAGTGATAGACAATAAATACAGGCAAATGGTCACTGATGTCATTATATAAAAGCCCACTCTCTGTATTATTTTCCATACTGTTTGTAAATATATTATCTATTAATGTGGCACAATGAGAAGTAATTCTACTAGGTTTGGTGATTTTTGGGTATAAACCCATACTGTACATTGTATTTATGAAATCTTCTGTCATTTTATGCTTTTTTGGATTTAACAGATCAATATTATAATCCCCACAGATAAACACAGTCTTCTGCACTGAGTTAGAAAACATGTTTTCCATCCAGTTTTCAAATATATCAATACTTGATGCTGGAGTTCTGTACAACCAGCTCACAATTATATTTTTTACTTTTTCCATACAAATTTCCACTGTGATACATTTCACCAGATTATCAACAGCTGCTGTCATACTCTCCACCACCTTATACTTCAATCCTTTGTCCACATATATTGCCACACCTCCTCCTCTCTTTTTCACTCTGCTTATATGATTTAGATCATAACCCTCCATCTCAAAGTCCACATGTCTGTCAGTGCTGATCCATGTCTCTGAAATTGCTATGATGTTGAATGGGTTCTTAAACTGTTTCAAATATTCTTTAATACTGTGGAAGTTGGCATATAGGCTTCTGCTATTGAAGTGGATGATTGATATGTTATGCTTTGATTGGAAAGTTGCGTTGTAGTGCTCATCTGTGTAATAACTGCAGCTGTTTTCTATATCATTGAGTAAGTTGTTATCCGGATCAATATCATGTTCTATGTCCTGTATTTTATGTTCTGTATATACAAAGTTTTATAGTCCTAATGTGTGTTTATTATCAGGAGTTGTCATGGCTGTAGTTTAAGGATACCTTGTTGTTGTACGTTTCGTTAATATTTGCTCAGCTCCTCCAGCTCCCTGATGACTAGTACTTTGGCTTGTTCTGGTGTTCCATTTAACTTGATGTATATTTTGCAGTTTGAAGTCCATGTTGATTGTATTTTCTTCTGTTTTCTGAGTAAACGGGAATTTTAAGTATAAATTAAATGAAATGAATAAATTTTTCCATGGAATTTTGCTGCCTTTACAGGAGGGAGAGTTTGTATAAGCACATCATAATATTACAACCCTTAATCTGTGTAGCTTTAAACTGCCCCCTTGCCAGTCGTCGTCTTCCCGGGCACAAAGACTGTTCATTGGGGAAAAAGCAGTGCTTTTAAATGTAGTGTGACCCAGCGGCTGGGGTGTTTCGACTCAACAGCAGCCCAACAGCTGCGCAAGATTAGAAGCGACCGTGCCTGAGCACACTGGACAATGCCTAGCTGTTAAAAGTACACAAAACTACACAACATGGTCGTCACAAACAAACCATTATTTGTTTATGTTAATTAATCAGATCATTCACAATCATCGCTGAAAATCAGCAGGGGAAGGAGCTTAGAAACAGCGGGTTATGGCTTGCGGCTCCTTGTCCCATTGACTGTCCATTCCCTTCCCTGTCGGTTCCCTTCTGCCTGTGGATCGCCACTCTGCTGATCCGCTGAAACCACTTTGTTTATTGCCCTCCAAAATCAGCCCTTTTCCAGTGCATTTTGAAAGATACTGGACAGGACAGTTGGAAGAATAGCTTTTTTTTTTAATTGTAATGTAGTGCAAATACTATAACGACCGATTTAAATGGACCCAGCTGCTGGGTAGATTGCGTCATATCTGACTGTCCTCAACCACTAAGCCAGCAGCTGGGTTATAGAAAGCAACTCAGAATGAGTTAAAATAACCCAAGAATATGACCCCACAGCCTCGACCCAGCGTTTAGGTTGGGGGAGGAAGAAAAACAAGGCAGCGTTTCTTCGAGGGTGCTTGTGTGGTGAAGCGTCGGCTCTGTTAACAGTGTACACAGACATCGGTGTGGATCAGAGCTGAGTGCCGGGCCGAGTAATAAGGCGATGTTCTGCGTTCTGTGACCTGTAGCTGTAGTGGACCGAGGAGTTTAGAATCCGGGCCTTGAAGCCGCAGACGGGCTCAAAAGGGAACGCCAATGTTGCACAAACACACAGTGCTTTTACTAACCTCATTACAGTGATGGCTGTTTGTTTGTTTGTTGACAGGGAGTAACTGCGCATGAGCAGACCATGATCTGTCGGCAGTTATTTGCAGTTCGCTCAGCCGATCAAAACGGCGTAAAAAATAATGTGAATGATAATGTTTCTGTGCACAGAAAGGATGAAGAATGCGCTCGCCAGTGAAAAGCTGTGGCGTTCTGTTTCTTTTTGAATGTGTTTTACTGCGGGACCGTTGTTCTTAGGCCTGAGGCCCGCCCACTCCGGGTCTCAACTCGGTCCTGTAGAGAGTGTATAAAGGCTGTGGGCGCTGCGCAGTGACATGAACTGAGCGGCTTGACTTGGAGAGAGCAGCGCGATGTCTGGCAGAGGAAAGGGTGGCAAGGGGCTCGGGAAAGGAGGCGCTAAGCGGCACCGGAAAGTTCTTCGCGACAACATCCAGGGAATCACCAAGCCGGCTATTCGCCGTCTGGCTCGCCGTGGCGGTGTGAAGCGCATTTCCGGCCTGATCTACGAAGAGACCCGCGGTGTGCTGAAAGTGTTCCTGGAGAACGTGATCCGCGACGCCGTCACTTATACGGAGCATGCCAAGAGAAAGACCGTCACCGCTATGGATGTGGTGTACGCCCTGAAACGCCAGGGACGCACTCTGTACGGCTTCGGCGGTTAAACGCTCCGACACTGAACCGCACCAACACAACGGCTCTTTTAAGAGCCACCCAAACATCCACAAAGAGCTCTTTCCCCATGAGTGTGTGTGAGAGAGGGAAGAGAAAAGCAGCCTATGTATTATTTTTTTTTTATTATTCTCAGGTAATATAGTTGCTGTTTCGTTCTGCACTACACTGAGCCACAGCAACGAAATCTCGTTCTAATGTGTATTGTTTGATGCAAATCTGAATGAAAATAAAGTCTATTTAAAATGAAGCAGAGAACAGGAAACTGCAGACACGAGTAACATCAGTAATACTTAACCGTTTCTATATGAAAGCTGTGTGAGAGAGAAACGTTTCAGATGGTGGTAATAGAAATATAAGAATGGAATGAATTCTTATCTATAAAATTCTTCCATCAGTGCTGTGAATATAAAACGGCGGGAAGGGAGACAAAGCGAGGCGGAGGGGAAGGAAGTGGGCGGAGCGGTAGGAGGCGCCCCGTATGAGGAGGTTTGGAACTCTGGCCAATAAAATATGTTCCTGCCTCGTGTCTAATTACACTGCGGACCTGTAAATAGAGCGGCCGCGAGGCGGGCCTTATTCATTCTCTTACAGTTTAGCCGAGGAGCAGCGCCATGCCCGAGCCACCTAAAAGCGCGCCCAAGAAGGGTTCCAAGAAAGCCGTGACCAAGGCGGCTGGTAAAGGAGGCAAGAAGCGCAGAAAGTCCAGGAGGGAGAGCTACGCTATCTACGTGTACAAGGTCCTGAAGCAGGTTCATCCCGACACCGGCATCTCGTCTAAGGCTATGGGCATCATGAACTCCTTCGTCAATGACATTTTCGAGCGTATCGCCGGTGAGTCCTCTCGTCTGGCTCACTACAACAAGCGCTCCACCATCACCTCCAGAGAGATCCAGACCGCTGTGCGCCTTTTACTGCCTGGCGAGCTGGCCAAGCACGCCGTGTCCGAGGGCACAAAGGCCGTCACCAAGTACACCAGCTCCAAGTAAAGCGCGCTGCTGCTGCGGCTGCCTTCAGCAACCCAACGGCTCTTTTAAGAGCCACACACTTTCTCATAGAAGAGCAAATTCATGTCTCTCTCTTCGTGCTGTTCCCTTGTTTTATAATAAATGCAGAATTGAATAAAAATTTATTTACGGGAGATACAGCGAGAAAAATTACCACATCAAGAAAACAGACCTCCATCAATGAGTAAATAAAGGAGCTATTTTACTTACAAAGCGAAAATAACCGAGTAAAAATTATATGGGTGCTGCACTGAGTTATTTCAAATGTTTCATTTGTTTCTGCGGATAAATGGAAATCTGCCTTGTGACAATGTCCATTGTTAAAAACACAAAACGTATGAAGTGATAAATGTATTGAAATACGCACAAGGTTTTGTCCTTGATACATATAGACCAATTATTAAATACAACATTACCTTTGCTCATTTCCAAGCAGCGGAGAAAACTTTCTGCTTCTCTCTTCTGATTACTGAAGCGGCGCTCAGACACCACAATATCTAAAAGGACAAAAACCTGTCAGTCAAACCGCGAGGAGTTCTAGAACTCTGGCCACTGTGTCCTAACAGCTGTTCTGTTTCACTGCTCCGACTCCACTCGAACCGTGAGCTCAAACAGAACGGTGTTCCGTGCAGGGGATGGAGACGGGCTCGTTTCTGTGAGACAGTGAGGTGGCTCTTAAAAGAACCTTTGTGTGCGTTAGACGGAATCTGCGTTTAAGCGCGCTCTCCGCGAATACGGCGTGCCAGCTGAATGTCCTTGGGCATGATGGTCACTCTCTTGGCGTGGATGGCACACAGGTTAGTGTCCTCGAACAGGCCGACCAAGTATGCCTCGCTCGCCTCCTGCAGTGCCATGACAGCCGAGCTCTGGAAGCGCAAATCGGTCTTAAAGTCCTGAGCGATTTCTCTTACCAGGCGCTGGAAGGGCAGCTTACGGATGAGCAGCTCAGTAGATTTCTGATAACGGCGGATCTCCCTCAGAGCCACGGTGCCGGGCCTAATTTATTGCCGCTCGCGCAGCTCCGCAGAGCCAACAGCGCAGCTTAGCGCGTTTTGTAGGTTCAATCGCCGCACGGACAGCGCCGTCATAATCTATTTTCACCCATCAACCTTCCTATTACGGCTAAAATGCGTTATAAATAAAATGCATCATTATTAATACCACTTGATTATGTTATTTATGAATTCCTTTTATGTTAGAATTATTTAATACCCCAAAACCTGATAAGGATTCAAAAAAATTGCGCTTTTTGAGCATAGATGGGTGGCTCTTAAAAGAGCCTTTGGGGACTGATGAATGCAGCAGTGGGTTTATTTATTTAGTCTTGACGGCCTTCTCAGTCTTTTTGGGCAAAAGTACCGCCTGAATGTTCGGCAACACACCACCCTGAGCGATGGTCACTCCGCCGAGCAGTTTGTTCAGCTCCTCGTCGTTGCGCACAGCGAGCTGTAAGTGGCGGGGAATGATGCGAGTCTTCTTGTTGTCACGAGCGGCGTTACCGGCCAACTCCAGGATCTCAGCAGTCAGGTACTCCAGCACGGCGGCCAGATAAACTGGAGCGCCGGCGCCGACACGCTCGGCATAGTTGCCTTTCCGCAGGAGCCTGTGGACACGGCCCACGGGAAACTGGAGTCCGGCTCTGGATGAACGAGTTTTAGGTTTAGCTTTAGCCTTACCACCGGTCTTTCCTCTTCCGCTCATTCTGCTGCTCAGATCTGTTGCAGGAACAACTCTAAAATAAAAAGCGCTCCAGCTCGTGCCCTCTGTGATAAAGACAACACGGCTCTTCTCTGATTGGTTAAGATCGTTGTGGCAGAACAACCAATCACAAACATGCCGTCAAATTCCATGCCGTGTGTGTGTGTGTGTGTGTCAGGTGTGTGTGTCTATGTGGCTGAGTTGTGGTGTTGGATTTGGTGGAATTTGATGTGCCAACAGGAAGACTAGGCCAGGCGGAGACTCTGCTGCAGCCTGTTGGTTATTTTATTCCACACTCCTGGAGCTCTACTCGGACGACATCAAATGAGATGTGAACCCTACTGTGGAATTCCTTCCTGATGCTATAATCCTAACACAATTCACTTTGCGTGGATACAACCCTAAAAATCATCACTTTGCGCGGCTACAACCCTAAAAATCATCACTTTGGGTGGCTGCAACCCTAAAAATAATCACTTTGCGCAGCTAAAACCCTAAAAATAATCTCTTTGCACGGCTACAACCCAAAAAATCATCACATTGCGTGGCTACAACCCTAAAAATAATCACTTTGCGCGGCTACAAACCAAAAAATAATCACTGTGCGCGGCTAAAACCCTAAAAATAATCTCTTTGCGTGGCTACAACCCAAAAAATAATCACGTTGCGCGGCTACAACCCTAAAAATAATCTCTTTGCGTGGCTACAACCCAAAAAATAATCACGTTGCGCGGCTACAACCCTAAAAATAATCTCTTTGCGTGGCTACAACCCTAAAAATAATCACGTTGCGCGGCTACAACCCTAAAAATAATCTCTTTGATTATTCATGTTGTTTCAGTGTTCATGTGATTCATGGAAGCTTTATAGCTGCACAAACTGATTCATGTTGGGGTAAAAGCTGCACAAAGTGATTCATGTTAGCTTAATAGCTGCGCAAAGTGATCCATGTTAGCTTAATAGCTGCACAAAATGATACAGGTTAGCTTTATATCTGCAAAAAGTGATTCATGTAAGCTTTATAGCTGCACAGAGTGATACATGTTTGCGTTATAGATGCACAAAGTGATTCATGTTAGCTTTATATCTGAAGAAAGTGATTCATGTTAGCTTTATAGCTGTGCAAAGTGATTCATGTTAGCTTTATAGCCGCGCAAAGTGATTCATGTTTGCATTATAGCTGTACAAAGTGATTCATGTTAGCTCTATAGCTGCGCAAAGTGATTCATGTTAGCTGTAAAGCTGAGCAAAGTGATTCATGTTAGCTCTATAGCTGTGCAAAGTGATTCATGTTAGCTTTACAACTGCGCAAAGTGATTCATGTGAGCTTTATAGCTGCAAATCACTTTGTGCAGCTATGAAGTTAACATGAATCACTTTGTGCAGCTATGAAGCTAACACGAATCACTTTGTGCCGCTGTGAAGCTAACATGAATCACTCGGTGCAGCTACGAAGCTAACATGAATCACTTTGTGCAGCTATGAAGCTAACATGACTCACTATGTGCAGCTCTGAATATAACATGAATCACTTTGTGCAGCTATGAAGCTAACATGACTCACTATGTGCAGCTATGAAGCTAACATGAATCACTTTCTGCAGCTATGAAGCTAACATGATTAAGAATGTACAGCTATGAAGCTAACATGAATCACTCTGTGCAGCTCTGAATATAACATGAATCACTTTGTGCAGCTATGAAGCTAACATGACTCACTATGTGCAGCTATGAAGCTAACATGAATCACTTTCTGCAGCTAAGAAGCTAACATTAATCCCTCTGTGTAGCTATCAAGCTAACATGAATCACTCTGTGCAGCTATGAATATAACATGAATCACTCTGTGCAGCTATGAAGCTAACATGAATCACTTTGTGCATCTATGAAGCTAACATGAATCACTTTGGGCAGCTATGAAGCTAACATGAATCACTTTCTGCAGCTATGAAGCTAACATGAATCACTCTGTGCAGATATGAAGCTTACATGAATCACTTTGTGCAGCTATGAAGCTAACATGAATCACTTTGTGCAGCTATGAAGCTAACATGAATCACTTTTTGCAGCTATGAAGCTAACAGGAGTCACTTTGTGCGGCTATGAAGCTAACATGACTCACTTTGTACAGCTATGAAGCTAATATGAGTCACTTTGTGCAGCTATGAAGTGAACATGAATCACTTTGTGCAGCCGTAAAGCAAACATGAATCAATTTTGTGCGGCTGTAAAGCAAACATGAATCACTTTGTGCAGCTATAACGTGAACATGAATCACTTTGTGCAGCTATCACCCAAATACGAATGACTTTGTGCAGCTATAAAGCTAACATGAGTCACTTTGTGCGGCTATGAAGCTAACATGAGTCACTTTGTGCAGCTATGAAGCTAACATGAATCACTTTGTGCAGCTATGAAGCTAACATGAGTCACTTTGTGCAGCTATGAAGCTAACATGACTCACTTTGTGCAGCAATCACCCAAATACAAATCACTTTCTGCAGCTAGGAAGCTAACCTGAATCACTCTGTGCAGCTATGAAGCACGGGCGATTGCTCTAAGACAACGCGGGAGGCTCAGCCTCCTCTAAAAATAACGAACATCGTGTAGGATGAATTGCGCTAGGCTTATGTTATAGCCGACCTTATAACATTGCTATTTCAGATCCAGAATCATAGAAATATATGTGCTCAACCCAACTGCAGTGCGAAATCATTCCGTTATAACTTTCCCCAGTTCGCCTAATGTGTGCGTGAGTTTTTCCCCCTCGTGACAGCGCGATGCAGCCCAGCCTCAGCGCACTTCAATGGCATTTGGGAGCTCTGCGCTTTCAATATCAAAATGCAAGACGGTTATTGGACAAATACTGCGAAAACGCCCGCCCACCGGACTCCCAGCCGCAGTGCACTTCAATGGCATTTGGGAGCTATGCGCTTTTCAATCTCAAAATGCAAGACGGTTATTGGACAAATACTGCGAAAATGCCCGCCTACGGACTCCGAGCCTCACATGGGAGGGACATGGCAGTTTCCCCGAGGAGACTGGTGATTGGTGAAAGCGGCAGGATATTTTCTTTGATTGACAGCTCGTTTCAACTATAGACAGGCAGCGGTGAATTTCAGTTCAGTCCCATGCGGATTTGCAAGTGCTGTGGTGTATTGTAAGAGATAAGCTTACATTTCGATTTCATTCATTACATACGGTTTCTACCAGCTTTTTTAGTTTGTATATATTTTCATTGTTAATAAAGTGTAAATATAGTGTTGTCAAGTTTGCTATCTTAGTTCCAGAAATTTCGTTTATTTGAGTGACTGAACTTGAACTTGAGGGGGCTAATCAGCTAGCAAGAAAGCTGCGCACGGATGACAAGCATTGCTGATTTAATTTTGGCGAAGCCATTTGCCAGTCTTCCTTTCGAGGAAAAAATTAACATTAAAGAGCAGGGTAGACCAACGCCTCAAATTGACTTGGTGAAAAAGGTAGGGAATAATACTCGTTCCTTTCAGCGCTCCTGGTACGAGAAAGTGAATTGGCTAACAGCAAGTGACCCACATCAACAACAGTAAATAGGCTACTTTAGTAATATGTCATGGATGGACCAAAAATATAGAATCTATTTAAAATGTTTATGCTGAGTATATTATATTGGAATATATATTTTTCTGGATATTAATTAAACACAGCTACAAATTGGAAAACATTTTTAAACAAAAACACAGCCGAGAACAATTTCACACTACAGACCTGGATTACAAGTGAAGGGTTATCAAAATTGTCAATAAAAAATTTCTCAGTCAAAATAAGTAAAATATAGGGAAAGTGTCATTGAATGAAATGTGTGGCACCCAGCTCTACTGCTGAGGTTCCTGACAAAGAGCTGCTTTCAATAATGATCAATTTTTAAACAACATGCCACAATTTTAAAATATAAAATGTTAAAATATACCCCCCTCCCCCCCAACACCACCATCATGTATATTGGACAGTAGGCTAATGGGCCAAAAGAACCTGTTATTTCACAGTTTGTGACACTGCCAACAATCAGCCAGATCAGAGGCAAGAGTATGGGCAAAATCGATGTGTTTTTTCTTTTAAAATCTGGAAATATCGTAACTGACCAGCCTCCCCTGTTTGAAAGACTACCAGCCGCCAGTGCTATGAAGCTAACATGAATCACTTTGTGCAGCTATCAAGCGAACATAAATCACTCTGTGCAGCTATGAAGCTAACATGAGTCACTTTGTGCAGCTATCAAGCTAACATAAATCACTCTGTGCAGGTATGAAACTAACATGAGTCACTTTGTGCAGCTATCAAGCTAACATAAATCACTTTGTGCAGCTATCAAGCTAACATGACTCACTATGTGCAGCTATGATGCTAACATGAGTCACGTTGTGCAGCTATGAAGCTAACATGAGTCACTTTGTGCAGCAATGAAGCTAACATGAATCAATTTGTGCAGCTATGAAGCTAACATGAATCACTTTTTGCAGCTGTGAAGCTAACATGAGCCACTTTGTGCAGCTATGAAGCTAACATGAATCACTTTGTGCAGCTATGAAGCTAACATGAATCACTTTGAGCAGCTATGAAGCTAACATGAATCACTGTGCAGCTATGAAGCTAACATGAGTCACTTTGTGCAGCTATGAAGCTAACATGAATCACTTTGTGCAGCTATGAAGCTAACATGAGTCACTTTGTGCAGCTATGAAGCTAACATGAATCACTTTGTGCAGCTATGAAGCTAACATGAATCACTTTGTGCAGCTATGAAGCTAACATGAATCACTTTGTGCAGCTATGAAGCTAACATGAATCACATTGATCAGCTATGAAGCTAACATGAATCACTTTGTGCAGCTATGAAGCTAACATAAGTCACTTTGTGCAGATATGAAGCTTACACTTTGTGTAGCTATGAAGCTAACATGAGTCACTTTGTGCAGCTATGAAGCTAACATGAATCACTTTGTGCAGCAATCAAGGGAACATAAATCACTCTGTGCAGCTATGAAGCTAACATGAGTCACTTTGTGCAGCTATCAAGCTAACATAAATCACACTGTGCAGCTATCAAGCTAACATGAGTCACTTTGTGCAGCTATCAAGCTAACATAAATCACTCTGTGCAGCTATGAAGCTAACATGAGTCACTTTGTGCAGCTATCAAGCTAACATAAATCACTCTGTGCAGCTATGAAACTAACATGAGTCACTTTGTGCAGCTATGAAGCTAACATGACTCACTATGTGCAGCTATGAAGCTAACATAAGTCACTTTGTGCAGCAATGAAGCTAACATGAGTCACTTTGTGCAGCTAAGCAGCTAACATGAATCACTTTGTGCAGCTATGAAGCTAACATGAATCACTTTGTGCAGCTATGAAGCTAAGATGAATCACTTTGTGCAGCTATGAAGCTAACATGACTCACTATGTGCAGCTATGAAGCTAACATAAGTCACTTTGTGCAGCTATGAAGCTAACATGAGTCACTTTGTGCAGCTATGAAGCTAACATGAATCACTTTTTGCAGCTATGAAGCTAACATGAATCACTTTGTGCAGATATGAAGCTAACATGAATCACTTTAAGCAGCTATGAAGCTAACATGAATCACTCTGTGCAGCTATGAAGTTAACATGAATCACTTTGTGCAGCTATGAAGCTAACATGAATCACTCTGTGCAGCTATGAAGTTAACATGAATCACTTTGTGCAGCTATCAAGCGAACATAAATCACTCTGTGCAGTTATGAAGCAAACATGAGTCACTTTTTGCAGCTATGAAGCTAACATGAATCACTTTGTGCAGCTATCAAGCTAACATGAATCACTTTGTGCAGCTATGAAGTTAACATGAATCATTTTGTGCAGCTGTGAAGCTAACATGAATCACTTTGTGCAGATATGAAGCTAACATGAATCACTTTGTACAGCTATGAAATTAACATGAATCACTTCGTGTAGCTATCAAGCTAACATGAATCACTTTGGGCAGCTATGAAGCTAACATGAATCACTTTGTGCAGCTATGAAGCTAACATGAATCACTTTGTGCAGCAATGAAGCTTACATGAATCACTTTAAGCAGCTATGAAGCTAACATGAATCACTTTGTGCAGCTATGAAGCTAACATGAATCACTTTGTGCAACTATGAAGTTAACATGAATCACTTTGTGTAGCTATCAAGCTAACATGAATCATTTTGTGCAGCTATGAAGCTAACATGAATCACTTTGTGCAGCTATGAAGCTAACATGAATCATTTTGTGCAGCTATGAAGCTAACATGAATCACTTTGTGCAGCTATCAAGCTCACATGAATCAATTTGTGCAGCTATGAAGCTAACATGAATCACTTTGTGCAGATATGAAGCTAACATGAATCACTTTAAACAGCTATGAAGCTAACATGAATCACTTTGTGGAGCTATGAAGCTTACATGAATCACTTTGTGCAGCTATGAAGCTAACATGAATCACTTTGTTCAGCGATGAAGCTAACATGAATCATTTTGTGCAGCTATGAAGCTAACATGAATCACTTTAAGCAGCTATGAAGCTAACATGAATCACTTTGTGCAGCTATGAAGTAAACATGAATCACTTTGTGCAGCTATGAAGTAAACATGAATCACTTTGTGCAGCTATGAAGTAAACATGAATCACTTTGTGCAGCTATGAAGTAAACATGAATCACTTTGTGCAGCTATGAAGCTAACATAAGTCACTTTTTGCTGCAATGAAGCTTACGTGAATCACTTTAAGCAGCTATGAAGCTAACATGAATCACTTTGTGCAGCTATGAAGCTAACATGAATCACTTTGTGCAGCTATGAAGTGAACATGAATCACTTTGTGTAGCTATCAAGCTAACGTGAATCATTTTGTGCAGCTATGAAGCTAACATGAATCACTTTGAGCAGCGATGAAGCTAACATGAATCCTTTTGTGCAGCTATGAAGCTAACATGAATCACTTTAAGCAGCTATGAAGCTAACATGAATCACTTTGTGCAGCTATCAAGCTCACATGAATCACTTTGTGCAGCTATGAAGTAAACATGAATCACTTTGTGCAGCTATGAAGCTAACATAAGTCACTTTGTGCAGCTATGAAGCTAACACTTTGTGTAGCTATGAAGCTAACATGCGTCACTGTGCAGCTATGAAGCTAACATGAATCACTTTGTGCAGCTATCAAGCTAACATGACTCACTATGTGCAGCTATGATGCTAACATGAGTCACTTTGTGCAGCTATGAAGCTAACATGAGTCACTTTGTGCAGCTATGAAGCTAACATGAATCAATTTGTGCAGCTATGAAGCTAAAATGAATCACTTTTTGCAGCTGTGAAGCTAACATGAGCCACTTTGTGCAGCTATGAAGCTAACATGAATCACTTTGTGCAGCTATGAAGCTAACATGAATCACTTTGAGCAGCTATGAAGCTAACATGAATCACTGTGCAGCTATGAAGCTAACATGAGTCACTTTGAGCAGCTATGAAGCTAACATGAATCAAGTTGTGCAGCTATGAAGCTAACATGAATCACTTTGAGCAGCTATGAAGCTAACAGGAGTCACTTTGTGCAGCTATGAAGCTAACATGAATCACTTTGTGCAGCTATGAAGCTAACAGGAGTCACTTTGTGCAGCTATGAAGCTAACATGAATCACTTTGTGCAGCTATGAAGCTAACATGAATCACTTTGTGCAGCTATCAAGCTAACATGACTCACTATGTGCAGCAATGATGCTAAAATGAGTCACTTTCTGCAGCTATGAAGCTATCATGAGTCACTTTGTGCAGCTATGAAGCTATCATGAGTCACTTTTTGCAGCTGTGAAGCTAACATGAGCCACTTTGTGCAGCTATGAAGCTAACATAAGTCACTTTGGGCAGATATGAAGCTTACACTTTGCGTAGCTATGAAGCTAAAATGAGTCACTTTGTGCAGCTATCAAGGGAACATAAATCACTCTGTGCAGCTATGAAGCTAACATAAGTCACTTTGTGCAGCTATCAAGCTAACATAAATCACACTGTGCAGCTATCAAGCTAACATGAGTCACTTTGTGCAGCTATCAAGCTAACATAAATCACTCTGTGCAGCTATGAAGCTAACATGAGTCACTTTGTGCAGCTATAAAGCTAACATAAATCACTCTGTGCAGCTATGAAACTAACATGAGTCACTTTGTGCAGCTATGAAGCTAACTTGACTCACTATGTGCAGCTATGAAGATAACATAAGTCACTTTGTGCAGCAATGAAGCTAACATGAGTCACTTTGTGCAGCTAAGCAGCTAACATGAATCACTTTGTGCGGCTATGAAGCTAACATTAATCACTTTGTGCAGCTATGAAGCTAAGATGAATCACTTTGTGCAGCTATGAAGCTAACATGACTCACTATGTGCAGCTATGAAGCTAACATAAGTCACTTTGTGCAGCTATGAAGCTAACATGAGTCACTTTGTGCAGCTATGAAGCTAACATGAATCACTTTTTGCAGCTATGAAGCTAACATGAATCACTTTGTGCAGATATGAAGCTAACATAAATCACTTTAAGCAGTTATGAAGCTAACATGAATCACTCTGTGCAGCTATGAAGTTAACATGAATCACTTTGTGCAGCTATGAAGCTAACATGAATCACTTTGTGCATCTATGAAGCTAACATGAATCACTTTTTGCAGCTATGAAGCTAACATGAATCACTTTGTGCAGCTATGAAGCTAACATGAATCACTTTGTGCAGTTATGAAGTTAACATGAATCACTTTGTGCAGCTATGAAGCTAACATGAATCACTTTGTGCAGCTATGAAGCTAACATGAATCACTTTAAGCAGCTATGACGCTAACATGAATCACTTTGTGCAGCTATGAAGTTAAGATGAATCACTTTGTGTTGCTATCAAGCTAACATGAATCACTTTGTGCAGCTATGAAGCTAACATGAATCACTTTGTGCAGCTATGAAGCTAACATGAATCACTCTGTGCAGCTATGAAGTTAACATGAATCACTTTGTGCAGCTATCAAGCGAACATAAATCACTTTGTGCAGTTATGAAGCAAACATGAGTCACTTTTTGCAGCTATGAAGCTAACATGAATCACTTTGTGCAGCTATCAAGCTAACATGAATCACTTTGTGCAGCTATGAAGTTAACATGAATCACTTTGTGCAGCTATGAAGCTAACATGAATCACTTTGTGCAGCTATGAAGCTAACATGAATCACTTTAAGGAGCTATGAAGCTAACATGAATCACTTTGTACAGCTATGAAATTAACATGAATCACTTTGTGTAGCTATCAAGCTAACATGAATCACTTTGGGCAGCTATGAAGCTAACATGAATCACTTTGTGCAGCAATGAAGCTTACATGAATCACTTTAAGCAGCTATGAAGCTTACATGAATCACTTTGTGCAGCTATGAAGGTAACATGAATCACTTTGTGCAGCTATGAAGCTAACATGAATCACTTTGTGCAGCGATGAATTTAACATGAATCACTTTGTGTAGCTATCAAGCTAACATGAATCATTTTGTGCAGCTATGAAGCTAACATGAATCACTTTGTGCAGCTATGAAGCTAACATGAATCACTTTAAGGACCTATGAAGCTAACATGAATCACTTTGTACAGCTATGAAATTAACATGAATCACTTTGTGTAGCTATCAAGCTAACATGAATCACTTTGGGCAGCTATGAAGCTAACATGAATCACTTTGTGCAGCTATGAAGCTTACATGAATCACTTTAAGCAGCTATGAAGCTTACATGAATCACTTTGTGCAGTTATGAAGCAAACATGAGTCACTTTGTGCAGCTATGAAGCTAACATGAATCACTTTGTGCAGCGATGAAGTTAACATGAATCACTTTGTGTAGCTATCAAGCTAACATGAATCATTTTGTGCAGCTATGAAGCTAACATGAATCACTTTGTGCAGCTATGAAGCTAACATGAATCACTTTAAGCAACTATGAAGCTAACATGAATCACTTTGTGCAGCTATGAAGTTAACATGAATCACTTTGTGTTGCTATAAAGCTAACATGAATCACTTTGTGCAGCTATGAAGCAAACATGAATCACTTTGTGCAGCTATGAAGCTAACATGAATCACTTTGTGCAGCTATGAAGCAAAAATGAGTCACTTTGTGCAGCTATGAAGCTAACATGAATCACTTTTTGCAGCTATGAAGCTAACATGAGTCACTTTGTGCAGCTATGAAGCTTACATGAATCACTTTGGGCAGGTAGGAGGCTTAAATGAATCACTTTGTGCAGCGATCAAGCTAACAAGAATCACTTTGTGCAGCTATGAAGCTGACATGAATCACTTTCTGCAGCTTTGAAGTTAACATGAATCACTTTGTGCAGCTATCAAGCTAACATGAATCACTTTTTGCAGCTATGAAGCTAACATGAATCACTTTGTGCAGCTATCAAGCTAACATGAGTCACTTTGTGCAGCTATCAAGCTTACATGAATCACTTTGTGCAGCTATGAAGCTAACATGAATCACTTTGTGCAGCTATCAAGCTAAAATGAGTCACTTTGTGCAGCTATGAAGCTAACATGAATCACTTTGTGCAGCTATGAAGCTAACATGAATCACTTTAAGCAGCTATGAAGCTAACATGAATCACTTTGTGCAGCTATGAAGTTAACATGAATCACTTTGTGCAGCTATGAAGCTTACATGAATCACTTTGGGCAGGTCGGAAGCTTAAATGAATCACTTTGTGCAGCTATCAAGCTCACAAGAATCACTTTGTGCAGCTATGAAGCTGACATGAATCACTTTTTGAAGCTATGAAGTTAACATGAATCACTTTTTGCAGCTATGAAGCTTGCATGAATCACTTTTTGCAGCTATGAAGCTAACATGAGTAACTTTGTGCAGCTATGAAGCTTACATGAATCACTTTGTGCAACTATGAAGCTAAAATGAATCACTTTTTGCAGCTATGAAGCTAACATGAATCACTTTGTGCATCTAAGAAGCTAAAATGAATCACTTTGTGCAGCTATCAAGGTAACATGAATCACATTGTGCAGGTATGAAGCTAACATGAATCACTTTGTGCAGGTATGAAGAGAACATGAATCACTTTGTGCAGCTATGAAGCTAACATGAGTGACGTTGTGCAGCTATGAAGCTAACATGAATCACTTTGTGCAGCTATGAAGCTAACATGAATCACTTTGTCCAGCTATCAAGCTAACATGAATCACTTTGTGCAGCTATGAAGGTAACATGAATCACTTTGTGCAGCAATGAAGCTCATATGAATCACTTTGTGCAGCTATGAAGCTCATATGAATCACTTTGTGCAGCTATGAAGCTAACATGAATCACTTTAAGCAGCAATGAAGCTAAAATGAATCACTTTGGGCATCTATGAAGCTAACATGAATCACTTTGTGCAGCTATCAAGCTAATATGAATCACTTTTTGGAGCTATGAAGCTAACATGAATCACTTTGTGAAGCTATCAAGCTAACATGAATCACTTTGTGCAGCTATGAAGCTAACATGAATCACTTTGTGCAGCTATCAAGCTAATATGACTCACTTTTTGGAGCTATGAAGCTAACATGAATCACTTTCTGCAGCTATGAAGCTGACATGAATCACTTTCTGCAGCTATGAAGGTAACATGAATCAATTTGTGCAGCTATGAAGCACTCACTGCAGCTATGAAGCTAACATGAATCAATTTGTGCAGCTATCAAGCTAACATGAATCAGTTTTTGGAGCTATGAAGCTAACATGAATCACTTTATGGAGCTATCAAGCTAACATGAATCACTTTGTGCTGCTATGAAGCTGACATGAATCACTTTTTGCAGCTATGAAGCTAACATGAATCACTTTGTGCAGGTATGAAGCTAACATGAATCACTTTGTGCAGCTATGAAGCACTCACTGCAGCTATGAAGCTAACATGAATCAATTTGTGCAGCTATCAAGCTAACATGAATCACTTTTTGCAGCTATGAAGCTAACATGAGTAACTTTGTGCAGCTATGAAGCTTACATGAATCACTTTGTGCAGCTATGAAGCTAACATGAGTCACTTTGTGCATCTAAGAAGCTAAAATGAATCACTTTGTGCAGCTATCAAGGTAACATGAATCACTTTGTGCAGGTATGAAGCTAACATGAATCACTTTGTGCAGCTATGAAGGTAACATGAATCACTTTGTGCAGCTATCAAGCTAACATGAATCACTTTGGGCAGCTATGAAGCTAACATGAATCACTTTGTGCAGCTATGAAGCTTACATGAATCACTTTGGGCAGCTATGAAGCTTAAATGAATCACTTTGTGCAGCTATGAAGCTGACATGAATCACTTTGTTCAGCTATGAAGCTGACATGAATCACTTTGGGGAGCTATGAAGCTTAAATGAATCACTTTGTGCAGCTATGAAGCTAACATGAATCACTTTGTGCAGCTATGAAGCTGACATGAATCACTTTGTGCAGCTATGAAGCTCACATGAATCACTTCATGCAGCTATGAAGCTAACATGAATCATTTTGTGCAGCTATGAAGCTAACATGAATCACTTTGTGTAGCTATCAAGCTAACATGAATCACTTTGTGCAGCTATGAAGCTAACATGAATCACTTTGTGCAGCTATGAAGCTTACATGAATCACTTTGGGCAGCTATGAAGGTTAAATGAATCACTTTGTGCAGCAATGAAGCTAACATTAATCACTGTGCAGCTATGAAGCTAACATGAATCACTTTGTTCAGCTATGAAGCTGACATGAATCACTTTGGGCAGCTATGAAGCTTAAATGAATCACTTTGTGCAGCTATGAAGCTAACATGAATCACTTTGTGCAGCTATGAAGCTGACATGAATCACTTTGGGGAGCTATGAAGCTTAAATGAATCACTTTGTGCAGCTATGAAGCTAACATGAATCACTTTGTGCAGCTATGAAGCTGACATGAATCACTTTGTGCAGCTATGAAGCTCACATGAATCACTTTATGCAGCTATGAAGCTAACATGAATCATTTTGTGCAGCTATGAAGCTAACATGAATCACTTTGTGTAGCTATCAAGCTAACATGAATCACTTTGTGCAGCTATGAAGCTAACATGAATCACTTTGTGCAGCTATGAAGCTTACATGAATCACTTTGGGCAGCTATGAAGCTTAAATGAATCACTTTGTGCAGCTATGAAGCTTAAATGAATCACTTTGTGCAGCTATGAAGCTAACATGAATCACTTTGTGCAGCTATGAAGCTAACATGAATCACTTTGTGCAGCTATGAAGCTGAAATGAATCACTTTGTGCAGCTATGAAGCTTACATGAATCACTTTGTGCAGCTATGAAGCTAACATGAATCACTTTGTGCAGCTATGAAGCTTACATGAATCACTTTGTGCAGCTATGAAGCTAACATGAATCACTTTGTGCAGCTATGAAGCTTACATGAATCACTTTGTGCAGCTATGAAGCTTACATGAATCACTTTGTGCAGCTATGAAGCTTAAATGAATCACTTTGTGCAGCTATGAAGCTAACATGAATCACTTTGTGCAGCTATGAAGCTAACATGAATCACTTTGTGCAGCTATGAAGCTGACATGAATCACTTTGTTCAGCTTTGAAGCTGACATGAATCACTTTGTTCAGCTATGAAGCTGACATGAATCACTTTGGGGAGCTATGAAGCTAACATGAATCATTTTGTGCAGCTATGAAGCTAACATGAATCACTTTGTGCAGCTATGAAGCTGACATGAATCACTTTGTTCAGCTTTGAAGCTGACATGAATCACTTTGTTCAGCTATGAAGCTAACATGAATCACTTTGTTCAGCTATGAAGCTGACATGAATCACTTTCGGCAGCTATGAAGCTGACATGAATCACTTTGTTCAGCTATGAAGCTGACATGAATCACTTTGTTCAGCTATGAAGCTGACATGAATCACTTTGGGGAGCTATGAAGCTTAAATGAATCACTTTGTGCAGCTATGAAGCTAACATGAATCACTTTGTGCAGCTATGAAGCTGACATGAATCACTTTGTGCAGCTATGAAGCTCACATGAATCACTTTATGCAGCTATGAAGCTAACATGAATCATTTTGTGCAGCTATGAAGCTAACATGAATCACTTTGTGTAGCTATCAAGCTAACATGAATCACTTTGTGCAGCTATGAAGCTAACATGAATCACTTTGTGCAGCTATGAAGCTTACATGAATCACTTTGGGCAGCTATGAAGCTTAAATAAATCACTTTGTGCAGGTATGAAGCTGAAATGAATCACTTTGTGCAGCTATGAAGCTAACATGAATCACTTTGTGCAGCTATGAAGCTAACATGAATCACTTTGTGCAGCTATGAAGCTGACATGAATCACTTTGTTCAGCTTTGAAGCTGACATGAATCACTTTGGGGAGCTATGAAGCTTAAATGAATCACTTTGTGCAGCTATGAAGCTAACATGAATCACTTTGTGCAGCTATGAAGCTGACATGAATCACTTTGTGCAGCTATGAAGCTCACATGAATCACTTTATGCATCTATGAAGCTAACATGAATCATTTTGTGCAGCTATGAAGCTAACATGAATCACTTTGTGTAGCTATCAAGCTAACATGAATCACTTTGTGCAGCTATGAAGCTAACATGAATCACTTTGTGCAGCTATGAAGCTAACATGAATCACTTTGTGCAGCTATGAAGCTAACATGAATCACTTTGTGCAGCTATCAAGCTCACATGAATCACTTTGTGCAGCTATGAAGTTAACATGAATCACTTTGTGCAGCTATGAACCTAACATGAATCACTTTGTGCAGCTATGAAGCTAACATGAATCACTTTAAGCAGCTATGAAGCTAACATGAGTCACTTTGTGCAGCAATGAAGCTTACATGAATCACTTTAAGCAGCTATGAAGCTAACATGAATCACTTTGTGCAGCTATGAAGCTAACATGAATCACTTTGTGCAGCTATGAAGTGAACATGAATCACTTTGTGTAGCTATCAAGCTAACATGAATCATTTTGTGCAGCTATGAAGCTAACATGAATCACTTTGTGCAGCGATGAAGCTAACATGAATCATTTTGTGCAGCTATGAAGCTAACATGAATCACTTCAAGCAGCTATGAAGCTAACATGAATCACTTTGTGCAGCTATGAAGTTAACATGAATCACTTTGTGCAGCTATGAAGCTAACATGAATCACTTTCTGCAGCGATGAAGCTAAGATGAATCACTTTAAGCAGCTATGAAGCTAACATGAATCACATTGTGCAGCTATGAAGTTAACATGAATCACTTTGTGTTGCTATCAAGCTAACATGAATCACTTTGTGCAGCTATGAAGCTAACATGAATCACTTTGTGCAGCTATGAAGCTAACATGAATCACTTTGTGCAGCTATGAAGCTAACATGAGTCACTTTGTGCAGCTATGAAGCTAACATGAATCACTTTGTGCAGCTATGAAGCTAACATGAATCACTTTGTGCAGCTATGAAGCTAACATGAGTCACTTTGTGCAGCTATGAAGCTGACATGAATCACTTTTTGCAGCTATGAAGTTAACATGAATCACTTTGTGCAGCTATGAAGCTAACATGAATCACTTTGTGCAGCTATCAAGCTAACATGAATCACTTTTTGCAGCTATGAATCTAACCTGAGTCACTTTGTGCAGCTATGAAGCTTACATGAATCACTTTTTGCAGCCATCAAGCTAACATGAATCACTTTTTGCAGCTATGAAGCTAACATGAGTCACTCTGTGCAGCTATGAAGTTAACATGAATCACTCTGTGCAGCTATGAAGCTAACATGAATCACTTTTTGCAGCTAAGAAGTTAACATGAGTAACTTTGTGCAGCTATGAAGCTTACATGAATCACTTTGTGCAGCTATGAAGCTAAAATGAATCACTTTGTGCATCTAAGAAGCTAAAATGAATCACTTTGTCCAGCTATCAAGCTAACATGAATCACTTTGTGCAGCTATGAAGCTAACATGAATCACTTTAAGCAGCTATGAAGCTAACATGAGTCACTTTGTGCAGCAATGAAGCTTACATGAATCACTTTAAGCAGCTATGAAGCTAACATGAATCACTTTGTGCAGCTATGAAGCTAACATGAATCACTTTGTGCAGCTATGAAGTGAACATGAATCACTTTGTGTAGCAATCAAGCTAACATGAATCATTTTGTGCAGCTATGAAGCTAACATGAATCACTTTGTGCAGCGATGAAGCTAACATGAATCATTTTGTGCAGCTATGAAGCTAACATGAATCACTTCAAGCAGCTATGAAGCTAACATGAATCACTTTGTGCAGCTATGAAGTTAACATGAATCACTTTGTGCAGCTATGAAGCTAACATGAATCACTTTCTGCAGCTATGAAGCTAAGATGAATCACTTTAAGCAGCTATGAAGCTAACATGAATCACATTGTGCAGCTATGAAGTTAACATGAATCACTTTGTGTTGCTATCAAGCTAACATGAATCACTTTGTGCAGCTATGAAGCTAACATGAATCACTTTGTGCAGCTATGAAGCTAACATGAATCACTTTGTGAAACTATGAAGCTAACATGAGTCACTTTGTGCAGCTATGAAGCTAACATGAATCACTTTGTGCAGCTATGAAGCTAACATGAATCACTTTGTGCAGCTATGAAGCTAACATGAGTCACTTTGTGCAGCTATGAAGCTGACATGAATCACTTTTTGCAGCTATGAAGTTAACATGAATCACTTTGTGCAGCTATGAAGCTAACATGAATCACTTTGTGCAGCTATCAAGCTAACATGAATCACTTTTTGCAGCTATGAATCTAACCTGAGTCACTTTGTGCAGCTATGAAGCTTACATGAATCACTTTTTGCAGCCATCAAGCTAACATGAATCACTTTTTGCAGCTATGAAGCTAACATGAGTCACTCTGTGCAGCTATGAAGTTAACATGAATCACTCTGTGCAGCTATGAAGCTAACATGAATCACTTTTTGCAGCTAAGAAGTTAACATGAGTAACTTTGTGCAGCTATGAAGCTTACATGAATCACTTTGTGCAGCTATGAAGCTAAAATGAATCACTTTGTGCATCTAAGAAGCTAAAATGAATCACTTTGTCCAGCTATCAAGCTAACATGAATCACTTTGTGCAGGTATGAAGCTAACATGAATCACTTTGTGCAGCTATGAAGCTAACATGAGTGATGTTGTGCAGCTATGAAGCTAACATGAATCACTTTGTGCAGCTATCAAGCTAACATGAATCACTTTGTTCAGCTATGAAGCTAACATGAATCACTTTGTGCAGCTATGAAGCTAACATGAATCACTTTTTGCAGCTATGAAGCTAACATGATTCACTTTGTGCAGCTATGAAGCTAACATGAGTCACTTTGTGCAGCTATCAAGCTAATATGAATCACTCTGTGCAGCTATGAAGCTAACATGAATCACTTTGTGCAGCTATGAATCTAACATGAGTCACTTTGTGCAGCTATGAAGCTTACATGAATCACTTTTTGCAGCCATCAAGCTAACATGAATCACTTTTTGCAGCTATGAAGCTAACATGAGTCACTCTGTGCAGCTATGAAGTTAACATGAATCAGTCTGTGCAGCTATGAAGCTAACATGAATCACTTTTTGCAGCTATGAAGTTAATATGAGTAACTTTTTGCAGCTATGAAGCTTACATGAATCACTTTGTGCAGCTATGAAGCTAAAATGAATCACTTTTTGCAGCTATGAAGCTAACATGAGTCACTTTGTGCATCTAAGAAGCTAAAATGAATCACTTTGTCCAGCTATCAAGCTAACATGAATCACTTTGTGCAGCTATGAAGCTAACATGAGTGACGTTGTGCAGCTATGAAGCTAACATGAATCACTTTGTGCAGCTATCAAGCTAACATGAATCACTTTGTTCAGCTATGAAGCTAACATGAATCACTTTGTGCAGCTATCAAGCTAACATGAATCACCCTGTGCATCTATGAAGTTAACATCAATCACTTTGTGCAGCTATCAAGCTAACATTAATCACTTTGTGCAGCTATGAAGCTAACATGAATCACTTTTTGCAGCTATGAAGCTAACATGAGTCACTTTGCGCAGCTATGAAGCTAACATGAGTCACTTTGTGTAGCTATGAAGCTAATATGAATCACTCTGTGCAGCTATGAAGCTAACATGAATCACTGTGTGCAGCTATGAAGCTAACATGAATCATTTTGTGCAGCTATGAAGCTAACATGAATCACTTTGTGCAGCTATCAAGCTCACATGAATCACTTTGTGCAGCTATGAAGTTAACATGAATCACTTTGTGCAGCTATGAAGCTTACATGAATCACTTTGTGCAGCTATGAAGCTAACATGAATCACTTTTTGCAGCTATGAAGCTAACATGAGTCACTTTGTGCAGCTATGAAGCTAACATGAATCACTTTTTGCAGCTATGAAGCTAACATGAGTCACTTTGTGCAGCTATGAAGCTTACATGAATCACTTTGGGCAGGTAGTAAGCTTAAATGAATCACTTTGTGCAGCTATCAAGCTAACAAGAATCACTTTGTGCAGCTATGAAGCTGACATGAATCACTTTCTGCAGCTATGAAGTTAACATGAATCACTTTGTGCAGCTATGAAGCTAACATGAATCACTTTGTGCAGCTATCAAGCTAACATGAGTCACTTTGTGCAGCTATGAAGCTAACATGAATCACTTTTTGCAGCTATGAAGCTAACATGAGTCACTATGTGCAGCTATGAAGCTTACATGAATCACTTTGGGCAGGTAGTAAGCTTACATGAATCACTTTAAGCAGCTATGAAGCTAACATGAATCACTTTTTGCAGCTATGAAGCTAACATGAGTCACTTTGTGCAGCTATGAAGCTTACATGAATCACTTTGGGCAGGTAGTAAGCTTAAATGAATCACTTTGTGCAGCTATCAAGCTAACAAGAATCACTTTGTGCAGCTATGAAGCTGACATGAATCACTTTCTGCAGCTATGAAGTTAACATGAATCACTTTGTGCAGCTATGAAGCTAACATGAATCACTTTGTGCAGCTATCAAGCTAACATGAGTCACTTTGTGCAGCTATGAAGCTAACATGAATCACTTTTTGCAGCTATGAAGCTAACATGAGTCACTATGTGCAGCTATGAAGCTTACATGAATCACTTTGGGCAGGTAGCAAGCTTAAATGAATCACTTTGTGCAGCTATCAAGCTAACAAGAATCACTTTGTGCAGCTATGAAGCTGACATGAATCACTTTTTGCAGCTATGAAGCTAACATGAGTCACTTTGTGCAGCTATGAAGTTAACATGAATCACTTTGTGCAGCTATGAAGCTAACATGAATCACTTTGTGCAGCTTTGAAGCAAACATGAATCACTTTAAGCAGCTATGAAGCTAACATGAATCACTTTGTGCAGCTATGAAGTTAACATGAATCACTTTGTGTAGCTATCAAGCTAACATGAATCACTTTGTGCAGCTATGAAGCTAACATGAATCACTTTGTGCAGTTATGAAGCTAACATGAATCACTTTGTGCAGCTATGAAGCTAAAATGAATCACTTTCTGCATCTAAGAAGCTAAAATGAATCACTTTGTCCAGCTATCAAGCTAACATGAATCACTTTGTGCAGGTATGAAGCTAACATGAATCACTTTGTGCATCTAAGAAGCTAAAATGAATCACTTTGTCCAGCTATCAAGCTAACATGAATCACTTTGTGCAGGTATGAAGCTAACATGAATCACTTTGTGCAGCTATGAAGCTAACATGAGTGACGTTGTGCAGCTATGAAGCTAACATGAATCACTTTGTGCAGCTATCAAGCTAACATGAATCACTTTGTTCAGCTATGAAGCTAACATGAATCACTTTGTGCAGCTATCAAGCTAACATGAATCACTTTGTGCAGCTATGAAGCTAACATGAATCACTTTTTGCAGCTATGAAGCTAACATGATTCACTTTGTGCAGCTATGAAGCTAACATGAGTCACTTTGTGCAGCTATCAAGCTAATATGAATCACTCTGTGCAGCTATGAAGCTAACATGAATCACTTTGTGCAGCTATGAATCTAACATGAGTCACTTTGTGCAGCTATGAAGCTTACATGAATCACTTTTTGCAGCCATCAAGCTAACATGAATCACTTTTTGCAGCTATGAAGCTAACATGAATCACTTTGTGCAGCTATGAAGCTAACATGAATCACTTTGTGCAGCTATGAAGCTAACATGAGTCACTCTGTGCAGCTATGAAGTTAACATGAATCAGTCTGTGCAGCTATGAAGCTAACATGAATCACTTTTTGCAGCTATGAAGTTAATATGAGTAACTTTGTGCAGCTATGAAGCTTACATGAATCACTTTGTGCAGCTATGAAGCTAAAATGAATCACTTTTTGCAGCTATGAAGCTAACATGAATCACTTTGTGCAGCTATCAAGCTCACATGAATCACTTTGTGCAGCTATGAAGCTAACATGAGTCACTTTGTGCAGCTATCAAGCTAATATGAATCACTCTGTGCAGCTATGAAGCTAACATGAATCACTTTGTGCAGCTATGAATCTAACATGAGTCACTTTGTGCAGCTATGAAGCTTACATGAATCACTTTTTGCAGCCATCAAGCTAACATGAATCAGTTTTTCCAGCTATGAAGCTAACATGAGTCACTCTGTGCAGCTATGAAGTTAACATGAATCAGTCTGTGCAGCTATGAAGCTAACATGAATCACTTTTTGCAGCTATGAAGTTAATATGAGTAACTTTGTGCAGCTATGAAGCTTACATGAATCACTTTGTGCAGCTATGAAGCTAAAATGAATCACTTTTTGCAGCTATGAAGCTAACATGAGTCACTTTGTGCATCTAAGAAGCTAAAATGAATCACTTTGTCCAGCTATCAAGCTAACATGAATCACTTTGTGCAGGTATGAAGCTAACATGAATCACTTTGTGCAGCTATGAAGCTAACATGAGTGACGTTGTGCAGCTATGAAGCTAACATGAATCACTTTGTGCAGCTATCAAGCTAGCATGAATCACTTTGTTCAGCTATGAAGCTAACATGAATCACTTTGTGCAGCTATCAAGCTAACATGAATCACCCTGTGCATCTATGAAGTTAACATCAATCACTTTGTGCAGCTATCAAGCTAACATTAATCACTTTATGCAGCTATGAAGCTAACATGAATCACTTTTTGCAGCTATGAAGCTAACATGAGTCACTTTGTGCAGCTATGAAGCTAACATGAGTCACTTTGTGTAGCTATGAAGCTAATATGAATCACTCTGTGCAGCTATGAAGCTAACATGAATCACTGTGTGCAGCTATGAAGCTAACATGAATCATTTTGTGCAGCTATGAAGCTAACATGAATCACTTTGTGCAGCTATCAAGCTCACATGAATCACTTTGTGCAGCTATGAAGTTAACATGAATCACTTTGTGCAGCTATGAAGCTTACATGAATCACTTTGTGCAGCTATGAAGCTAACATGAATCACTTTTTGCAGCTATGAAGCTAACATGAGTCACTTTGTGCAGCTATGAAGCTAACATGAATCACTTTTTGCAGCTATGAAGCTAACATGAGTCACTTTGTGCAGCTATGAAGCTTACATGAATCACTTTGGGCAGGTAGTAAGCTTAAATGAATCACTTTGTGCAGCTATCAAGCTAACAAGAATCACTTTGTGCAGCTATGAAGCTGACATGAATCACTTTCTGCAGCTATGAAGTTAACATGAATCACTTTGTGCAGCTATGAAGCTAACATGAATCACTTTGTGCAGCTATCAAGCTAACATGAGTCACTTTGTGCAGCTATGAAGCTAACATGAATCACTTTTTGCAGCTATGAAGCTAACATGAGTCACTATGTGCAGCTATGAAGCTTACATGAATCACTTTGGGCAGGTAGTAAGCTTACATGAATCACTTTAAGCAGCTATGAAGCTAACATGAATCACTTTGTGCAGCTATGAAGCTAACATGAATCACTTTTTGCAGCTATGAAGCTAACATGAGTCACTTTGTGCAGCTATGAAGCTTACATGAATCACTTTGGGCAGGTAGTAAGCTTAAATGAATCACTTTGTGCAGCTATCAAGCTAACAAGAATCACTTTGTGCAGCTATGAAGCTGACATGAATCACTTTCTGCAGCTATGAAGTTAACATGAATCACTTTGTGCAGCTATGAAGCTAACATGAATCACTTTGTGCAGCTATCAAGCTAACATGAGTCACTTTGTGCAGCTATGAAGCTAACATGAATCACTTTTTGCAGCTATGAAGCTAACATGAGTCACTATGTGCAGCTATGAAGCTTACATGAATCACTTTGGGCAGGTAGCAAGCTTAAATGAATCACTTTGTGCAGCTATCAAGCTAACAAGAATCACTTTGTGCAGCTATGAAGCTGACATGAATCACTTTTTGCAGCTATGAAGCTAACATGAGTCACTTTGTGCAGCTATGAAGCTAACATGAATCACTCTGTGCAGCTATGAAGTTAACATGAATCACTTTGTGCAGCTATCAAGCTAACATTAATCATTCTGTGCAGCGATGAAGCTAACATGAGTCACTTTGTGCAGCTATGAAGCTAACATGAATCACTTTGTGCAGCTATCAAGCTAACATGAATCACTTTGGGCAGCTATGAAGCTAACATGAATCACTTTGTGCAGCTATGAAGCTTACATGAATCACTTTGGGCAGCTATGAAGCTTAAATGAATCACTTTGTGCAGCTATGAAGCTAACATGAATCACTTTGTTCAGCTATGAAGCTGACATGAATCACTTTGGGGAGCTATGAAGCTTAAATGAATCACTTTGTGCAGCTATGAAGCTAACATTAATCACTGTGCAGCTATGAAGCTAACATGAATCACTTTGTTCAGCTATGAAGCTGACATGAATCACTTTGGGCAGCTATGAAGCTTAAATGAATCACTTTGTGCAGCTATGAAGCTGACATGAATCACTTTGTTCAGCTATGAAGCTGACATGAATCACTTTGGGGAGCTATGAAGCTTAAATGAATCACTTTGTGCAGCTATGAAGCTAACATGAATCACTTTGTGCAGCTATGAAGCTAACATGAATCACTTTATGCAGCTATGAAGCTAACATGAATCATTTTGTGCAGCTATGAAGCTAACATGAATCACTTTGTGTAGCTATCAAGCTAACATGAATCACTTTGTGCAGCTATGAAGCTAACATGAATCACTTTGTGCAGCTATGAAGCTTACATGAATCACTTTGGGCAGCTATGAAGCTTAAATGAATCATTTTGTGCAGCTATGAAGCTAACATTAATCACTTTGCAGCTATGAAGCTGACATGAATCACTTTGGGCAGCTATGAAGCTTAAATGAATCACTTTGTGCAGCTATGAAGCTAACATGAATCACTTTGTGCAGCTATGAAGCTAACATGAATCACTTTGTGCAGCTATGAAGCTGACATGAATCACTTTGTTCAGCTATGAAGCTTACATGAATCACTTTGGGCAGCTATGAAGCTTAAATGAATCACTTTGTGCAGCTATGAAGCTAACATGAATCACTTTGTGCAGCTATGAAGCTGACATGAATCACTTTGTGCAGCTATGAAGCTCACATGAATCACTTTATGCAGCTATGAAGCTAACATGAATCATTTTGTGCAGCTATGAAGCTAACATGAATCACTTTGTGTAGCTATCAAGCTAACATGAATCACTTTGTGCAGCTATGAAGCTAACATGAATCACTTTGTGCAGCTATGAAGCTAACATGAATCACTTTGTGCAGCTATGAAGCTAACATGAATCACTTTGTGCAGCTATCAAGCTCACATGAATCATTTTGTGCAGCTATGAAGTTAACATGAATCACTTTGTGCAGCTATGAACCTAACATGAATCACTTTGTGCAGCTATGAAGCTAACATGAATCACTTTAAGCAGCTATGAAGCTAACATGAGTCACTTTGTGCAGCAATGAAGCTTACATGAATCACTTTAAGCAGCTATGAAGCTAACATGAATCACTTTGTGCAGCTATGAAGCTAACATGAATCACTTTGTGCAGCGATGAAGCTAACATGAATCATTTTGTGCAGCTATGAAGCTAACATGAATCACTTCAAGCAGCTATGAAGCTAACATGAATCACTTTGTGCAGCTATGAAGCTAACATGAATCACTTTGTGCAGCTATGAAGTTAACATGAATCACTTTGTGCAGCTATGAAGCTAACATGAATCACTTTGTGCAGCTATGAAGCTAAGATGAATCACTTTAAGCAGCTATCAAGCTAACATGAATCACTTTGTTCAGCTATGAAGCTAACATGAATCACTTTGTGCAGCTATCAAGCTAACATGAATCACTTTGTGCAGCTATGAAGCTAACATGAATCACTTTTTGCAGCTATGAAGCTAACATGATTCACTTTGTGCAGCTATGAAGCTAACATGAGTCACTTTGTGCAGCTATCAAGCTAATATGAATCACTCTGTGCAGCTATGAAGCTAACATGAATCACTTTGTGCAGCTATGAATCTAACATGAGTCACTTTGTGCAGCTATGAAGCTTACATGAATCACTTTTTGCAGCCATCAAGCTAACATGAATCACTTTTTGCAGCTATGAAGCTAACATGAGTCACTCTGTGCAGCTATGAAGTTAACATGAATCAGTCTGTGCAGCTATGAAGCTAACATGAATCACTTTTTGCAGCTATGAAGTTAATATGAGTAACTTTGTGCAGCTATGAAGCTTACATGAATCACTTTGTGCAGCTATGAAGCTAAAATGAATCACTTTTTGCAGCTATGAAGCTAACATGAGTCACTTTGTGCATCTAAGAAGCTAAAATGAATCACTTTGTCCAGCTATCAAGCTAACATGAATCACTTTGTGCAGGTATGAAGCTAACATGAATCACTTTGTGCAGCTATGAAGCTAACATGAGTGACGTTGTGCAGCTATGAAGCTAACATGAATCACTTTGTGCAGCTATCAAGCTAACATGAATCACTTTGTGCAGCTATCAAGCTAACATGAATCACCCTGTGCATCTATGAAGTTAACATCAATCACTTTGTGCAGCTATCAAGCTAACATTAATCACTTTGTGCAGCTATCAAGCTAACATGAATCACTTTTTGCAGCTATGAAGCTAACATGAGTCACTTTGCGCAGCTATGAAGCTAACATGAGTCACTTTGTGTAGCTATGAAGCTAATATGAATCACTCTGTGCAGCTATGAAGCTAACATGAATCACTGTGTGCAGCTATGAAGCTAACATGAATCATTTTGTGCAGCTATGAAGCTAACATGAATCACTTTGTGTAGCTATCAAGCTCACATGAATCACTTTGTGCAGCTATGAAGTTAACATGAATCACTTTGTGCAGCTATGAAGCTAACATGAATCACTTTGTGCAGCTATGAAGCTAACATGAATCACTTTAAGTAGCTATGAAGCAGTGGCGTGCGGTGAGCCCTATGGCAGGGTAGGCAGTGACACATGCTGTGCACTTTTTCATGCTGTGATTAGATAGATAGATAGATAGATAGATAGATAGATAGATAGATAGATAGTAGGCCTATACTCAAAATAATGATGGAAAAAAATCAAAGCAAATCAAATCGTTATTTTCATAGACAGACGCTAGATGGCGCTATGGTAATGAGCCACTATCTGTTCAACACCTTTCACAAAAGAACTAAGATGTCAGATGTCAAGGTGTCAAAGATGTGACTGAGGCTGTCATTATGCAAAATATCATTCATTTTTGCTTGATGCAACTCTTAATTGAATTGATTTGAATCCTAGATACTGAAAAGATACAGAATTTAGCTGGGCTAATTTCGTAGAAAAGAATAAAAAAAGGGCCTAATCAACATTAAAAAAAAATCCAATAAGGTGCCTTAATCCAAGTAGGGCCAGATTTGTGTTCAAAATCAAGACCTGTTTTGGTAGCCTCAACCACGCCAAGACACAGAGTGGGGAAATAAAGACTTATTAGAAGGAAGGTTTAATTTAAGTTTATTTAATACATACGTTCGAGACAGAGTGCTTGTCAATAACAAGCATTTGTCCCAAGCGCTTTACAGCATCACGTCAGGGGTATATAGGGAAAACATGGGCTATGAGAGTGGAAGAAATATGCCACGAAATGAAACAAGATCAGCAGACGAATGTAGCGATTGTGAACATGAATGAACAGATGAACATTGTGTACATTTGATCTTTCATGTTTGGCCAATGCAGTGGGCAGGTTGTTTAAATCAGTGTAGCCGGCACATACCCACACATTGTCACGCTGTTTGGAGAACAGCAGACAGGGGAAGCAGAACAGACACTTGCTAACTTCACACCCGCAAAGCCACTCTTTTCTGTTGTACCATTCCGGCTGGAATGTACGTACAATTTTCTGCCCCTTTCGCTGATGGAAATCGTTAAGAGGGGGTGTTGGCCTACCTCGACTGCAGTGGCGGCTGGTGAAAAAAATTCTTGGTGGGGCTGGTGTGTGCCGGGAGAGTTCCCTGCTTAGTCCAGTATAAGCATTCAAATGAACAGTCAGAAAATGACAACAATTCCACAATAATAATTTAATTTCATTCTCAAAATCAGCAGTTTCACAGATAAAGTAAATTAACAATTTACAGCTATATTAGGCTCCATTATGCTTTGGAAAGGAACGGTATCAAATACAAGTTCTTGAGAGAAGTTTACAGCAAGGGTATGATTTCAGCTAAATCTATATATCAACAGTGTGTGTCTGTGAGAGAGAGAGAGAGAGAGAGAGAGTGTGTGAGAGAGAATGAGTGAGTGAGAGAGAGGAAGGTTTCTAAGGTGAGTGTGGGACTGAGTGAGAGAGAGAGAGAGTGTGAGAGAGAGAATGAGTGAGTGAGAGAGAGGAAGGTTTCTAAGGTGAGTGTGGGACTGAGTGAGAGAGAGAGAGAGAGAGAGAGAGAGTGAGAGAGTGTGTGTGAGAGAGAATGAGTGAGTGAGAGGGAGGAAGGTTTCTAAGGTGAGTGTGGGACTGAGTGAGAGAGAGAGTGTGTGTGTGTGAGAGAGAGTGTGAGAGAGAATGAGTGAGTGAGAGGGAGGAAGGTTTCTAAGGTGAGTGTGGGACTGAGAGAGAGAGAGAGAGAGTGTGTGTGAGAGAGAATGAGTGAGTGAGAGGGAGGAAGGTTTCTAAGGTGAGTGTGGGACTGAGAGAGAGAGAGCGAGAGAGAGAGTGTGAGAGAGAATGAGTGAGTGAGAGGGAGGAAGGTTTCTAAGGTGAGTGTGGGACTGAGAGAGAGAGAGAGAGTGTGAGAGAGAGAATGAGTGAATGAGTGAGTGAGTGAGAGGAAGGTTTCTAAGGTGAGTGTGTGTGTGAGAGAGAGTGTGTGTGTGAGAGAGAATGAGTGAGTGAGAGGGAGGAAGGTTTCTAAGGTGAGTGTGGGACTGAGTGAGAGAGAGACAGTGTGTGTGTGTGTGAGAGAGAGAGAGTGTGTGTGTGTGAGAGAGAATGAGTGAGTGAGAGGGAGGAAGGTTTCTAAGGTGAGTGTGGGACTGAGTGAGAGAGAGAGAGTGTGTGTGTGTGAGAGAGAGAGAGAGAGAGAGTGTGTGAGAGAGAATGAGTGAGTGAGAGGGAGGAAGGTTTCTAAGGTGAGTGTGGGACTGAGTGAGAGAGAGAGAGGTGGTGTGTGTGTGTCTGATTCTAAGGTGAGTGTAAGATTTCTGTGTGAGAGAGTGACTGAAATGAGGTGTGTGTGTGTTCTGAGCTCGGTGTATTTCTGTGAAACGAGACAGTGAGAGGGGGAGTGAAACACAGTGTTGACACTCTTGTTGTGAATACAAACTATGACAAGAAAGATGTGATTATTGTCCAATATGAACCAAAAGTCTAGTTTTGAACATCAAAGACAGAGAGAGAGAGAGATGCATTTTCTGTAGCAGGGGCGAAATTTCCAGCGCCCCAAAACCATTAAATTCGGCGATGCTGATTGGCCAAATATTTATGATTTTTCCCGAGCAACCATACACGATTGGCTATTCCGCTGCACTTCTGGGGCGCTTTGCCGAGCGCCCAAGAAGAGAAATGATACGCGTCCCAGATAGCAGAGGGTCGTTGATTCGACGTGGAATCATCGGCATGTTCTTCGACCTATACGCCGTCGAATCACCGTCGATCACCGACGTTGATTCAACACCGCTTTGCTCATACGAGTTTCCGTTGAAACGACGTTGAAAAGTGGCTGGTGGTCGACAGAGAATAGACCCCCTTTCACCCTTTATTCAACTACGTATTTCGGTCGATTTATAGTTGAATTTTCGGCGATGATTCATCCAACTTTACTTCCTGTTTTATGTACAACAGGAAGGCTACAAATTAAGCAAAACAGGCTAAATTAAACTAGCTAACAATAAAGCATCGGGACTCTTGCCTAGGATGAACACACACATGCATACTTCAACCATGAAAGTGAAAATTTATATCAATGTGCGTAGGCTACGTCCTGTTTAATGTACAACAGGATATAAAAATGCATGCAACAATGCACCTCTCCTAATGTTTGTCAAGCTATCTAATGAGGCATAACTTTTAACATTTATAAGGAACAGAACACACTTGAACAAGTTCTTAGAAACATTTTATGATTTATTTATAATTGTGGCCTATTCCTCCTGCGGCGCAGACCTGTACATGGAAACAGAAAAACATAACCAAAATTAATTTGATGCAGCATTGATAAAGAAAGTCAGCAGTAGGCTATGGGTTTCTAAATGCCACCCTACCTCATTATTTGGACATGGGGAAAAACTATATTTAAAATCCAAAGAGGGATGGAGGGAGGAAAATTAAAACAAAAGAAAGAAATGAAATATAGAGTAGAGAATATTTGATAAAATTAAGGATGTTTTTATTCAGTAAACATTTTAAAAAATGTTCTACAACACTCTAGCCTAGTGACTTACCTGTAACAAAATAGACTTGAAGTATTCAGATCCGCTCTGCATAAAGCAGCTAAATCCTCTCTCTGTCTCCCGGCAGAAAGCTCCTTGGTTTGCTTGTGTCTCAATCACAGCTGGTATTCTGTAGAAAGACTTCTTTTCACCTCCCATCAGCTTTGTTGGAACCCTAACACAGCACAAAAGTTTACCATTGTAGGTTTATGATGATCCAAGTGCCTCGTGGGTTCACATACCGCGCGCTGCCGTTATTTCCCCCTAATCACGAGTTTGTTGGTCTTCCAATGTGGCGCAGGGTTTGTTTACTTCCGGTTTCGGGTGACGTCAGTGAAAGGGGTCTAATGGGGGCATTACCGCCACCCACTGGATTGGGGTGTAAAGCAGTCTGAACAAAACGTGTAAACATAAACATAGGAGAAATGAACCCGTTTTTCTAACTCGTCCTCACTTAGTCTACTTTTCTTTTTTGATTAGTCTGGATTTGATATTGTAAATTTAAATGTGAATCAATGTATATTCATCGGACATGAACAAATGAATAAATCTTGAGTAATCTTGAGGGGCGTGTGTGTCCGGGGCGCGGTGTCGCGGGGGGGGGGGGGGATCGAACGAACCCTCCGATCCCCCCTGGCTACGGGCCAGTTGCTCATCCTACCAATGTTGAAAACTGGCCGGCAAAAGTGACGATGGTTCAACGTCGTATATTCAACCTTCTCTGACGGTCGACAGATCAACCTTTACCCACGGTGATTCAACGGTGATAAATCGACCCTCTCAGACGGCGGAGAAATCGACGTTTCACGGCGCCGTTTCAACGTTGATTTTCTGACGTACGACGGAAACCGACCATTCTGACCAAAACTCTACGTCGTTTCAACGACCCTCTGCTATCGGGGGTCTGTCGGTGGAAATTCACTGTTGAATGAGAGTCAGTTGGCGGAAATGTTGTTTAAATAATTCAGATCGCATGTAGGCACACACTATTAAGTAAAACTGACATTGATAATGAAATTTGTAAAAATATATATCGATATATTTTATATTTTTTTCCCCTCCACATCTGGGAGGGCGGCGCCCGAGCGCCCCCTATGGGCCAGCTGCCACTGCTCGATTGATTGTAAGCAACTTCTGCTGGTAATCAAGTTTGTTGAAACACTTTAAGTGTGCAATTGTAGACATATTCACCTGTGAAGTTTTCGCTAACGTGCTCAAAATACAGTGTGTGGGGCATATAGCACAGACAGTATAGGCACTTCATGTGCAATGTAACAATTTTTCATTTTGACCGCTGTGATTGGCTCGCATATTCCCGCTGCGGCAAAAGCTGAGCTTTTGCTCCCCATAGACTGTCTATGCGATACATAATACGCATGCGCAACCCCCCTATATTGGCAGCGTTGAAGTCAAGACGGGCAGACCCAAAGGGAGCCTACCCTGGTCTTCGAAATGCGAGCGGAGGATTGCGCGTTCCCGCGACAACCTGCCAAAGCCTGGGTGCTTTGCGTCGTGCGATAACTTGGGTTTTTGATCGGTCTTCGGAGACGTAAATGTACTTTTAACAACTCATTTGTTCCAACTCAATGTTTTGGAGGTGAATGTAAACTCTCAACAATATATTTTTTAAAAACACGTGTTGGTTTTTATTTTAATGAAATTTACCTAAGGTAGGCAGTGCCTACCATGCCTACCCTGACCGCACATCAGTGCTATGAAGCTAACATGAATCACTTTGTGCAGCTATGAAGTTAACATGAATCACTTTGTGCAGCTATGAAGCTAACATGAGTCACTTTGTGCAGCAATGAAGCTTACATGAATCACTTTAAGCAGCTATGAAGCTAACATGAATCACTTTGTGCAGCTATGAAGCTAACATGAATCACTTTGTGCAGCTATGAAGCTAACATGAATCACTTTTTGCAGCTATGAAGCTAACATGAGTCACTTTGTGCAGCTATGAAGCTTACATGAATCACTTTGGGCAGGTAGTAAGCTTAAATGAATCACTTTGTGCAGCTATCAAGCTAACAAGAATCACTTTGTGCAGCTATGAAGCTGACATGAATCACTTTCTGCAGCTATGAAGCTAACATGAATCACTTTGTGCAGCTATCAAGCTAACATGAATCACTTTTTGCAGCTATGAAGCTAACATGAGTCACTTTGTGCAGCTATGAAGCTTACATGAATCACTCTGTGCAGCTTTGAAGCTAACATTAATCACTTTGTGCAGCTATGAAGCTAACATGAGTGACTTTGTGCAGCTATAAAGCTAACATGAATCACTTTTTGCAGCTATGAAGCTAACATGAGTAACTTTGTGCAGCTATGAAGCTTAAATGAATCACTTTGTGCAGCTATGAAGCTAAAATGAATCACTTTTTGCAGCTATGAAGCTAACATGAGTCACTTTGTGCACATAAGAAGCTAAAATGAATCACTTTGTGCAGCTATCAAGCTAACATGAATCACTTTGTGCAGCTATGAAGCTAACATGAGTGACGTTGTGCAGCTATGAAGCTAACATGAATCACTTTGTGCAGCTATCAAGCTAACATGAATCACGTCGTCCAGCTAGCAAGCTAACATCAATCACTTTGTGCAGCTATGAAGCTGACATGAATCACTCTGTGCAGCTATGAAGCACTCGCTGCAGCTATGAAGCTAACATGAATCACTTTGTGCAGCTATCAAGCTAACATGAATCACTTTGTGCAGCAATGAAGCTTACATGAATCACTTTAAGCAGCTATGAAGCTAACTTGAATCACTTTGTGCAGCTATGAAGCTAACATGAATCACTTTGTGCAGCTATGAAGTTAACATGAATCACTTTGTGCAGCTATCAAGCTAACATGAATCACTCTGTGCAGCTGTGAAGCTAACATGAGTCACTTTGTGCAGCTGTGAAGCTAACATGAGTCACTTTGTGCAGCTATGAAGCTAACATGAGTCACTTTGTGCAGCTATCAAGCGAACATGAATCACTTTGTGCAGCTATCAAGCGAACTTGAGTCACTTTGTGCAGCTATCAAGCGAACATGAGTCACTTTGTGCAGCTATGAAGCTAACATGAATCACTTTGTGCAGCTATCAAGCTAACATGAATCACTCTGTCCAGCTATGAAGCTGACATGAATCACTCTGTGCAGCTATGAAGCACTCGCTGCAGCTATGAAGCTAACATGAATCACTTTGTGCAGCTATGAAGCTGACATGAATCACTTTCTGCAGCTATCAAGCTAACATGAATCACATTGTGCAGCTATCAAGCTAACATGAATCACTTTGTGCAGCTATGAAGCTAACATGAATCACTTTGTGCAGCTGTTAAGCTGACATGAATCATTTTCTGCAGCGATGAAGCTAACATGAATCACTTTGTTCAACTATGAAGCTAACATGAATCACTTTTTGCACCTATGAAGCTAACATGAATCACTTTGTGCAGCTATGATGCTAACATGAGTTACTTTGTGCAGCTATGAAGCTAACATGAATCACTTTGTGCAGCTATCAAGCTAACATGAATCACTTTGTGCAGCTATGAAGCTTACATAAATCACTTTGGGCAGCTATGAAGCTTAAATGAATCATTTTGTGCAGCTATGAAGCTAACATGAATCACTTTGTGTAGCTATGAAGCTAACATGAATCACTTTGTGCAGCTATGAAGCTAACATGAGTTACTTTGTGCAGCTATGAAGCTAACATGAATCACTTTTTGCAGCTATGAAGCTAACATGAATCACTTTGTGCAGCTATTAAGCTAACATGAGTTACTTTTTGCAGCTATGAAGCTAACATGAATCACTTTTTGCAGCTATGAAGCTAACATGAATCACTTTGTGCAGGTATGAAGCTAACATGAATCACTTTTTGCATCTATGAAGCTAACATGAATCACTTTGTGCAGCTATGAAGCTAACATGAGTCACTTTGTGCATCTATGAAGCTAACATGAATCACTCTGTGAGGCTATCAAGCTAACATGAATCACTCTGTCCAGCTATGAAGCTGACATGAATCACTTTGTGCAGCTATGAAGCACTCGCTGCAGCTATGAAGCTAACATGAATCACTTTGTGCAGCTATGAAGCACTCGCTGCAGCTATGAAGCTAACATGAATCACTTTGTGCAGCTATCAAGCTAACATGAGTCACGTTGTGCAGCTATGAAGCTAACATGAATCACTTTGTGCAGCTATGAAGGTAACATGATTGACTTTGTGCAGCTATGAAGCTGACATGAATCACTCTGTACAGCTATGAAGCACTCACTGCAGCTATCAAGCTAACATGAATCACTTTGTGCAGCTATCAAGCTAACATGAATCACTCTGTCCAGATATGAAGTTAACATGAATCACTTTGTGCAGCTATCAAGCTAACATAAATCATTCTGTGCAGCGATGAAGCTAACATGAGTCACTTTGTGCAGCTATGAAGCTAACATGAGTCACTTTGTGCAGCTATGAAGCTAACATGAATCACTATGTGGAGCTATGAAGCTAACATGAATCACTTTGTGCAGGTATGAAGCTAACATGAATCACTTTAAGCAGCTATGAAGCTAACATGAATCACTTTGTGCAGCTATGAAGTTAACATGAATCACTTTGTGTAGCTATCAAGCTAACATGAATCACTTTGTGCAGCTATGAAGCTAACATGAGTCACGTTGTGCAGCTATGAAGCTAACATGAATCACTTTGTGCAGCTATGAAGGTAACATGAGTTACTTTGTGCAGCTATGAAGCTAACATGAATCACTTTGTGCAGCTATGAAGCTAACATGAGTTACTTTGTGCAGCTATGAAGCTAACATGAGTTACTTTTTGCAGCTATGAAGCTTACATGAATCACTTTGGGCAGCTATGAAGCTTAAATGAATCACTTTGTGCAGCTATGAAGCTAACATGAATCACTTTGTGTAGCTATGAAGCTAACATGAATCACTTTGTGCAGCTATGAAGCTAACATGAGTTACTTTTTGCAGCTATGAAGCTTACATGAATCACTTTGGGCAGCTATGAAGCTTAAATGAATCACTTTGTGCAGCTATGAAGCTAACATGAATCACTTTGTGTAGCTATGAAGCTAACATGAATCACTTTGTGCAGCTATGAAGCTAACATGAGTTACTTTTTGCAGCTATGAAGCTAACATGAATCACTTTGTGCAGGTATGAAGCTAACATGAATCACTTTTTGCATCTATGAAGCTAACATGAATCACCTTGTGCAGCTATGAAGCTAACATGAGTCACTTTGTGCATCTAAGAAGCTAACATGAATCACTCTGTGAGGCTATCAAGCTAACATGCATCACTCTGTCCAGCTATGAAGCTGACATGAATCACTTTGTGCAGCTATGAAGCACTCGCTGCAGCTATGAAGCTAACATGAATCACTTTGTGCAGCTATCAAGCTAACATTAATCACTCTGTGCAGATATGAAGTTAACATGAATCACTTTGTGCAGCTATCAAGCTAACATAAATCATTCTGTGCAGCGATGAAGCTAACATGAGTCACTTTGTGCAGCTATGAAGCTAACATGAGTCACTTTGTGCAGCTATGAAGCTAACATGAGTCACTTTGTGCAGCTATGAAGCTAACATGAATCACTATGTGCAGCTATGAAGCTAACATGAATCACTTTTTGCAGCTGTGAAGCTAACATGAGTCACTTTGTGCAGCTATGAAGCTAACATGAGTCACTTTGTGCAGCTATCAAGCTAAGATGAATCACTTTGTGCATCTATCAAGCTAACATGAATCACTTTGTGCAGCTATGAAGCTTACATGAATCACTTTGGGCAGCTATGAAGCTTAAATGAATCACTTTGTGCATCTATCAAGCTAACATGAATCACTTTCTGCAGCGATGAAGCTAACATGAATCACTTTGTGCAGGTATGAAGCTAACATGAATCACTTTGTGTAACTAAGAAGCTAACATGAGTCACGTTGTGCAGCTTTGAAGCTAACATGAATCACTTTGTGCAGCTATGAAGCTAACATGAGTCACGTTGTGCAGCTATGAAGGTAACATGATTGACTTTGTGCAGCTATGAAGCTCACATGAATCACTTTGTGCAGCTATGAAGCTAACATGAATCACTTTGTGCAGCTATGAAGGTAACATGATTGACTTTGTGCAGCTATGAAGCTCACATGAATCACTTTGTGCAGCTATGAAGCTAACATGAGTCACGTTGTGCAGCTATGAAGCTAACATGAATCACTTTGTGCAGCTATGAAGCTAACATGAATGACTCTGTCCAGCTATGAAGCTGACATGAATCACTCTGTACAGCTATGAAGCACTCGCTGCAGCTATCAAGCTAACATGAATCACTTTGTGCAGCTATCAAGCTAACATGAGTCACTCTGTCCAGATATGAAGTTAATATGAATCACTTTGTGCAGCTATCAAGCTAACATAAATCATTCTGTGCAGCGATGAAGCTAACATGAGTCACTTTGTGCAGCTATGAAGCTGACATGAGTCACTTTGTGCAGCTATGAAGCTAACATGAGTCACTTTGTGCAGCTATGAAGCTAACATGAATCACTATGTGCAGCTATGAAGCTAACATGAATCACTTTGTGCAGGTATGAAGCTAACATGAATCACTTTAAGCAGCTATGAAGCTAACATGAATCACTTTGTGCAGCTATGAAGTTAACATGAATCACTTTGTGCAGCTATGAAGCTAACATGAGTCACGTTGTGCAGCTATGAAGCTAACATGAATCACTTTGTGCAGCTATGAAGGTAACATGAATCACTTTGTGCAGCTATGAAGCTAACATGAGTCACTTTGTGCAGCTATCAAGCTAACATGAATCACTTTGTGCAGCTATCAAGCTAACATGAATCACTTTGTGCAGCGATGAAGCTTACATGAATCATTTTGGGCAGCTATGAAGCTTAAATGAATCACTTTGTGCAGCTATGAAGCTAACATGAATCACTTTGTGTAGCTATGAAGCTAACATGAATCACTTTGTGCAGCTATGAAGCTAACATGAGTTACTTTTTGCAGCTATGAAGCTAACATGAATCACTTTTTGCAGCTATGAAGCTAACATGAATCACTTTGTGCAGGTATGAAGCTAACATGAATCACTTTTTGCATCTATGAAGCTAACATGAATCACTTTGTGCAGCTATGAAGCTAACATGAGTCACTTTGTGCATCTATGAAGCTAACATGAATCACTCTGTGAGGCTATCAAGCTAACATGAATCACTCTGTCCAGCTATGAAGCTGACATGAATCACTTTGTGCAGCTATGAAGCACTCGCTGCAGCTATGAAGCTAACATGAATCACTTTGTGCAGCTATCAAGCTAACATTAATCACTCTGTGCAGACATGAAGTTAACATGAATCACTTTGTGCAGCTATCAAGCTAACATAAATCATTCTGTGCAGCGATGAAGCTAACATGAGTCACTTTGTGCAGCTATGAAGCTAACATGAATAACTATGTGCAGCTATGAAGCTAACATGAATCACTTTGTGCAGGTATGAAGCTAACATGAATCACTTTAAGCAGCTATGAAGCTAACATGAATCACTTTGTTCAGCTATGAAGTTAACATGAATCACTTTGTGTAGCTATCAAGCTAACATGAATCACTTTGTGCAGCTATGAAGCTAACATGAGTCACGTTGTGCAGCTATGAAGCTAACATGAGTCACTTTGTGCAGCTATGAAGCTAACATGAGTCACTTTGTGCAGCTATGAAGCTAACATGAATCACTATGTGCAGCTATGAAGCTAACATGAATCACTTTTTGCAGCTGTGAAGCTATCATGAGTCACTTTGTGCAGCTATGAAGCTAACATGAGTCACTTTGTGCAGCTATCAAGCTAAGATGAATCACTTTGTGCAGCTATCAAGCTAACATGAATCACTTTGTGCAGCTATGAAGCATACATGAATCACTTTGGGCAGCTATGAAGCTTAAATGAATCACTTTGTGCAGCTATGAAGCTGACATGAATCAGTTTCTGCAGCGATGAAGCTAACATGAATCACTTTGTGCAGGTATGAAGCTAACATGAATCACTTTGTGCAGCTATGAAGCTAACATGAGTCACGTTGTGCAGCTTTGAAGCTAACATGAATCACTATGTGCAGCTATGAAGCTAACATGAATCACTTTTTGCAGCTGTGAAGCTAACATGAGTCACTTTGTGCAGCTATGAAGCTAACATGAGTCACTTTGTGCAGCTATCAAGCTAAGATGAATCACTTTGTGCAGCTATCAAGCTGACATGAATCACTTTGGGCAGCTATGAAGCTTAAATGAATCACTTTGTGCAGCTATGAAGCTGACATGAATCACTTTCTGCAGCGATGAAGCTAACATGAATCACTTTGTGCAGCTATGAAGCTAACATGAGTCACGTTGTGCAGCTTTGAAGCTAACATGAATCACTTTTTGCATCTATGAAGCTAACATGAGTCACTTTGTGCAGCTATGAAGCTAACCTGAATCACTTTGTGCAGGTATGAAGCTAACATGAATCACTTTGTGCAGCTATGAAGCTAACATGAGTCACGTTGTGCAGCTATGAAGCTAACATGAATCACTTTGTGCAGCTATGAAGATAACATGATTGACTTTGTGCAGCTTTGAAGCTCACATGAATCACTTTGTGCAGCTATGAAGCTAACATGAGTCACGTTGTGCAGCTATGAAGCTAACATGAATCACTTTGTGCAGCTATGAAGGTAACATGATTGACTTTGTGCAGCTATGAAGCTCACATGAATCACTTTGTGCAGCTATGAAGCTAACATGAATGACTCTGTCCAGCTATGAAGCTGACATGAATCACTCTGTACAGCTATGAAGCACTCGCTGCAGCTATCAAGCTAACATGAATCACTTTGTGCAGCTATCAAGCTAAGATGAATCACTCTGTCCAGATATGAAGTTAACATGAATCACTTTGTGCAGCTATCAAGCTAACATGAGTCACTTTGTGCAGCTATGAAGCTAACATGAGTCACTTTGTGCAGCTATGAAGCTAACATGAGTCACTTTGTGCAGCTATGAAGCTAACATGAATCACTATGTGCAGCTATGAAGCTAACATGAATCACTTTGTGCAGGTATGAAGCTAACATGAATCACTTTGTGCAGCTATGAAGTTAACATGAATCACTTTGCGTAGCTATGAAGCTAACATGAATCACTTTGTGCAGCTATGAAGCTAACATGAATCACTTTGTGCAGCTATGAAGCTAACATGAATCACTTTTGGCAGCTATGAAGCTAACATGAGTCACTTTGTGCAGCAATGAAGCTTACATGAATCACTTTTGGCAGCTATGAAGCTAACATTAATCACTTTAAGCAGCTATGAAGCTAACATGAATCACTTTGTGCAGCTATGAAGCTAACATGAATCACTTTTGGCAGCTATGAAGCTAACATGAGTCACTTTTTGCAGCAATGAAGCTTACATGAATCACTTTAAGCACCTATGAAGCTAACATGAATCACTTTGTGCAGCTATGAAGCTAACATGAATCACTTTGTGCAGCTATGAAGCTAACATGAATCACTTTAAGCAGCTATGAAGCTAACATGAATCACTCTGTGAGGCTATCAAGCTAACATGAATCACTCTGTCCAGCTATGAAGCTGACATGAAGCACTCGCTGCAGCTATGAAGCACTCGCTGCAGCTATGAAGCTAACATGAATCACTTTGTGCAGCTATCAAGCTTACATGAATCACTCTGTGCAGCTATGAAGTTAACATGAATCACTTTGTGCAGCTATCAAGCTAACATAAATCATTCTGTGCAGCGATGAAGCTAACAGGAGTCACTTTGTGCAGCTATGAAGCTAACATGAGTCACTTTGTGCAGCTATGAAGCTAACATGATTCACTTTGTGCCGCTATGAAGCTAACATGAATCACTTTGTGCAGCTATGAAGCTAACATGAATCACTTTGTGCAGCAATGAAGTGAACATGAATCACTTTGTGTAGCTATCAAGCTAACATGAATCACTTTGTGCAGCTATGAAGCTAACATGAATCACTTTGTGCAGCGATGAAGCTAACATGAATCATTTTTTGCAGCTATGAAGCTAACATGAATCACTTTAAGCAGCTATGAAGCTAACATGAATCACTTTGTGCAGCTATCAAGCTAACATGAATCACTTGGTGCAGCTATGAAGTTAACATGAATCACTTTGTGCAGCTATGAAGCTAACATGAATCACTTTGTGCAGCTATGAAGCTAACATGAATCACTTTAAGCAGCTATGAAGCTAACATGAATCACTTTGTGCAGCTATGAAGCTAACATGAATCACTTTTGGCAGCTATGAAACTAACATGAGTCACTTTGTGCAGCAATGAAGCTTACATGAATCACTTTAAGCACCTATGAAGCTAACATGAATCACTTTGTGCAGCTATGAAGCTAACATGAATCACTTTGTGCAGCTATGAAGCTAACATGAATCACTTTAAGCACCTATGAAGCTAACATGAATCACTCTGTCCAGCTATGAAGCTGACATGAATCACTCTGTACAGCTATGAAGCACTCGCTGCAGCTATCAAGCTAACATGAATCACTTTGTGCAGCTATCAAGCTAACATAAATCATTCTGTGCAGCGATGAAGCTAACATGAGTCACTTTGTGCAGCTATGAAGCTAACATGAGTCACTTTGTGCAACTATGAAGCTAACATGAGTCACTTTGTGCAGCTATGAAGCTAACATGAATCACTATGTGCAGCTATGAAGCTAACATGAATCACTTTGTGCAGGTATGAAGCTAACATGAATCACTTTAAGCAGCTATGAAGCTAACATGAATCACTTTGTGCAGCTATGAAGTTAACATGAATCACTTTGTGTAGCTATCAAGCTAACATGAATCACTTTGTGCAGCTATGAAGCTAACATGAATCACTTTGTGCAGCGATGAAGCTAACATGAATCATTTTTTGCAGCTATGAAGCTAACATGAATCACTTTAAGCAGCTATGAAGCTAACATGAATCACTTTGTGCAGCTATCAAGCTATCATGAATCATTTGGTGCAGCTATGAAGTTAACATGAATCACTTTGTGCAGCTATGAAGCTAACATGAATCACTTTGTGCAGCTATGAAGCTAACATGAATCACTTTGTGCTGCTATGAAGCTAACATGAATCACTTTTGGCAGCTATGAAGCTAACATGAGTCACTTTGTGCAGCAATGAAGCTTACATGAATCACTTTAAGCACCTATGAAGCTAACATGAATCACTTTGTGCAGCTATGAAGCTAACATGAATCACTTTGTGCAGCTATCAAGCTAACATGAATCACTTGGTGCAGCTATGAAGTTAACATGAATCACTTTGTGCAGCTATGAATCTAACATGAATCACTTTGTGCAGCTATGAAGCTAACATGAATCATTTTTTGCAGCTATGAAGCTAACATGAGTCACTTTGTGCAGCAATGAAGCTTACATGAATCACTTTAAGCACCTATGAAGCTAACATGAATCACTTTGGGCAGCTATGAAGCTAACATGAATGACTTTGTGCAGCTATGAAGCTAACATGAATCACTCTGTGCAGCTATGAAGCACTCGCTG